>NC_142392.1:20256155-20568655 GCF_059441095.1 Idiotropiscis lumnitzeri | reverse complement strand
GATGACTGCCATTGATGTCTGTCTTTCCTCTTGTGTCTGAGATGTTTACATATTCCTGCTGGTGCGCCCCCCTTCATCCCTTAGTGCAAATACATTGTATTGTTAGGGACTTCCCTAATAAAATAGAGGGCTCAGCGGAGTGTGCTCCAGAACGAAGTTGGAGATGTAACTGAGCACACCTCCGTTCGTTCTCCTCGCGAGTAAAAGATCAACTCTTGTCTTCCTTCCATTAATTTAGCCTATGTTCAGTGAATGCTTAGGTGATTAAACCTGACATTATTTTGGTCCTTTGAGCGGGATGCCAAGATACCTAAGGATTCCAGCGGGTGTGGTGAACTCCGGAAAGACCATGGCCATGGCAGGCTCACTAGAGAGAGCCTAAAAATCCTTTTCCAGGACTGGACCTCACCCCACCAGCTGGGATCTGACGGTTGACGGCGATCCATTGGAGGGAAGACAACAGTGGTGAGATAATTTTTTTTAGGGGGGAAGTGAGTGACTGGAGGTCATTGCGCGTTAAGAATAAATAAATAAGTGTTAAGAATAAATAAAAATAAAACATAAAAAAAAAAAAAAAAAAAAGTGAAGAAAGACATGAAGTAGAGATGAAATAAGAAAAGAGAAAGAAAGAAAGATAGAGAAAAGAGATAGAGTTAGAAATCCTGTGCATACTAGTCGATGGCAGGTCCATGAAGGATAGTGGAGTGAGAGAAAAAAAAAAAAACCTGTGAATACTAAGTCAATGGCAGGTATATGAAGGACGGCGGAGTCCGAGAAATTCCGTGGACGGCGGAGTCCTGTGTACACTTAAATTCCGTGGAGAAATTCCGTGGACGGCGGAGTCCTGTGTACACTTAAATTCCGTGTGTGAATGCTTGCGCAAACCGTATGTAAAACCCTGTGTGAAGTGAGTGAGTGAATGGTGTGATTGGGGATTACAAATACCACTTGGTATTTTATCCCATGTAATACAGTAGGATTATAAACAGCAGACTGTTGTGGATGTAATAGACAAGAATTCTCCACCTGAAAAGGGTTGAAGTGAGAATTACCACAACAGGAAATTTGAGTTGCTGTCCTACTGATGAGAAACCAGTTTTAGAACACCCTAGGTGTTGACAAACTGGTCCAAATTTTCTAAAATGGGGATATTAGGTAGTAAAATAAAACCCAGGGATTTGCTGCAGCGTAAAGATTGGAAGTTCATCGAAAAACAGGGTCCTGATAAAATTCAGTATTTAGACAAATGGATAGCTGAACATGGTTTTAATGGTCAGTTAAATACACAAAAAAAAATAGCCGCATTGCAGGGATCAATCATTGGAAAGACGAAAAAAGACCCCAAAAAGATGAAGAAAAATGGCTTTGAGGAAGCAGAATATTGGATGAGGGTAGCCTTAAAAAGAGAAGAGGGATACAGGAAACAAAAAGAGAATGAAAACAAAATAAGCAAAGGAAAGGAATGCGAAAAGTCAGATAGAGCAAATTACACTGAAATAGGAAGAGTAAAACAAAAGGATGATGAGACATTTGAGCAATATAGAGTGAGAATGACAGCTGTGTTTAAAATTCACAGCGGGCTGCAGGAAGATGGTGATGTAAATGGGGCATTTCAACAGCAGTTGAAGAATGCTTTACATGCAGGCTCAAGAGAGTTAATTCGTGCTTGGGTAAATAAACATTACATTTGCTTGCCAACAGGTACCCTGGAGGAGTATGTAAATCATGCCCTCCATGCTGAGAAGATAGAAAATAAAAAGAAACATAGGTCTATAGACACCTATTATCAAGATAAAGGACAGGAGGTCTTTTATCAAGGTGGAAGGGGCAGAGGTAGCTTTAGAGGACAAAGGGGCAGACGACAGAGAGGAGGAAGAATAGGAAGAGGAGCAAACAGGCAAAATACATCAGGCTGCTGGCGTTGTGGTAAAGAAGGCCATATAGCAAGAGATTGCCCTGAGAAAAAGCAACCTTCAGCATAACTAGGATAGGAAGCATCTAAACAGGATTTTGAGGCTGATCAAGAAAACAGATGAGTTTCTAGATGAAGAGATCCTCCAAAATTTAAAAGAGATATTGGCCTTTGATGAAATAACTGAGCTGAAATAACCTTATTGGTAAATGGGTCACCAATTACCTTTTTATGTGACACTGGTACATGTAGGATTGCTTGTAATAAATCAATTCCAAATGAAAAAGCAAGAGAAATGTGTCATAGTCAGAATTGCAAGTGGAAAACTGTCCAGAGTAACAGAATTAGAACCTGTGTGGTTGAGGGACCCAGAAGGACACTGAGTTGGTTGCATAAATTGAAAATAGGTTTATTTTTACAGAACAATGAGAGCCCAAGTTGTGGGGATGTGATTAATTATGAGAAAAAGATTAGTTGAATTGAAGGACTTATTATTGGCCAAAGATAAAGATAGATTGTGTTGCTGTTATTAATAACATGTTATTATTGTTTGTAGCTGTTCAGTGCTGTGTGTGTGTCGTTTTGTGGGCCCGTGTATACATTTGTGTGTGTGTCTGTGTGTCAAAATGTTAGGAAGAGTGATAAAAGTGGTTGCAATTGTGCTAAAAGGATTGATGAAGTAGAGCTAAAATGGATATAGGTGTAATCGTAAATCATGAGTGTGCTGTAACAAAGAGTTCACAGCTCTTTGAAGTTAGATGCTCGTTCCCAAATAGGGGGAGGAAGTCAGAGAGAGAGTTTGGTGATTGAAGAAGGTGTGACTTGAACAAATGAATAAGGATAAGAATTAGGTTCCGCTGTAAGGATGAATTGAAGAAATAAATATTTTATGTTTCATACTTCAGTTGATGATCTTTTTATTAAGTTATACCAGTAATTGGAATGAAATTCACAGATAGAAATGACACAGGAAAAAAGATGGTAATTTGATTAGAAGGGCTAGTATTTACATTAAAGCAGAGAATAAATTAGAGACAACAAATAACATTGATGATGTGTACTTGTTCACTTTGAGGTACACCTGGTTGAAGTAAAATGAGTCACAAAGTTATAAAAATAGGAAATAAAATAAAATTAAGATGTTTAAGATTAACAAACTATTGCAAAATCTTGGTTCCAAATTATGCAGCAATTACTGCTGTAAGATTAAGATAAAGATGGTCTTTTATTAGTCCCACAATCTGGAAATTGCAGAAACAAGTGCAACCATAGTTTTGTTCCATCCTCTGGTTTTGAGAGTACCACGTGCGATTTCTGCATTGCTTTTGCAGATGAACATGAAGGTTTTGTCACCAGCGGGACATTTATAGTGTATGAATACATTGTTATCGTAACCACATCTGATTATTGAGAGATGTACAACATTAAACCCTACGTCGTTATTATGTCAGGAGGATGGTACAAAACTAGATTATTAGGAGTTAGTAGAAAAAAGTAACCAAAAGTAAAGGCATCAAAAAGATTCGCTTTCGGAAAATAGAGAAGTACTATTTGTAGATGGCTCATCTGTGAGAAATAAATAAAATAAATGAATAAAATACTGTAGTTGTAACGAATGACACTGAAAAAGAGCCAAGCAGTTAGCCCTCAAATTACTCAGCTCATGCAGCAAAATTAGTAACTTTAACAAAACCGTCTGAACTAAAGAGAGTAAATTGTGTTACTATTTACACATATAGTCATTTTAAAATGTGCGGCACATACATCGCGCACGGACAGTGTGTCCCTCAGGAATGCATTTGTAGACAAAATGGCTAAAGCGGCAGTCGCAGGCCAGACACATACGTTAGCACTAGATGATAACGCAAATTTTGATAACGACACATGATGAGGCGAGCAACAACAAATTCCCAAAGTTAGGAAAAGGCTTTGGAGGAAAGTGGCGTAACATTGCTACGTGATCTGTGTATGACCAAACAATAATCTTTACAAATGGGCTGCTATATTGAGTCATGGGACAATACATGTCTCCACAGGAGAAATGGTGAATCAGATATTACGTTATTATACGGCTTACGGCTTTAATGCTTATTCGAAACATTTTTGTAGGGCATGTTTAACGTGTGCGAAACAAAATGCACAAGGTAATCTGAGTCCACGCAGAGGACGCTTTCCTACACCACAATATCCATTTCAAATTATTTTTTGAACTAAACCAAAGTGGAAAATAAATAAATAAATAAAATAAATGTTTGGTCAGCAAAGATGTGAATTCGAAATGGTTAAAACTCTTTCTAACCAACAAATCCAGATGCATTGACAGTGGCAAAAGTACTTTGTAAGGATATCATTCCAGGATATGGTATTCCTGAAAAAAAAAAAAAAATAAATAAATAAATTTAACAGTGATAATGGTACCCATTTTGTTAACTAACTTGTGAAAGAGATAGGAATGATGTTTCACATTGATTTGAAGCATAATTGTGCTTACCACCCTCAATGCTCTGAAATTGGTGAAAAGAATGAACAAATAAATAAATAAAAATAAAAGGAAAAAAAAAGCAAAACAAAACAAACTGTTCATTTGAGGCATCATTAAAGGGGGGTATTGTAGGCTTCCCATAGTTAGCTAGACGGATTAATTCTTGAGGAAAAAAGCATTCGTAGATTGATTAGGAATGAACTATTTGCAGCTCGAACAGTGAATTTGAATGACCACAAACTTTTAGTCGGAGAAATCTTATAGGGGGTTACAAAACAGGAAGAAATTATATACATTTAACTACTGTAATTAAGATCATGTGACAACACCAAGGAATTACACACAGAAAACAATAAAATGAACTAGAAAAAGGGGAGGCATGAACGTAGTAAATTGACATTGAGGAAATACAAATAATTAAATAAACGAGTAAGTAAACAAGACAAAACAAAATAGAGTTTGACAACCTGCATGTGAGGTTCGAGATGACAACAAATGAGAAGATAAACACATGGATGTGGGAAGAAAAAAGAACAGTTGTAATCCAAGAGGTATTAAACAGAAGAACTTGAAGCTACAGCACAATTTAAGGTGTGAAGGTTTTTTAACAATTGAAGCAAACAAAAGGGGGGATTTGAACCATGTTCTAGGATTATAGGTGTAATTTGGAAGGCTCCGGGAATAACTTTAAACATACAATTCAATGTTCATTTTAGGATTAATTTGAGGAGATTAGAGCCAATGAGGAGGCGGAGTTGTTTTCAAGGTAAATTAGGTCTTGCACTTGATATCCATCTAATCTATTGGACTACAATTAGTTGAAAAGGAGTTGGGGAAAGCAATAATACTGGTAATGGTGGATTGGAGCTGTTGATTGAAGAAAATTAGCTCTGATTCTGTGAAATGACTCATTTGCGTGTGATTGAAGGTTTTGTGAGAGGATGGAAATGTGTCAGTCACTAGTGCGGTGTGTGTGTGTGTGTGTGTGTGTGTGTGTGTGTGTGTGTGGGTGGCCACCATTAAAATTACACTTAGACTATATATATTGAGAATGGGAGTCAATCAACCACGTGGTGAATTGTTTAATTGATAAAAGGTAGCATGCTTGAAGAGGCATGTGTGAAGATATTCAAGGAAAAGTGCATTGAGAGTTGGAGATGATGTGAACAAGATAAGAGGATAAATTCCTCTCTCCTGGAACTATATACTGCATAAGCTGTGCGGTTCAACAAATGAGATACACTGACTGGTCTGTGACGGTTCTTGACCAAATCTGTGTGGATGAGTAATTTGGAAGTGGTACATCTTATGGCACCATTTGACAACCAAATTAGTCAAATGGAGAAGGCCTGTTGCGGAAATATTGCTGGACACAACTGTACCAGCTGTGAATGACTTTGGACGCTATGAGAGGTGACACAGATGTCGACTATGAGACGGAAAAACTTGGACAGTGACCCTACGTATGGCATTCGTGCCAGAGACTGAGGTTGAAAGACAATTGTGACTTCGTGAAATGTTTTGTTTTTTAACTTTTTTTTTTCAGCTTGAATGCTTAGCCGTTGCTAAAGGAACAGACGCTGTGTTGGTTATATGATTTATGTTAATTTTGCAGGATGCGGATCACCTTCTGAGAGAATGATATGCTGTATTTGTTCATTGTTAACCCTAACCCTTTATTTTTCATGGTTGATTGATTTTGTTGATGATGAATTCAGGCTGATTTACAGGATGGACACTGCTGATTCCAGTTCTGAGATTATGTGATGTTTGAGTTGTATGATGTGGGTTGTTGTTGTTTGTTTATTGAGGTGTGTTCTGTTAGAGCCGTTTCCATGTCAAGCAGGTTGCGGGAGCAGCTACTGGATGGAGAGTGATTTGTTTGCGTGAGTTGGTTCCAGTTGTGTTTCAGAATTCAAGTGGGTGTCCATTCCAGAAGGAGAGGCGGCTGGTCAACGAATTAAGTCTGGTTCGTCACGGGTAGGATGGTCTGGAATTGCTGTTCTGCCTGTTTTTATTGTTATTTGTGTTGACACATGTGGGGCATGTGTCAAAGGGGGGAGATAGATGCAGTATTTTGTTCACATAATTGTTTTTGCCTGTAAAGATGTTTAAGTGTTAACAGGACATATCAACAATGATCATGCTGAGGTGAAAGAGTTGAAGATTGGGCCCAGCAGGAAGAATGCAAGCAGAGCGCTGTGGTCTCACCTCAATCTACTGTGGGACCAGGACGTCAGGCAGCCCCCACGCAGGAGATAAGGGGTTATAGTTATAAACCAGTGCAAGGTCCTTTGTAGTCAGAAGTGCCCCTTCTAAAAAACCCATGTGTGCTTAGGCGATTGCATTATTAAGCAGTGTCATCAGTTTATCAAAAAAGCTAACGCGTGTGCGTCGTAGTTTGCATTGAAAGATGCAGCATAAAATATATTAAAAATTTGGATAATAACTAAAGCAAATTTAGAATGATAAAAAGATAATTGGCTACAAAAACATTGGGGTGAAATTAATCTTCAATTCAAGTAGGGGTGTTTTAAAGAGAGAAATCCAAGATCTTAAAAGGATAAAGGCATGATGCGTAGAATCTGACTTGGCAATATGAAAAGCGCAAAAGCTAAAGTGACAAATTACGATTAACTATGAGAGAAAAACTATAATGTATTCAGTCTTGAGGAAGACTGAATGCAGTAAAATTGCAAGAAGAAGGATAATAAACCGGCCTAGAGTGTCACAATGTACTGGAAACATAAGTTTGGGATTGCCCCTGAGAGTGAAATTCCTCTCTGAACCCCTCCTTTTTACCCCTGGCAGCAACTAATGAAACAGCGATACTGATAAGAGATACAATTGGGCTAAAACAGAACACGCAAGGTTAGAGGTCATGCCAAACAAAATACGTCTAATGTTGCAGGCTTCAGTTTGGTGACGGTTGTACTGAGGTAATTCAATGAATGGAACGGCATTTTGAGATAGAAATTATATGGGAATATGACGAATTGTCATGTTATTAGGGGACTTTTGATATACAGTAAAGGAGAAATTTTAACTTGCAGATAATCCAGTTTAAAGGCTAGTGACTCATTGGTTGAGGAAACCGGGGTCATATAAGAGTTAGCTGAAAAAGAATAGCTAAATTATGGTTGATGTGTTCATGGGAATTAAAAGGGAATAATAAATAGAAGACAAAACCAATTGGCATCGGAATAGGTAAAATATGATGAGGATACCTATTGGGAGAAATAATTTAGGTTTGGATGATTAATAGCCAGGAATTTTTGTTTTTAAAAGACAGGCCTTTAGGGGATTCAACATAATTTAAAATAATTTATAGATGACACGTGCTGTTAATTGTGAGTTGATTACATCTAGTCATTGTTATGAGGGATTAGGTTAGTGAGCTCTTATGGGAGACAGGTTGCCAGGGCGAGACGTGAATGGATTGAAACTTCCGCCAGTGACCCGTCCAATAGTGTCATCACCACACAGCTGTTCCAGGTGGCCGTCCTTAAGGGCGTGCCCCTTCCCGTTGCTGATGTCATGCGAAACAGTCCGTCAATGAGAAACTGCTAATCGGTTTGAGTAGTGCACACATTTTTGCGTCAATTTGTACGCCATCGATGAAAGAAAATATTGTTTTGGATGTAGAAAAAGAATTGTTACATTTGCGGGTCCAGAGGGCCAAGAGTGCAAATTCATTGGGAAAGGAAAAAGAATATGGAAAAAAAAAAAAAAAGGAAAAATAAAAAAAATAAGTGGGGGAGCAGCTAATGCCGCGGCTAATACAGACAGCTCCCATTGCGCTTGCGCCTTCCGTTTCTGCTGCTCCTGCGCCAGGTGCTGGTGATGCAGCGCCACAGCAGGCTTGTTGTCCGCACCAGCCGGTCAGCAAGGTCACGTAACAAAAGTATGAGTGGTTATAGACATGGGTTGTGAGTGGGACGTGCCATTGCTGTGGGGTGTTGGGTCACTGGGTGATGAGCTGTCCATACTGAGACACTTCCTGAAAGGTGCCATCCTGTGGTCCAGTACCATGCCTGTCACAAAGAGCTCCACCAGCGAGGGGGCGCCACCGCTACCCACTCCTCTGACAACGCTTCCATGGCCTCTCAAAGCACACTTGACTCCTCAACCAGATCGGGACCCCAATTCCGCAATAGGGGTGCCCGAGGAGCCTCAGAGTTCAAGGACTGGCAGGTCCTGGCATGCCGGTGACGGTAGATGGACAACAGTTTTGATGGGGGGACAAGATTTTCCAGGCTTTGCAAGCTCCCTCTGCACATCGCAGTGAGCAACGACACTGTCAACCCTTGCGGACTTGGAGATTGCCCGAGTCACTGCAGTGGACCGACACCACACAGATGAAACTAACACTGGTATTTGAGTGGCATTACCAGATGGGACTATATGTGACTGTGCACGTTGTGCTCTCTTCCGTTCCAGTAGACTGGGCAGCTCTGAAACCAGGGTCTTCATCCTCCCGCGGTTTGTACGTCCTGCTTCTGCTCAGGTCTGTGTGGCGTAGCCGCCTCCACTCATTCAAACCACCAATTGATACTTTGCATTGAACACTGAGTTATGATGATTTGGTTTGCCAGTGTGCATTCGCCCAAAATCGAGGGTGAGAAATAGATCTTACATGATGATTAGGTGTTTGTTATGTCTACCGGCCTTGCCTTGCATGTGCGCCTTGTCCGGAGCAGGGGAGACAGTATGAATGGTCTACGTTCGCCTGCCACAGATCACATTACCTGACGGCGCGCATTATCATACTAAAGACTTAGGCCCCATGGTGAAGACGACTGACGGGTTTTCAGTTCAGATGTTGAGTACTCTGTTTCGCTATCAGGGAAGCGTATTTCAGCCCCATTACAAATTAATTTGTTTTGGAACATTACCAAATTTCGCGACACTATGCTAGACAGGGAATGGGTCACTCGGAAGCGAAAGTCCTGTTTGCAGCTCTGCCGGAGGGGTTGTGGACCCGGAGTTCGACTGATGTTGGGCTCTGCTCCATGGCTTTCCCAATTTTTTGCTGTCTCTGCACCCTCCCCTATTTGACAGAGTCAGTGTTGGTACAGTTTGGGGGCGAAGGGGGGCATTCCGGAGACGGTGGCTGTGTTGAAGACTGCAGCGGCCTTGGAGCCATCTACGTCCTGGAATGTGCCTATTTCTCATGTTGAAAATTATTTAATTTGGCACCTCAGGTGCTCAATTTTGTGTGGAGTGTTTCTGCTTGTTGTATTTCAGGTGGAGTGTAACTGGAGGTGGATGCAGATTGGAACCCCGCTTGGAGCAAGTGACATGGAGGACTCCTATGAGTGTTGTAGGATGCGACCATCAGATCTGTTTTTTCCTAAAGTGTTGCCCGAGCAAGTCAATCATGTCCTGAATATGGCTGTGAGGTTGGATGGGATCCAAGGGGGGTCAAAGGAGATTTATGATGCTTTTACTGCTACAGGACACTAAGGAACTGGCCACGGTCCTGCAGACCGTTGTGGGGACTGTAAACGTTGGTGCGAGGCCAATGACTATGGGCTGCGGTCCCTTACCAGTATTGTCCTGTTTGTCGGCGTGCTTTTCTATCAGTGCAATGGACTGTACAACACATACACAAGCACACAACTACGCACACAGGAGGCACGGTGGAACATGTTTACTGTGTTTCGATATCATTTGTATTTGCTGCATGACTATTCTTTCATTTATATCGGTGGTGCTTCAGCATGTCATACGAAGCCTTCATATCCGTTTTCATGTTCATGGCTTTTGTATTTGTGGCAATCTGTAAACATTGTTTGTTGCTTAGTATGGGCCTCCCTCTTTTTCCCCACTCTCTACACGAGGGGGTTTTTTCCGACGGAGGCTCGGTGGTTCCCTCACACTTCCGTAAGGACTGCATCGAAATTTGCCTAATCTTAATGTCGGTTTGCTAAAAGAATTACCAGTCAGGGGGTAAATTTGATGCGACCGGGGTGGTTGATATGAGATCTTTTGAATTTTTGCGGTGCTGTGTAGTCCTGTGGGAGGTGTTAGGGTGCCATCAGGGAGTGATTTGGCCTTATTAGATTATCTTTTCCTAGTCTAAAGTTAACCTTAAGTAACATGCCTTGAGCATCATTTAGGATCTAGTCAAATAGGGTTTCAAATTGTAGACATGGGATTGGCATAAAATGTTGGAATGAGATTTTTGAATTCATGCTGATGTCGTTTTTGTTTTATCTTAACTAAGTGTCGAGGCAATCTGGGTTTGCCTCGAAGGGGGGTATGTAGTGTATTTTCACAAGGTCTAACATGTGCAACCCATTTTATGGCCATGACGATATTGTTGCTTTAGAGATACCAAGCCTTGTGCTGAACCTCCCTAAGTCATAAGTTGCGGCCTTAGAAGCGAGTGAGTCTCACTTTATCTGCTAGGGGTCAAAGAGGTCATTCGGGCCCCAAGGAAGATGTTTACAGAAGAGGGGTCTGGCGCCAAGAAGTCGCATCTGGAAATGGGAGCTGTGCCTCGCACAGAGAGGCTGTTCGAAAAGTCAGCTAAGAGACAGCAGGATAAAAATGCATATGCAATAAGGGAAAATTAGATATTCATGTCCTTTGTTTGCCTTCCCTATAAGAAGGGAAGGCGCGAGAGGGAGAGACCTTTTTTTTCGGGAACTTCTGACATCAGCTGAGATCAATAAACTCTTTTTCCAACCACCGGTGTGTGTCAGAAGTTTTTTCCATCGCCAAACCAACCTTGCCCGGCGACCTGTCCGGAGGGGAGCTGAGCCAGACCCGCACATCAACAACGAAATTTACCTCAATGACGCAAAAATGTGTGCACTACTCAAACCGATTAGCTGTTTCTCATTGACGGACTGTTTCGCATGACGTCAGTAACGGGAAGGGGCACGCCCTTAAGGACGGACACCTGGAACAGCTGTGTGGTGATGACACTATTGGACGGGTCACTGGCGGAAGTTTCAATCCATTCACGTCTCGCCCTGGCAACCTGTCTCCCATAAGAGCTCACTAACCTAATCCCTCATAACCATGACTAGATGTAATCAACTCACAATTAACAGCACGTGTCATCTATAAATTATTTTAAATTATGTTGACTCCCCTAAAGGTCTGTCTTGTAAAAACAAAAATTCCGGGCTATTAATCATCCAAACCTAAATTATTTCTCCCAATAGGTATCCTCATCATATTTTACCTATTCCGATGCCAATTGGTTTTGTCTTCTATTTATTATTCCCTTTTAATTCCCATGAACACATCAACTATAATTTAGCTATTCTTTTTCAACTAACTCTAATAGGACCCCGTTTTCCTCAACCAAGGTGTCAGTAGCCTTTAAACTGGATCATCTGCAGACTAAAAACTTCTACTTTACTGTATATCAAAAGTCCCCTAATAACATGACAATTCGTCATATTCCCATATAATTACTATCTCAAAATGCCGTTCCATTCATTGAATTACCTCAGTACAACCGTCACCAAACTGAAGCATGCAACATTAGACGTATTTTGTTTGGCATGACCTCTAACCTTGCGTGTTCTGTTTTAGCCCAATTGTATCTCTTATCAGTATCGCTGTTTCATTAGTTGCTGCCGGGGGTAAAAAGGAGGGATTCAGAGAGGAATTTCACTCTCAGGGGCAATCCCAAACTTATGTTTCCAGTACATTGTGACACTCTAGTCTGGTTTATTATCCTTCTTATTGCAATTTTACTGCATTCAGTCTTCCACGAGACTGAATATATTATAGTTTTTCTCTAATAGTTAATCGTAATTTGTCACTTTAGCTTTTGCGCTTTTCATATTGCCAAGTCAGATTCTACGCATCATGCCTTTATCCTTTTAAGATCTTGGATTTCTCTTTTTAAAACACCCCTACTTGAATTGAAGATTAATTTCACCCCAATGATTTTGTAGCCAATTATCTTTTTATCGTTCTAAATTTGCTTTAGTTATTATCCAAATTTTGAAATATATTTTATGCTGCATCTTTCAATGCAAACTACGACGCACACGCGTTAGCTTTTTTGATAAACTGATGACACTGCTTAATAATGCAATCGCCTAAGCACACATGGGTTTTTTAGAAGGGGCACTTCTGACTACAAAGGACCTTGCACTGGTTTATAACTATAACCCCTTATCTCCTGCGTGGGGGCTGCCTGACGTCCTGGTCCCACAGTAGATTGAGGTGAGACCCCAGCGCTCTGCTTGCATTCTTCCTGCTGGGCCCAATCTTCAACTCTTTCACCTCAGCATGATCATTGTTGATATGTCCTGTTAACACTTAAACATCTTTACAGGCAAAAACAATTATGTGAACAAAATACTGCATCTATCTCCCCCCTTTGACACATGCCCCACATGTGTCAACACAAATAACAATAAAAACAGACAAACCAGCAATTCCAGACCATCCCACCCGTGACGAAGCAGACTTAATTCGTTGACCAGCCATCTCTCCTTCTGGAATGGACACTTACTTGAATGCTGAAACACAACTGGAAACAACTCACGCAAACAAATTCACTTTCCATCCAGTAGCTGCTCCCGCAACGTGCCTGACATGGAAACGGCTCAAACAAAACACACCTCCATAAACAAACGACAACAACCCACATCATACAACTCAAACATCACATAATCTCGGAACTGGAATCCGCAGCGTCCATCCTGTAAATCAGCTCGAAGTCATCATCAACAAAATCAATTAACCCTGAAAAATAAAGGGTTAGGGTTAACAATGGACAAATACAGCACGTCATTCTCCCAGAAGGTGATCCGCAACCTGCAAAATCAACATAAATCATATAACCAACCCAGCGTCTGCTCCTTTAGCAACGGCTGAGCATTCAAGCTGAAAAAAAGGTTAAAAAACAAAACATTTCACGAAGTCACAATTGTCTTTTGGTCTCAGTCTCTGGCACGAATGCCATATGTAGGGTCACTGTCCAAGTTTTTTCGTCTCATAGTTGACATCTGTGTCACCTCTCATACAGTCCAAAGTCATTCACAGCTGGTACAGTTGTGTCCAGCACTATTGCCGCAATAGGCCTTCTCCATTTGACTAATTTGGTTGTCAAATTATAAAATGTTTCTATATTTGTTATTAATTGAATTAAATCTGTATGTGATTTCCAATTTTACATTTTAATATTTCCCTTTTTCACTATATAAATAATCCAATGTATAAAAAATATAATAAAGCATGAAAAAAAATATTTGGTATATTTTTCCGAAGTGAGATTCTGCTTAGCAACAAATGCCAAACGCTTGATGGAGCTCAACCTAGAAAGTGTATTTAGCCAGTCAGAAATTTATTCAGAAAGCGAAATATTAAATGTATGTGAGGGGATATTTGAAGAGTTTGAGTTATGTTCAATGGACCATACATATACGAGCCAGCCAAACACAACGAGAAAACCAGCGCTGACTCCAGTCGCCATCAAGTTGCCAACTCCTGACATTCCAAGACCTTTGAGAGAAACTGAGACGATTTGCGTTTCTCTTTCTGGTTCTTTTTATTGTTCAACTTCTAGTTACGTTTTTCACCTTTTCACACAGCGTAATGAAAGCCAGTTGAGCAAGTGGAACGAGTGATTTAATTGATGATTGTAGAAGATACCGATTTCATAAGCACCGTTTCTTCTCACACCTTTTCCATTAGGTACGATTAAAAAGACAACTGAAAAGCATAACGTTAACAAATGTTGTTCCAGGCAAAGACAATTAATTTCATTAATTATGTTTGATATGAAAACAAAAAAAAGATCATCACTCAGACACATTGCTTCTTCTGACACTGATCACATTGGCTTTGTGTCAATAAAAAAGCTTTGCAAAATTCAATTTCATCATATTTTATTCAAAATCACATTTACATCTTACCACAAAGAGTCAGTTCCTTCAGTTTTTTGTTTTATTTTTTTAAGCTTCAAGGATCGCTGCTTTTCTCACCAGCACAATTGTGAATCTTCGCATGCTGTTTAGTGGCGAATTTTTTAGCACAAACGCTGCAACTGAATGGCTTTTCTCCACTGTGTGTTCTTGTGTAGCTTCGTAAATGCGACTTTTGAGAGAACCTCTTGGCACAAACTGAGCAGGAAAAAGGGTTTTCTCCACTGTGCATTCTTGTGTGACTTGTTAAATTTGACTTTTGAGAATAGCTTTTACCACAAACTGAGCAAGAAAAAGGGTTTTCACCACTGTGTGTTCTTGTGTGTGCTTTTAAACTTGGCTTTTGAGAGAAGCATTTTCCACAAACTGAGCAGGGAAAAGGTTTTTCTCCACTGTGCGCTCTTGTGTGGATTGTTAAATTTCTCTTTTGAGAGAAACTCTTGCCACAAACTGAACAGGAAAAAGGTTTTTCTCCACTGTGCGCTCTTGTGTGGATTGTTAAATTTCTCTTTTGAGAGAAACTCTTGCCACAAACTGAGCAGGAAAAAGGTTTTTCTCCACTGTGTGTTCTTGTGTGGGTTGTTAAATTTGTCTTTTGAGAGAAACTCTTGCCACAAACTGAGCAGGAAAAAGGTTTTTCTCCACTGTGTGTTCTTGTGTGTTCTGTTAAATTTCCCTTTTGAGAGAAGCATTTTCCACAAACTGAACAAGAAAAAGGTTTTTCTCCACTGTGTTTTCTTGTGTGTTCTGTTAAACTTGCCTTTTCAGAGAAGCATTTTCCACAAACTGAGCAGGAAAAAGGGTTTTCTCCACTGTGCATTTTTGTGTGACTTGTTAAATTTGACTTTTGAGAATAGCTTTTACCACAAACTGAGCAAGAAAAAGGGTTTTCACCACTGTGTGTTCTTGTGTGTGCTTTTAAACTTGGCTTTTGAGAGAAGCATTTTCCACAAACTGAGCAGGAAAAAGGTTTTTCTCCACTGTGCGCTCTTGTGTGGATTGTTAAATTTCTCTTTTGAGAGAAACTCTTGCCACAAACTGAGCAGGAAAAAGGTTTTTCTCCACTGTGTGTTCTTGTGTGGGTTGTTAAATTTGTCTTTTGAGAGAAACTCTTGCCACAAACTGAGCAGGAAAAAGGTTTTTCTCCACTGTGTGTTCTTGTGTGTTCTGTTAAATTTCCCTTTTGAGAGAAGCATTTTCCACAAACTGAACAAGAAAAAGGTTTTTCACCACTGTGTGTTTTTCTGTGTCCTTTTAAAGACAGCTTTGAAGTGAATGAGTCAGTGTGACGTGCCCTTTCACCTTTAGCTTGCCCATCATCATCATCATCATCATCATCATCATCATCATCATCGTCATGAGCGTCTGATAATGTGTCCTCATTATGTGCTTGTGATGGCCCCCAGTGGTCTTCATCACCTTCTGTTGTCACGTGATGACTTGAACGGTTGCTTGGAGGCTCCGCCCCTCTCTTGTCCTCACTCTCATCCTTGTTTTCATCGTCAGTCTCTATACGGACAACGTTCACTGGTGACTTGTTGATCTCCTCCTCCTCCTCCTCCTTTTTGATGCGAGTCAGGTCTGGCACCTCTTTCACAGAACGGAGATATTTTTCACTGACGTCTGCAGGACACAAAAAGACAAACACACATTTGGTTTGATCATGTCAAAGCTCATGCAGCGACTTTGTCTTATATTGTTTCTACAGTGCGGCACGGTGGCCGACTGGTTAGCGCGATGGCCTCACAGTGAGAGACATCATCGGGCGTGGGTTCAATCCCGGCTCCGGCCATCCTGTGTGGAGTTTGCATGTCCTCCCCGTGCCTGCGTGGGTTTCCTCCGGGTACTCCGGTTTTCTCCCACATTCCAAAAACATGCATGGCAGGCCGATTGAACACTCTAAATTGCCCCTATAAAATCCTCGCTCTTCCTCTACGCCGTTCTACACTCGCAAGATGCAAACTACCAAAGCCACGTGTTCCGCCTCATCCGAGTGCACTTTCAGATGTAAGTACAAGTTATTTATATGTAATATTAAGACAGCACTCATGAGAAATATTGGGCAGCAATGTTTGGATATTTAGCTCCAGATTAAGATAATTTAATTAGTTGCGATATCGGCCAAATATAACTAATGTAGCTCTAAGAACTATTGCATAGGAGGTACGGCTGAAACATTTGAATTGTCTTATTTCTGCATGTTAGCATTATTTTATTTAATCTTTTCCTTATGTTTTAGGGAGCAAGGAGATGACCGCGCTGATCAAGCTGTGCGGGGAGTACGACAGCCTCTTTACAGGGGCCAAGTTCTCCGCAGCCACAGCATGGAGGCAAAAATACAATTTCTAGCGGGAAAAATATTTGACGGGTTATTCTCTTATTTATTTCCATCCATTTAAACTCAAAATATCAAAAAGAAAACGCATAAGAATGGCGAGACCCACTATAGCAATTTTATTCCATTCATCAGCTATTTGTGTTTGAATTAGATTTGCGCGAACACGCAGCTGTTTATTCTAGCACAGAATGTGCCCTGTATAAATTCCATGTACCCCCGACAATGTGCTCCCCAATTACTGATATGAATGAATAATATAATCTGCATGTTACCCATAACACCAGGATTTCTGACGAATGTTTGCATCTTTTTTACCCTTTTTTTCATCCTTTATTTTTGCATGCATTTTTATTTATTTAATACAGGACCATCGTGAAAAAACTTGAGCTGCAGGGCAAAGTGACGCCCCTGCAGGCAAAAAAAAAATGGGATAATTTAAAAATGAAGTATAAAGTATGGAAGTCCACATTTTTTTTCTTGTGTGTGAAAATGAAGATATAATTGTTTTATCTTTTTGCTTCTTTTCATATAAAGGATTGCAAAAACCCAGGGACTGGCGAAGGGTGGCAGGGAGAGCTACTGCCGATACTTGGCCCTGGTTCGAACTTATGGATGGAGTGCTCGGACAGAGTCCATCACCCCCCCTGTCCTAATTGCCTCATTCCCTGAGGAAAGACCAGGGCCAAGTCAGGCCATCCCTGAAGAAATACCAGGGCCAAGTCGGGCCAGGGTGATGCAAGAGGCGGAGGAGGAGGAGGAAGAAGAAGAAGAAGAAGTAGAAGAAGAAGAAGAGCGAGGCCAACAGCCAGAGCAACGACAGAGAGGGAGAAAGCGAAGGAGAGAGGATGAAATTATCAGACTTTACAGACTCGATTTAGCAATGCGGAGACAGGAATTGGAGAGACAGAGGTTGGCAGAGGAGGGAAGGGCAACTGAGAGGAGGGAGACATTTGAAAGGTTTTTCAGTTTGATGGAAAAGTTGATAGATCAAAATAAAAAATGAGTGAAATATGCTTGGTGTTCAAGACTGAAATTTAGATAACATTCATTTAAGAGTAAACAAAAACCGGGGTACTTTCAAAACAGATGAACTAGTTCGTATCCCAGTCACATCTTGAGATCAGCTTCTTCAGACAAAAGTGAAAAAGCCCAGGTTTGTGAAAGACCAAAACTTTTACAATAATATGAAGACTCCACCATGTCTGTTTTGCTTACAAATTTAATTTATTGAAAAACTGGTGGACAAACAAGACATACATTATAATTCACAGTAACTATTCACAGAAAATAAAAAGCATTTCCCAGTTCAGAACTGTTGCAGGATAAACCTGAGTGTGTCAGTGCTGTTTTGCCAATTTTCGCCTGAGCAGGGACTCATTTGGAGCATGGATGGAACCTTTCTTCCAGGACCCATGACATGGATGGGGCACGAGCAAGAGTCCTGATCTTCCTCTCGTGACTTGAAGTGGGGCATCATACCGGTTGCAGTGTCCACTACATCATCCATTACGTGGGGGTTTGCAGGGATGGTTGGGGCAATAGATGGCTGCCATGTCACTCCAAAAGATGGGATAGATTTATTAACCATTCATTACATTGTATATGAATCTATTTTTCCATCTTCTCATATTTTGCCATGTTTGTGTGTCTGTGCTCTTTGATGATTCAGTTAAAGATTATTTTGTGCCAAAGGTGTGGTGCACCTCCAGGGTGTGGAAAAAGATGGCCCGGAATCTCACCTTCATCATTCCAAAGGCACGCTCAATAATAGAGCGTGCCTTGGAATGATGAATGTTGAAGCCCCGGGCCCCCACGCCCTGCACCGGCCGCTTGTAAGGAGTGATGACGGGGAGTGGTCGCTGGAGGCACGGATACCCTTCATCTGCCGATATGAAGTGCCCTGGAGGAGGATACAGCCCTCTTTGGTAAAGAGAGCTGTGCCGGAGGACCCTGGAGTCGTGGACTGATCCAGCCCAGCCCATGTAGATGTCCAGAAAGCGACTCTGATGGTCACATACAGCTTGCATAATTATGCTGCTGAAAAGCTCGCGGTTCTTATAAGTCATGACCATCAGGGCCACTTGGAGGCTTGATTCGGACATGACAACCATCTATTGCTCCAGCAACTTTTGCAAATGCATGGTGCCTCGCCAGTCCTGCAAATCCCTGGGTCACTGCCTGAAGGTCTCCTGCAGTGTTGGGGAAGTGGATGACTCTGTGGCGAAGAGCCACCACTTCCCCAGTGACCCGGTGGATGATGTAGTGGACGGTGGACCGCGGCATCCCAAATGCTCGTGCCTGCGTTAAATGAGTATTTTTTTCATAAAAAGAGCGCCACCGCCCCCTTAACTGAAATTAACTTCAAGTATCACCGCTGTGGTGCCGTATATTATGGAAAAGTCTAAACAATACACCAAAATTTTGCTCTATCCTGGACTGGGTGTGTGTTATCTAGTCGCGCACCCAATGTGAATCATAAAACCTGCGAGGCACATGAGCAGGCTAAAGCGACAACTATATCTTAATCTGTTTTTGTGGACCCTAAATTACAATATCTTATATCTCCTTCCTTGTTGAGGAGAACCTCCGGGATGGGCGTGATGCGGCGCTTTTTGAAGCGTTCTCTGGCCTTCTGGTCACACAGGTCACATGTCACCTCAAACCTGTGGAGAGAACTGGAGGAGTGGCACTTGCAAGCGAGAAGGGGTAAATTACCTCCATTCTTTCAGTTTTGCATAAATTTTGTGTATTAACGTCAATCAATCATTCACTTGATGCTTGAATTTGATTAGTCCAATCTGTCTCCAATAGCAATTTGAAAATCAGTACTTGGGAGTGCAATAGGGATTCAGGTTGATCAGGCCTGTCCGTCCATTGCATCCTACGTGCTGTTCGGGCTTACCGGTGCCCTCAATCAGGTTTCTTTCCTGAGGCCCGTCCCTTAAACATTCTCTCAAACCTCATAGACATGCAAACCCTTTTTCTGTCACACTTTCATTCACCAAAAATGTACTTTCCAATGCCACACAAAGACCCCTCCCTCGGCGCGTCCGCCTTGATTACACTGAGATTTGTGCTGGCAGTTCCTTAATTTTGCCTCAATTTAGCCAGAGTATGCCAAAGTTTACAACTGTGGGTCTGTTGATTTTCCCATTCAGTCCCCGCAATGTAGTTTCTCCTGTTCCTCCTGGACGTGGCTGACGATCCTGCACCTGTGACGTCAAACAGCTCATAGATGTGGACGTTAGCATTCTGGTATTTATGGAATGCTGTCTTGGCCCTTAAAAGTCGTCATGTCAGGGCTGGTGTCGCATAGTCATAAAACATCTGTCGTCCACCTTTGTTACATTTGATACACATTAGTTAATAAATCAGCTGCCGAACTATTTAATCCAACTTTATACTTGGTAAACCTCTCATCAATTGCGAGACATCTCCTGTTCTAAAGACTTTCTTTTAACATGATCAGAAAATGTTTCAATTAAAACCTTTCCCAAAAACCTAATCCTTTTGTGTCATGGTCCGTTTTGTCCTGTCATGTTTTTGTTTTGTGTTTGCCCAGCTGGAGTGGGGGCGTTTCCTTCCAGCGCTTGTTCCTGTTCATGTCGTCATGGCTGGAGAGACGCGCCCACCAGCCACGCACCTGTCACTCGTCAAGTCATTGATTACTGCACTATTTAAACACTCCACGCTGACTACTCTGCGTCGGAATATTCCTCTTGCTCATGCTCATGTCCCAAGTTGTGAATTCTAGACACCTCGTTATTGCATTCCGTGTAACTTGTTCCCGTTCATTGTTAGTGTTTCCGTTTTCTTTTATTGATTTTCTCGGTTGAGCTCGCTCATCAATTGGTTTTCCTTGCCCTTCTGTGGTAAGCGATTTTTGTTCATTTTGTTCCTTGCCTTTTGCAAGCCTTTTTCGTTCCCGTCGCTATTCCCCTGGTGTCAGTTTTTCCACTCGCGTCTTTAGTTGCACTTTGTCGGTATTGCGTATGATTTTATATATATATAGTGTTCCTGTTTTTGTAAAAATAAATATCTTTGTTAAAATTCATCTCTCTGTGTCTGCGCTTGAAGAGTCCTGATCCTATTTTCCAGCTGTGATGGAAAATACCATAACTAAATATTCCGACCATGGACTCTGCGGACACAGAGAAGATTTACAAGGCTCTGGCCAGCCAAGGACGATTGGTGGGACAGCAGGAGACTGAGCTTGCGGACCCCCGCAACGCAGTTGGCCAGCTGGCCCACCGTTTTGAGAATTTCGATGCCCGCATAGGTAGCCTGCTGTCACGCACTGTCTCGGGTTCCGACCCGATTGCCTTTGCGACCGGAGCTCTCCCGCCCGGCTACCACAGTCGCGAGCCAAATTTACCTCACCCCTCCCATTATGGGGGGGAACCTGGCCTTTGTGGGGAGTTTATTCATTAATGTAGGTTAAATTTCGAACAAGAGCCCCTCACGTATGTTCATGACAGCACCAAGGTAGCATTTATGATGAGTCTATTGACTGGCCAAGCTAGTGCTTGGGCCATGGCTGTGAGCAATGCCCGACCAGACCTCCGGTCTTCTTTCCCTGCTTTCCTGGCTGAGTTTCAGCGGGCATTCCATCACACAGTTGAGGGAAAGGAGGCTGGAAGTGAACTGTTAGATTGCACTCAGGGCAGCCGATCGGTGGCCGACTATTCCATTTCTTTACGCATTTGCACGGCGGAAAGTGGTTTTGATGACTGTGCCTTACGAACCGTGTTCCGCCGAGGAATAAACTCGGCTTTAAAGGATGAGCTCGCCGTCCGCGAGGTTACGGCATCACTGGAGGAGCTCATCAGCCTGGCGATCCGTCTGGACAAACGCCTGAGAGAGAGAATCCGAGAGAGAGGAGCAGAGCAGCTTCACACTGAGCCAGCGCACCGAGTGCCTCTTCCTTCTGATGAACCTATGCAGCTGGGAGGAGGTCGGCTGGATGCGGTGGAACGACAGCGATGGCTCAGGTCGGGGTCTTGCTTCTACTGCGGCTTACTGGGCCACCGGGTGTCTTCATGTCCGACACGACCCTCACGCCGGGCACCACCACAGAAGCAAGGATAATTCTGTAAGTCGGCTATCCGCCACCTCGAGCACCCCGACTCCGGGGAAGAGAACTCAAGCCTCGAGGTCAGAGGACAAATGGACATACGACCTGGGGACACTAAAAGACTTGAGATGGACGGGGAAATTATTGGACTAAGTGCTAGTATCCACATTCGTGCCCTCGTTGATTCGGGAGCGGATGATTGTTTCATTGACCCCGGGTTGGTCGCTAAATTAGGTTGCTCGGTCAGAGAATTAGGAAAACCCGAGAGAGTTTGCGATCTCGACGGGCGACTCCTGGCGGATATTAAACGGGTAACGCAACCGTTAACCTTAAAATTATCAAGTAACCACGTAGAGAAATGGTCCTTTTTTTGTCATGCCCTCCAGAGCAGCCCCGATTGTTCTTGGGTTACCCTAGTTGAGGTCTCACAAACCGGTAATAGATTGGGGTAGGCTGTCTTTTGAAAATTGGAGCCCTTATTGTTATGCCCATTGTTTACGCTCAGTGGAAGAAGGACTTAGTACCCGTGCCACGCCACTTGAGATGATTTGCTTAGGTAATGTTCCTGAAGTTTATCATGACCTCCGCTCCGTTTTTAGCAAAGATAGGGCTCAATCCTTACCCCCGCACCTTCCATATGATTGCGCCATCGAGCTCCTTCCGAACTCGACCCTTCCTTCTGCTCGCCTGTATAAGTATCCCAGCCCGAGCAAACAGCAATGAAAGAATATATCACCAACTCCCTTGCGGCGGGATTGATTCAGCCTTCAAAATCCCCGGTGGGATATGGATTTTTCTTTGTAGAAAAGAAGGAAAAGACATTACGCCCTTGTGTGGACTACAAGAGTCTGAACGATATCACATCGCGGTTAAAAATCGCTATCCACTTGCGTTGCTGGACTCCGCTTTTGCTCCGTTGCAATCAGCAACAGTGTTTTCCAAATTAGATTTACGAAGTGCTTACCATTTGGTGAGAATACGCGAGGGGGATAAATGGAAGACAGCCTTCAAGACGTCCTTTAGGCATTTTGAATATTTGGTAATGCCTTTCGGATTGACCAATGCCCCCGCAGTTTTTCAGAGCCTAATCAATGACGTCTTAAGAGATATGTTGAACGTCTGTTGTTTTGTTTCTCTTGATGACATTTTAATCTTCTTGAATTCCGTGGAGAACACCAACGACACGTCCGGGCCATCTTGCAACGTTTACTTGAAAACAAGTTGTGCGTCAAGGCGGAGAAGTGTGAGTTCCACAAGAATTCAGTTCAGTTCTTAGGCTTTATTATCAAGAAAGGGCAGATTTAGGCCGATCCGGCCAAGACCCGCGCTGTGGTAGATTGGCCGACACCCACTAACCCTAAACAGCTGCAGCGTTTCCTGGGTTTCGCGAATTTTTACCGCCGCTTCATTTAGAATTACAGTCACCAAGCATTACCCCTCACTCGTCTCACATCCGTCAAGACAATCTTTATCTGGGATCAAAGGGCTGAAACCGCGTTCCGTGGCCTCAAACGAGCCTTCACCAACCCGCCTATATTGCGTCACCCTAACCCTGAGTTTCCTGTTGTTGTAGAGGTGGACGCTTCTGATTCAGGAGTGGGGGCGGTGCTATCTCAGCGTTCTCCAGTCGACCAGAGACTCCATCCCTGCGCCTTCTTATCCCGCCGGCTCAGTCCGGCTGAGGCCACTACGATGTGGAGAATCGGGAACTGTTGGCGGTGGTCCTCGCGCTTCAAGAATGGAGACACTGGCTAGAAGGCTCCATAGAACCGTTCACCGTGTACACTGACCATAAGAATCTCTCATACATCCGGACTGTAAAAAGACTTAATCCTCGCCTAGCACGTTGGTCCTTGCTCCTCAGCCGATACAATTACACCTTAACATATCTCCCTGGGTCCAAAAACACCAAGCCGGACGCCCTGTCACGCATCCATGATCCAGTGGAGGAAAGGCCGGGACCTGACAGCCTGGTGCCAGACCATTGCTTGGTGGGATCCTTGCAGTGGGAGATAGAGCAACAAATCCAAGGGGCACAGGACGATGCCAACAACCCGTCCGGGTGCCCAGTGGGCCGGTTATTTGTGCCGGCCCAACTTCGCACAGAAGTACTAAAGTGGGGCCAATCCTCCAAGGTGGCATGCCCTCCCGGGGTTCGTCGTACCCTCGGGCTCATCTGTGCATCGAGTAAAGCAACGCATCAGCCTCCAGCGGGGCTTCTGCACCCTTTGCCAATACCTCCACGACCTTGGTCACACATAGCCCTGGACTTTGTCACGGGTCTGCCTGCCTCTCGGGGCAACTCCGTCATACTCACCATTGTGGATCGCTTCTCCAAGTCTGCTCACTTCGTCGCCTTGCCTAAGCTTCCGTCTGCCCTAGAGACGGCCAACCTGCTTGTGCTTCATGTTTTTAGGCTTCACGGAATCCCGACGGACTTGGTGTCCGACCGAGGCCCACAATTCGTGTCCCGGGTGTGGAAGCGATTCTGCCGGTCCCTGGGGGCTACGTCAAGCCTGTCATCCGGGTACCACCCTTAGTCCAATAGACAGTCTGAAAGGACAAATCAGGACCTGGAAGCTGCTCTGCGGTGGATGTGTCTCGATCGGCCATCCTTGTGGGCCGACCATCTGCCATGGGTGGAGTATGCGCACAACACGCTGGTCTCGTCTGCCACGGAGCGCTCTCCCTTCATGACCGCCTATGGCTACCAGCCTCCGCTGTTTCCATCCCAGGAGGGGGTGGTGGAGGTTCCGTCCATCCAGTTCCATCTTAAGCGGGCGCATTGCGTCTGGAGGGAGGCCAGGGCGGCCCTGTCCTGCACCGCCGAGCGCAATCGGCGGATCGCTGACCGCCGTCGGCGTCCCGCCCCGGTCTACAAAGTGTTCTGTTCTGCTTCAGGGTTGCATTCACTCACATGATCGCTTGAACTTTCACACGATATATTGTATGCACCACACGTTACTTTAAGCATGTTTTGTAGTGAGTGTGGGACGCAAACCCCACTTTCTCCTTTTTATCATCACTCACCAGACATTAACACTCTACTTTCTTCTACACACCCTAACATTAAACCAATTGAGCATCATAAGACATAGACCGGGAATTATAAACATGAGACACAACAACCCAGTAGAACGCAGCACAGAAAGGGCCACAAATTGCCACGGGACACACACAACGTATAGACAATTGCACAACAAATACATGTCACAATTAACATTCAGACAACAGCACAAACACACAACAGAGCAAGTGAACCACATTGGAACACCCTGAAATCAAGAAACTGTCAACAATATCGGAACACCTTAAAATCTATTCTATATTCCAGCAACCGGAACGCTCCACGCCTCGGTCAACCACGTATACCGTGACTGCCCGCTCTTTTACCGTGACTGCGCACTCTTTTTTGAGGTTGCAGTGCGATCATCAGCTCGTCAGCTGTGCACTTCCCTCCACTGTGTATGCCTCTGCAGCGACAAATAATGGCGGTCCGAAAGATCCAATCTTTCCCAGCCTCAGGCCACTTATATACTATACTATACTAACTATACTGAGCGTCACTTTATTGGGATCGCCGTGCACACGTTCTGATAGTCAGCTGTGCATCCCCTTCTTCGACTGCCAGAGCAGGAGTCCCCCTTTTTGACTGCGGGTGCTAATTTCTGTTGCCGGCCGAGCCCCCTACTTATTTCACCTGCGTACGCTTCCAATATTACTAGTAATCCATGCGCAATCTACATTCTATACAAAGCATGCAACCATTCCTGAAGTCCAGAAACAATATATCCAGAAACACTGACAAAATTAAAAATAAATCGGCCACGTCTTTCCACTCTGCAATATAACAAATCAGGAGCCTTCTAATAAACAGGCTCCCCCCTACCTTTGTTCTGATTGTCCAGGCCTGGAATATTGTAGAGTGTGAAGAACAAGCCGCAAGGACTCCCTTTTTGAGAAAATCACGTCGGGGTCACCAAAACTGCTGGAGTTGAGCCATCGAGAAAACGAGAAATATTTCGTAAATGAACCTGAAAAGCCAAACTTACTCCAATGCGTGTTCGTTTTTTGTACTCAAGAAGAAAAGGGTCAAATAAAGACTCAACAACAGCTGATTAGAGTTCCGATATTTTAGTTTCTTCGATTTCTGGAGTTGAGGAAATAGTATCTGGGCGTCTTTTTCTTAATCTGACGAGAAACTGTACTCGGACGAGTACAATCGAAAAATGGCGCGCTGATCTCAGCCCAGCCTCACATTTTAAAGGTTTTCTATGTCAAGGGTCATGTAGGTTGAATCGGTCGTCCTTGCTCCCTCCCCCGTTCCACGTTCCACGTCCAAGGCTGACCTTCTCAGGCAGGCGGCAGTCTCTCCTGCTCACATTCCCCTGTAATCTCGTCAGTGAACAGATTGTGTGGTCTATGTTTTCCCAGATCAGATTATGTTTTTGGGGTGTTCTTGATCACGTCCCTGTGACGTCCTCCCCGGCCCAACTTGATATGTTTCTATCTTCTATGGCCTATGTGGAAAATGTGTTTTGTCGTATTTTTCCATGAAGTGCGATCTGGTTTGTCATCATCTTGACCTGAGAAGACTGAATCTGTTTGTTCCGAATGAGAGTGTGGGTCATGAAAATACTATGTGTGCAAGTTTGAGGTCTTACATTTAAACGAAGTCATATAAATTTAGCATATGAATGCATCAGAAAACACCATGACTACAATCCCAGTCAATCTTATCGATGCACTGTACTTCTATTTTCATTTGATGAATGCTTTTTGTTTAATCAATGTTGAACATATTCAATAAATGTGAACCTGCTAAATTAAATAATTGACCTTCTGTCCCATAAGTGTTTAAAATAATGGCAGCAATCGTAATACAATCCTTCACTATTAATCACATAACGCCTACAATAAAGCATAACTTTAACTCTATTGATGAAAGTAAAGTTTAATTTAGGCTATCATGTAACTCAGTGGTGGGCCTTCAAGGTCTTCTCAGCTGGCCAAACATAACCAATAGAAAAAAAAAATTATCATCATCGTTGCATTGATGTCATATTATAGCTGAGCGTTGTACCAATCAGAATTCCGCTCGCTCGTGTTGCCAGGCAGGTTTCACAATAGCAGGAGTGGGCATTATGCAATCCGAGGCCTTAAGATGCAATTGTGCGAGCATCTCTTCTGTCAAAGTCAATGAGCTTTCAAATTTGTTAGACGGTTGCGATAGCCAATCAGATCACGAGTTGGTTACAGTGAGCCTTCTCGCTGGCCTTATGCTGAGGGTGATGAATGCGTTTTGTGATTGGATACTCACTTGTGAGGGGGCGGCGCGATGCCGAATGAACACACCCGAAAGTTGTAATTGGCGACCGTTCGAAAATCTAAAATATATTCTTGCTTTTTTTAAACCACAATGGCCGAAGGAGGGAAAAGCATGGATTTAATTGCAGATACACTTGCAAGGACATTTTCAAGTCGGACCTTTCAAGAGAAGCTATATCGTCCAACACTCACTCAGTGGTGCGTGAGTGTGTTTCTGGATATTATTTGGTGTCATAAATGATGGTATTTTGATGTGGATTCATTCAAGTAGGACAAAGTAGGACTTCACTGAAGACACCTTAAATTACTTCCATACCCTGGAAGGTCACTGACCTGGCGAGAGAATTGCCCCCACCATAAACAATGCTCAGGCCTATTTTCTCTCAGGGCAGTATTTGGTTACATCGGAACTTCAGAACCAAGACTGGTCACTTCTGTGAGCTCCAGTCCCTTCATAGTTTCATAAAGAGAATTACTTCCCATATCTAAATTAGGCCATTTAAAAATACACAACTTATTTTTTCATTTATTTCAATTTATATTTAAGCTTGCTTATGTAATAATACAATACTTATTCAATTATTTTAATGTAAAATTATATCAATATTAATTTAAACCTTTTTATTTCACTCTTGAATATTTCTGAACAAATTTGTTCTTTTGAATATGTGTGCAATTTAAATTATTCCATCCATCCAGCCATTTTCTGCCGCTCATCCAGGGTCGGTTATTGAATTTATTTAATAGATAAGTATTTTTTCTAATTCAAAATTTATTTCACGATTAGGACTCTTTTGAATTAGTTCAATATTTATAAAATGTTTCTATATTTCTTATTAATTGAATTAAGTCTGTATGTGGTTGCCAATTTTAAATTTTAATATTTCCCTATATCAATATATAAATAATCCAATGTATAAAAAATATAATATAGCATGAAAAAAAATATTTGGTAGATTTGACAAAATGAGTTTTTCCAAAGTGAGATTCTGCTTAGCAACAAACCCCAAACGCTTGATAGGAGCTCAACCTAGAAAGTGGTTTTAGCTCGTCAGAAATTTATTCAGAAAGCGAAATATTAAATGTATGTGAGGGGATATTTGAAGAGTTTGAGTTTTGTTCAATGGACCATACATATACACGAGCCAGCCAAACACAGCGAGAAAACCAGCGCTGACTCCAGTCGCCATCAAGTTGCCAACTCCTGACATACCAAAACCTTTAAGAGAAACTGAGACTATTTGCATTTCTCTTTCTGGTTCTTTTTATAGTTCAACTTCTAGTTCAGTTTTTCACCTTTTCACGGCGTAATGAAGGTCAGTTGAGCAAGTGGAACGAGTGATTTAATTGATGATTGTGGAAGGTAACGATTTCATAAGCAGAGTTTCTTCTCACACCTTTTCCATTAGGTACGATAAAAAAGACAACTGAAAAGCATAACGTTAAAAAATGTTGTTCCAGGCAAAGACAATTAATTGCATTTACATGTTTGATGTAAACACAAAAAAATCATCATCACTCAGACACATTGCTTCTTCTGGCAATGATCACATTGGCTTAGTGTCAATAAAAGAGCTTTGCAAAACTAAATTTATCATATTTCATTCAAAATCACATTTACATCTTACCACAAAGAGTCAGTTCCTTCAGTTTTTTGTTGTCTTTTTTTTAGCTTCAAGGATCGCTGCTATTCTCACCAGCACAATTGTGACTCTCCGCATGCTGTTTAGTGGAGAATTTTTTAGCACAAACGCTGCAACTGAATGGCTTGTCTCCACTGTGTGTTCTTGTGTGGCGTCGTAAATGCGACTTTCGAGAGAAGCTCTTGGCACAAACTGAGCAGGAAAAAGGTTTTTCTCCACCGTGTGTTCTTCTATGTTTTGTTAAAGTTGACCTATCAGAGAAGCTTTTGCCACAAACTGAGCATGAAAAAGGTTTTTCACCACTGTGTATTCTTGTGTGGATTGTTAAATTTGGCTTTTGAGAGAAACTCTTGCCACAAACTGAGCAGGAAAAAGGTTTTTCTCCACTGTGTGTTCTTCTATGTTTTGTTAAAGTTGACCTATCAGAGAAGCTTCTGCCACAAACTGAGCAGGAAAAAGGTTTTTCACCACTGTGTGTTCTTGTGTGGATTGTCAAATTTATCTTTTGAGAGGAACTCTTGCCACAAACTGAGCAGGAAAAAGGTTTTTCTCCACTGTGTGTTCTTGTGTGGATTGTTAAATTTGTCTTTTGAGAGAAACTCTTTCCACAAACTGAGCAAGAAAAAGGTTTTTCACCACTGTGTGTTTTTCTGTGTCCATTTAAAGACAGCTTTGAAGTGAATGAGTCAGTGTGACATGCCCTTTCACCTTTAGCTTGCCCATTATCATCATCATTAGTATCATCATCATCGTCATGAGTGTCTGATAATGTGTCCTCATTTTGTACTTGTGATGGTCCCCAGTGGTCTTCATCACCTTCTGTCACGTGATGACTTGAGCTGCTGCTTGGAGGCTCCGCCCCTCTGTTGTCCTCACTCTCATCCTTGTTTTCATCTTCAGTCTTGATAGGGACAACGTTCAGTGGTGACTTGTTGATCTCCTCCTCCTCCTCCTCCTCCTTTTTGATGTGAGTCAAGTCTGGCTCCTCTTTCACAGAACAGAGATCATATTCACTGACGTCTGCAGGACACAAAAAGACGAACACACATTTGGTTTGGTCAAGTCAAAGCTAATGCGGCGACTTTGTCTTATATTGTTTCTACAGTGCGGCACGGTGGCCGACTGGTTCGCATGATGGCCTCACAGTGAGAGACATCATCGGTTGTGGGTTCAATGTCCTCCCCGTGCCTGCGTGGGTTTCCTCCGGGTACTCCGGTATTCTCCCACATTCCAAAAACATGCATGGGAGGCCGATTGAACACTCTAAATTGCCCCTAGGTATGAATGTGAGGGCGGATGGTTGTTCGTGTCTGTGTGCCCTGCAATTGGCTGGCAACCAGTTCAGGGTGTCCCCCGCCTACTGCCCGAAGATAGCTGGGATAGGCTCCAGCGACTCAAAGTGAGCAGAAGCGGTACAGAAGATGGGGATATATATATATATATACACATATATATATATATATACATATATATATATACACATATATATATATATATATATATATACATACATACATACATACATACAGTGGAACCTCGGTTCTCGACCATAATCCGTTCCTGAACCCTGTTCGAAAAGCGAATTGTTCGAACACCGAAACCATTCCTTTGATGCTTGCACTGACTTTCTTTGGAGGCATGATTAGGGGCTAAAACACTTCGTACACCTATATAAAACGCGAGAGCAAAACGCAGCACGTCCGCACGCGACAACAGTTGGTCACAAAGAGAGCAAGAGAGCGATCTACACCCGTACGCCGCTCAGCATCCCACCCTCGCGTTGGCACTCACGCGTCGTACCGGCGTTCGAACTCCGATGTTTGTTCGAACTGCGAACACTTTATATATATCAGGGTTCGCGGTTAACCACTTCCCGATTGCCCGGGGCAAGTGAAATTTGGCCATGGGCAAGGTAAAATTATGGGCAACTTGCCCGACCGGGCAAGCATTTTTTAAAGCAGCCAAATATCTTTAATTTCGCCGAAAACTGTGACGTGATCTGTTTGTGTGCACTGTATGGTGATGGTTTAACCCAGACACCCCCTTATGTTGTGGTATGGTCCATTGGCCTTATCGGGGGCAATGGGCGGGCGCTACGGGGATCAGTTAGTTCAGTGAATGTCGAGTTAAAGTGGACGACAATAAATCCCGCAGTATTGGAACTCGCTGTAGTTGCATCCTCATTTGAAGTTTGAAAAACACAACAAAAACCAACGATATTTCGTCCGAAAATTGACAGTCGGAAGTTTTCTTCCCTTCTGCGCATGTTTACAAGTGGCGACGAGTTCGTCCGAACATTTCGGATTCCTCTGACATGACTAAAATAGCTCAAATATTTTTAAGTAGACAATTCAGTTGTGAGTAAGGAAGGGAGTAATATTTGATTATTGGCTGTTAATTCATTAGCTCCATGATGTGACCTGACATAGTGTCAGTGACTGTGTTCTGTTTATGCTATGAAACTTATGGAGGCAGCGCCACAGGCACTGGTCCTAAAGGAATACACAAATTTCCCACACTCACAATTTACTCATGTGATTACTCAATTAATAGGCTCTCCTGGACTTAAAATTGATAATCTGGATTGCTGTAATATCGTTTTCCCAATTTATTTTAATTATTAAAACTACAATTAACATTTTCAATAACTGCACAGGATGATACATGCTGTTGTGAGTAGGGTTTCATGGTTGATGATGAAAACAAGATTAATTTATGATTCTCAGATTATATGTTTATTTACATTTGTGGCGCACATTTTACAACCATAAACATTTTATTCTTAGAGAAAAAAAATTGTCACTTGCCCAAGTCGGGCAAGTAATTTGGCCACTCGGGCAAGTCAAATTTTAGTGGCACTTGCCCTATGGGCAAGCAGTTTTTAAAGTTAACCGCGAACCCTGCATATATACACTTTACGCAAGTGTCCAAATTCACGTGGCCTCCGAGAACTAGCCTTATAATCTGTCCTCGTTTCCATGGAGACGGGCCCTGAGTGAAGGCTACGAGAATGCAACCTTCGCAGCCTTAAAATCCTCGCTCTTCCTCTACGCCGTTCTACACTCGCAAGATGCAAACTCCCGAAGCCACGTGTTCCGCCTCATCGGAGTGCACTTTCAGGTGTAAGTATAAGTTATTTATATGCAATATTAAAACATCACTCATGAGAAATATTGGGCAGCATTGTTTGGATATTTAGCTCCAGATTAAGATAATTTTATTAGTTGCGATATCGGCCAAATGTAACTAAGGTAGCTCTAAGAACTATTGCATAGGAGGTAGGGCTGGGCGATAAACCGAAAATTTACCGTTACCGAAATTTAGTACAATGACCGAAATCATTTTGCCCATGTCGGTAAATTCGGTGTTTAAAAAAAAGAAAAAAGAAAAGCCTTTTCTGTCTGCGGCAATGTTCATGCCCCTTTAAGACCGCAACAGCGCCTCTAGTCACGTGACTCCAACAGTCTGCTCGAGAAAGAAAACAGACGTCGCTGTCGTAGCTGGGATTCAAATCCAGAAGCTTTTTCACCACCCACAACACAACCATGCTGTGCTGAAAGTTCAAAGTGAGAAGCAAGGTTCGACAAGTGACAACAGCCCATGAACGGAGGCGACACCATACGAGAGAACGTCTCAGAGGTGGACGCGATAGCCTAGCACATAGCTAAAGATAAAGCTCCTCTAGTTACAGAGGAGCGCACAGGATTTAAACGCTTCATGAAAGCCGTATTTCCCGATATGGACTACATCGGGCCGGGAGCTTAGACATGTCAAGCATTTTGCATCTACATCCGACTTGTGGTCGGGTCGCAACATGGATCCCTGATTGAGCCTGACTGTGCATTACATAGATGACAAGTGGCGACTGCGCACCAGAGTACTCGAGACGGCACATTTTCCCGATGATGCCCACTTGTTTATTTGGCTTGCATTGACATTTTCTTTCATTTTCTTTAGCATTTTTTTATTTGACATTATTTACATCATGAGAGCATCTTGGCGCAATCTATTTGCAGAAAAAGATTTTGCAAGAGGTACCCTTTTTTTTGTGACATTGTTCAAGTCATGCAAAGCAAGCTATTTTGGAATTTATACAAATGATTTTTGTACTTTTATTTTTCATTGAAAGTAATGTGTACCAGTTGGTCAATAATAAAAACAGTCAATATGCATTTCCTGCATTTATTTTGATTTTTTTTAGTCCACGGGGGGAATTTATCGTTATCGAGGTAAAATTGGTCAATTTCTCGCGATATTGATTTGAGGTCATATCGCCCAGCCCTAATAGGAGGTACGGCTGAAACATTTGAATTGTCTTATTTCTGCATGTTAGCATTATTTTATTTAATCTTTTCCTTACGTTTTAGGGAGCAAGGAGATGACCGCGCTGATCAAGCTGCGCGGGGAGTACGACAGCCTCTTGACAGGGGCCAAGTTCTCCGCAGCCACAGCATGGAGGCAAAAATACAATTTCTATCGGGAAAAATATTTGACGGGTTATTGTCTTATTTATTTCCATCCATTTAAACTCAAAATATCAAAAAGAAAACGCATAAGAATGGCGAGACCCACGATAGCAATTTTATTCCATTCATCAGCCATTTGTGTTTGAATTAGATTTGCGCTAACACGCAGCTGTTTATTCTAGCACAGAATGTGCCCTGTATAAATTCCATGTACCCCCGACAATGTGCTCCCCAATTACTGATATTAATGAATAATATAATCTGCATGTTACCCATAACACCAGGATTTCTGACTAATATTTGCATCTTTTTTACCCGTTTTTTCTTCCTTTATTTTTGCATGTATTTTTATTTATTTAATACAGGACCATCGTGGAAAAACTTGAGCTGCAAGGCAAAGTTACGCCCCTGCAGGCAAAAAAAAAATGGGATAATTTAAAAATGAAGTATAAAGTATGGAAGTCCACATTTTTTTTTCTTGTGTGTGAAAATGAAGATATAATTGTTTTAATCTTTTTGCTTCTTTTCATATAAAGGATTGCGAGCGAGCGAGCCTGCGCATGTATTTTAAATGTTTGGATGAGGTGAACTACGCACATGTGCACAAAACTGTGCAGGGCCACCCGAGGTTCATTGACACTCACCCGACTACGCCAGTACAAAGTTCATAAATAATTAAGACCAATACGTACTTTTTTTTTTAACTTATTGTGTTTTATCCACTAAAATTGATCAACCGCCATTAATGTTTTCGCCGCAGTGTGCACATATTTTAGATTCAAGCAGAATTCCTTCCATAAGGAATTGCTTGAACAAGATATAAAAAACAGAAAATGCAAAATGTTAAATTTTCAGTTCAAAATTTATACTGTGAAAAACACGGAGTTTACCCCCCACTATTGGTTATTCTTTGGCATATATTTTCTGCACTGATGATTTGGCATAAACAAATGTTCAGCAAACCGACAAGTAAAAGGCAATATTTAAAAATAAAACGTTAATAACCTTGAACGATTTCCCCAAACAACTTAATGTTGTGATGCATATTTTTTAACGATAGAAAGTCGTTCTTTTCAAAGCAAATGAGAGTTAGACGTGTACAAACCTGCTTTGTGTAGCACAACACGAGGCTGGTTGCAACCTTCGTCCAGCAGTTGAAGATGTTGCTCGTTCTCTTCTTTTTTTCCACAAAGTTCCTCTTTGTACTTGGGTGTCGTTCTTGCGCACATTTTCAAACGCCAATCTCAACAAATCCGCACTTGAGCTCTGCTTGGCGATAACTCGTGTGCTTCTCTTTGTTCGACGAGACGAATGAAAGATGGCGTCGTTTTTTTTTTTGTTTTTTTTTTTTTTAATAACAAACTTTATTGAACATTTTAAATAGACAGTACAACACAACAGTATCACAAGTTCACTTCAGGTATTAAACTAACATATACATTTTCATCTTTAAATATAATTTACAACGAAGGGTAATGAATGTAGAAAAAAATGTATATTATAAAATAAAATAAAAATACACAGTAAAACAGGAACAATGTCTCTGGATATATGTAATTAAGGCTTTTAAAGGAAAAAGGCATTCAAAAATGTCAATATCTTGTTGCTTTTCTTGTTGTTAATTAATTTAATCGAGTTAAATATGGATTTCAATTCGATCAGGAAAGGGGTAAATCTGGGAGAGGATCTTGAGAATTTCTGTTTGTGGATAAAAAATTTTGCATAAAGAATGATGAAATTAATTAAGTATGCAAAATTGTTATCGTTTGGGTTACTATAATAGCAAACAATATCCTTCAGATTAAGAACACAGGGGGTTTCAGATGGTTTAAAGAAATGAAACGTTAAATCAGCCCAAAATTGCTTTGTGATCATACAGTCAAAGAATAAATGAGATATTGTCTCAGTTTCATTCCCACAGAAAGAACAAATATTGCCAATATCAATAAATTTGGAAATTAAGGAATTAACTGGATATATATTTTATGTAAGATATTAAAATGTATCACCTTGGCTTTATTACTAATACAGTATTTATAAGGTAAAAGCCATGCTTTTTTCCAATTTACGTCCATAATCTGAGAATTCCAAAAAGATTTCCCTCTGGGCACAATTTTGTTATTTTTTAATAGAATTCGACGTATATGCTGATTATTACATTTTATGTCTATTAATTCAATTCCGTCTAGTGTTAAAATAGAATCTGTAGGAGCAGCTTTACTATATTTTAAGTGGTTTGCCATAAGATGAATCAGACCATTAGGAATGGCACGTATTACTAAATTAAAGATTTTAAAAGGAATTGGAAAGTTGTGTACAGACATGAATTGCTCATAAGATAGCATATTACCCAATTCATCAAATAAATTTAGGAGGTGATTAATTCCTTTTTCGTGCCATTTGGGAAGAAATAGAGACTTGTTTCGAACAAGTATATTGGAGTTGTTCCAAAGGAGAGTTTTGTGAGGTGAGAAATTGTGGACAAAGGCCAATACCCACGCAAGCAGGGCCTGTTGATAAAATTTGGAGAGTTTGAGAGGTAATTTGGTTGGCACAAAATTACACTGAAGAAGAAAGTGAAGTCCTCCAATTTTGCGGAAGATGTAATTAGGAATAAAATACCAGATTGAATTTGGATTCGAGAGACACTTCCTTAACCAGGTGATCCTAAATGTGTTAAGAACATCACAGAAATTCAGGACTTCAAGACCCCCCTCCGCTTTGCAATTAGCTAGTACTCTATTCTTGAGTTTGTGGGATTTATTTTTCCAAATGAAATCTAAAAATATCTTATTTATTTCAGTGACTGTTGACTCTTTCACAAAAAGAGACAAAGATGGATAAACAAGACGAGATAAACCTTCTGCTTTTGAGAGGAGTACCCTTCCTATTATAGATAAGTCCCTTTGGAGCCATAAACCAAATATCTGTCGAGATTTTTTAAGTCTGTCTGAAAAGTTTAAATGCTGTCTAACTATAAGATTTTTAGATATGAAAATTCCTAAATACTTAACTGACGATTTCAAAGGGATATCATCCAATACAGAATCTTCGTAGTCCTGTAAGGGTAGAATTTCACATTTGGTTTTATTTAGTTTTAATCCCGAAGCCTTGGAAAAGTCATCAATCAATGTTATAGAATGAGCTATCTGGTTTTTATCTTTTAGGAATAAGGCGGTGTCATCTGCAAGTTGAGAGATTCTAAGTTCCCTGCCAAAAATGGTGATCCCTTCCAGTATTCTGTCATTACGAATATAAATAGATAATAGCGCTGTAACAATAATAAACAAGAAGGGGGAAATTGGGCAGCCCTGTCTGACCCCTCTGTTGACAGAGAATCTATTAGATGTTTTCTGATTTACTATCACAGAGCTATTGATATCTTTGTAAAACATACGGACAACGTTAACAAAGTTATTCCCAAAACCAAAAGCCCGAAGAGATTGGAAAAGAAATGCGTGTTCAACCGTGTCAAAGGCTTTATAAAAGTCCAGGAACAAAATAAGAGCCTTAGATTTGACATCATCGGCGTCATCTAGCAAATCCAAGACTAGTCTTATATTACAGCTGATGTGGCGATTTTTCATAAATCCTGTTTGTGTTTCTGCAATGATGGAGTTCAGGTCTTTCTTCAGCCTGTTTGCATAAACTAAAGCCAAGATCTTATAATCTATTGTTAATAGTGTAATGGGGCGCCAATTTTCTATTAATAAAGGATCTTTATTAGGTTTGGGAATAAGCGATATAACTCCTTGCTTCATTGTAGTTGTCATCTCTCCCCGACTGACGCACTCGCTGTACATTAAATTTAAAGGAATATTGATGTGATCCCAGAAATGGACGTAGAATTCAACAGAGAGTCCGTCAATTCCGGGGGATCTCCCCTTTTTCATGGATACGAGAGCATCTTGAATTTCTGCCAAGGACAAATTTGAGTCACAAGATAATCTAAAATCCTCTTTGATCAGAGGAATACTGTGGACTTTCTTCATAAACCTCTCACAGTCGTTTTCGTTAAATTTCGTTTCATATAAATTTTTGTAAAATTTACTGATAAAATCAGATATCAACTTTTGATCTTGGGAGGGAGTTCCATCAATATTAAGAGCAGTAACTGAGTTTCTTTTAATGTTTCTTTTCTCAAGAGCAAAGAAATAACTAGTATTTCTTTCCCCATCCTCTAACCACCGGGCCCAAAATGCTCCTTTTGCCATATCTAAATACACTTGGTCCAATTGTAGTTGAATCTTTTTCAATTCAAGTTGTTCTTCTTCGGTTAGATTGTTATTTTTTAATAAATAGTCAATCTTATCCAGCAGATCAGATTCATGGAGGTTTTTCTCTTTCTTTAATTCTTTACTTCTTTTTATAGAAACACAGCGGACCTTAAATTTGAAAAACTCCCATTTCCTACTAAAGTTGTTGTCCGCCCGATCATTTAGAATGTCATTTATTAAGGATTTGATGGAGTTATTGAATGAATCGTCACTAAGTAAAGAGTTGTTAAATTTCCAGTATCCTCTTAAACCAGGGTTTTCTTGGGTTTTACCCAATTTTAAAATTATTTGCATGTGATCTGTTAATGGGGCATATTGATGATAAACTTCTTTTACAAATTGAAGAATAGATGATGATATTAAAAATAAATCTATTCTAGATTTCAGTGTTGCATTTCTATTACACCAAGTGAATTCCACCACATTGGGGTTAAAAAAAACGCCAAGCATCAGTCAGGGAGAGATTAGAGCAAAGTAATGACAGAAGGTTATTTGTTGATCTCTGGGATAATCTAGGAGGATATCGATCCTTTGTGTCGTCTGGGCACTCGTTAAAATCTCCACAAATAATGGTGACAGCTCCTTGGTATTTTTTGTTGAGGTCCTTTAATTTTAAATTTAATAATTCAAATAATATTTTATTAAGACTGTGAGAGTTAAATCCGTATATGTTGCAAATGATAAATTTAGCATTGTCTTGTTTAACTATCAACAGAATCCATCTACCATCACTAGCAGATATTGTCTCAAGAACTTCTCCCTTGAATTTATGCAAGAAAATCAAGACCCCTGCAGAATGATTAGTGCCGTGGCTAAAATAAGATCGATTCCCCCATTGTGTTTTCCAAAAATTAACGTCTGACTCACTAGAATGTGTTTCCTGAAGTAAAATTAAATCAGCTTCTGATTTTTTACAAAACAAAAAAATTGCCTTCCGCTTAGTAATATCCCTCAAACCTTTAACATTTAAGGACACAACATTAAGAGACTTAAACAAATGATCCATGAAAACAGAAATTTGAAATACCAGACAAGAAATGCGCTTTTAGAAAATAAATATCTGAAGAGGTGGCGATTAACAACCATTTAAATTATCTAAGCATTTAGTAAAAGAACATGTTGCTCTCACAGCACAATCGTGAGTTAAACAAATTTGAAGAATAAAGGATGTAAAGTATGTGTAGACTATTTAGTGATTGAAGATGTCAGACAGTTGTAGGACGAGTGAATAGTGCAACAAAGTATAGGAATCGTTTGAAGAAAAAAAAGAAAAAAGAAGAGTTTAGTAATAATAAATATATAAAAAAGAAAATAAATAAATAATAAATAAATGAATAATAATTAAATAAAATGTGTATATTAATATATATAAATAAGTAAGACAGAAGATATATAAAAAAATAAATAAAATAAAAAAACAAACAAACACACACACACATACACACATAAATATAAGGAACCTTTTGTAATCAAAACGAATCTTTTCTATAAAATTCAAAACAACCTTGTATTCGAAATATACTAGTGTAGAAATTAAATAAATTATAAACTATAAAACAACCAAATAATTAAAATAACAAATTATTTAAAATCAAGTTCACATCAAATAATAATTGTCTCCAAAAGGGGTCCCATGAAAGTCTGCACAGTCTCAAACATTCTACAGTTTTGTTCCGGATTAGCCCACTTTAGTCAAAAAGATCAATTTATTTTAAGTTACCTGTGGAAAGTCCATCTTCTTCCCATTTATGAAGACGAAAGGACCACGGAAAACAGCTTTCTCCCCTCTTTCTCTTGCTTTCTGAACCAAAGGCCAAAGCTTTATCCTCTGGGGACAAAGCTTCGGTGATCCTCAGCTTGTTGTCAAGAAGAAACTTGGAACCTCTCGCCTCCTTCCAAACAGCATCCCGGTGTCGTCGCAAAGCAAACAGGACTATAGTTGAGCGCGTCGAGCCGTCTGGACGTCTCTGTCCAATGCGGTGAACGATGTCAATCCCCTCCTTCAAGCAACCTCGGGTGGATGGTGCAGTTCCCTCCAGGATGGTGATAACTTTGGACCGGATATTCTCGTTGTCTTCTTCCTTTATTCCGTGAATCTTCAATGACCAGCGACGGCTGTAGCGATGGCTCTCTGCAATACTTGCTTTCAGGAGTTTATTTTCAGCCTGGAGTTTCTTAATTTCCTTCTCCATTTGTACTCCTTTTTCTTTTTGGACTGTCGCAGTTAGTTTTGCAAGCTCTTGTGAAGTGGCCTCCGTTGTTTTCTCAATGGTTGAAATTTTCTGAAAGGTCTCATCGTGTTTAGCAGATAGAGCTTTAATTGCCGCTAGTATACCACCTTCATCTTCGCTTTGCTTTGCTCTTTTCGGTGCCGGTTTCTTTGGAGTACCGTTCTGGGGCATTTTAAAGCTTGAAAGTTCCATATTTCCATCAACTTCTTCCATTGTTACCGCGGCAGTTGTGTCGTCGCTGGGCATGACTGAGGACTCCGCTGTCGACAAGTTATTGCTTTTCTTCCTTTTCCTCCCTTTAACTCCCTTTCCCATCCAAAGAAAACGTGTCTCACTTCAAAATACAAGGTTGGATGCGTGAAAGCTTAAAAAAATCAACTTGTACTTACATAACTTGGTGTTAATCACAAAACCCCTTGACTATCTGAACAACATACGTTCTCTTACGTCGCAGCCATCTTGGCTCTCTCCCTGCATTCGTTATTTATTTTTATTTATTTTTTTTTTCTTTATTGCAAACTGCAGAAAATACAACAATTAGACAAATGTAAAAGTCATTTTAGTAAATCGAACAATTGGACAAGAAAACGATCATGAATATAGTGGAAAAGAATAATATAACTGTAAAATATTTGCTTGTAGGACTGATTTTCAGGAGTTGATAACCGCTGCAGTATGTCCAGTTAGAACACAATATTGTCCAGATGAGGAATAATCAAACCAGTTTGGTCCATGTAAAGTTTAATTTGTTTCGATATGGATGTGTGTATGTGTGTGGTTTATGCTAATGCACGCACACCTTGTGGTTGGATGGCTTCGGAGAGAATGACTGTACATCCCTTGTCTGTTACCTTTCGTGGGTCCTAAAATAGGTGGCTAAAAAACATGCCCATCTAAAATTCAATTGTATGAACAGGCGAGCCACCAGAGGGTGCTACAACGGCATACTACAAAACAACCTGACCTTTTTAACAATAACTATTAAGTAAAAATACAGATAGATTAACGGAGAAATAGAAACAAATAAAATAAATAAATAAAGAATAAATAAAGATATTAGGGAACAACTTGCTTGGGGCAGAAAAAATAGGACTATATAAACACCTTCAGGTTTTTGCAGATCTCTATTGTTTTATGAGCCTTTTGTTTAAAAGAATATTTGATGGAATGGATGTACTGTTGAAAATCGTTGTAAAAAACAATAAAGCATGGTTTCTTTCCACGAAATTTACAGGAGTGAATATGGTATTTTACCATTATAATCAAAAGATTTATCAAATAAAATACATTTCTTTTGTCCATGTTATCCTCAAAGAAACCAAACAACACATTTTTCCAAGCAATTCTTATATCACTTTCAATATTATTATGTATAAAATCACATAATTTCTGCCATAACAAATGAACATAAGGGCAATACCAAAATAAGTGAGTAACAGATTCAGGGCACTTGTTACAAAAACTACAGTCCGTGTTAATACCGATCTTAAATAGTTTGTTTATATACATTTTGGATGGGTAGAATTTATGTATCAATTTAAAAGATATTTCTTTAATTTTGTTTGTGATTAGATATTTGCTTGATTGGAGCCAGACTTTTTTCCACGGTATATCATTAACAAACATATTCCAGCGTGGAATAACATTGGGTAATGTTGTAACGTCTTTCTGGAGCATGTTCCTTATGAGCCTATTGTTATTAATGGAGCCGCTAAGTAAACACACCTTCCCCACGGTTATGGTAGTTGGGGAGAGATAATCGGTTTTGTAAAAATCCAAACGCTTCTGACCTTTGAAAAGCATGCAAACACCAGTGGGGATGGCTCCAAAGACTTTGGCAAAATCACCAGGTGTCACAGGGATACGATATTTCCTAAGAAATTCCTCATATGTAAACAGAAGTCCTTCATTATTAAACAGCTGATCGACCCAGATGATTTTGTTTTGGAACCAGTACTCCAGAAAGAGTGACTTATGCTTATAAAGAATATCCTTGTTATTCCAGATCAAATACTTATGGGGTGAAAAATTGTGTTTGTAGATAAGTGACCAAGAAAGAAATGCCTGGCGGTGAAAAGCTGACAACTTAACAGGGATTTTATCAATGTTATAATTGCTGACAAGAAATAAATCAATACCACCCAGCTTTGATAACATATGGAGAGGAATAAGATTCCATATTGAGTCGGGGTTTTGATACATTTGCTTGATCCAATTGTGAGAGTATGTAAATAGTTTGTGTATTTTTAATCATGTTTTTTATACACTATTTGTATCAATGATAATTACACACACACTCACAGACACGCACATCATTGCTTCAGCACACATGCGCACACCCACACGCTTGTTTTAAGTTTCACTTTCCATAGGTTTCGTTTTTCTCTGAATAAAGTCCAGAGGGATGGGCGAAGGAGTCAGTGAGAGTGCGGGAGATTGAACTGGCAAGACGCCTACTTCACCTCCTGGCTTCTCCTCCCATCGCGATGGAGAAAAGACAAAACCTTCCCTGGTTATTCCTCTGGTTCTCTGCATTTAATTCAGTCTAATGAAGGCGTCAGGACCTTTTTAAACCTGACATTTATTGGTGCCGAAACCCGGGAGCCACACCCGGACGGACGAACGTCGCTGGATATTTCGGGGGCCAACGAATCTGACGTCAGCGCTTCACCATTTGAAAGCGGGCCTCTGAGCTGCGGCGCGGCCGTCCGCCCGGATGTCGGTTCCCTGTCGGACCAGGCGGATCCGGAGGAAGCCAGGTATTGTTTTTCAAATTATTTTGTGCCACCATTTTAAAATTTAAAATATTAACACAATTCGTAAGGGGTGATTTATGTGAGTAAGGAAGCGCGCGCCGGCCGTTTTGCAGTAGTTCGGTCGAAAAGAAAAGAAACTGGATCGTGCTCGTCTAAGGAGTTATAGAAAAATAATTATGCCATAACTCATTGCGCTGAAGGGAAGCTGGACTTCTCGGGAGGCTGGATCTCCCCTACGGAGGGCACGGTAGCATAAAAGAACGTCCTGCGGTACGTCTAAACCACGATCGTGTTGTTTAGGGAGATACAAAAAGAAGAAATTAGGTCGTAACTCGTTCAAACCGACATCACGGTAGCATCGATTAAAAGTTCCTCGGTGTCGATAAATAGCGCTGAAGGGAAGCTGGACTTCTCGGGAGGCTGGAAATTATCGACGACTTAGAGGTCTACTCACAATTTCACATTGAAATTTAGGGAATAATAAGGCATTATTTTTGGTGGTTTTTATTATTTTTATTTGAATATTCTTTGTAGCTGCGCAGCTGTGTGTGTGTGTGTGTATATAAGGACAAAGAGAAAAAAAAGGTGGGGGTTTTGAGTCAGTGAGAAAGAGCGTACGTGCGTGAGTGTGCGTGCGTGCGTGTGTGTGTGTGTGTGGGGGGGGGGGGGGGTGTGTGTGTGTGGGTTTGGAGAAGTAGCTGACCAGACAACAGCAAAAGAAGAGGTCTGGCTGGGCCAAGCCTGAAGGATCAGGTTTCAGGGTAGTGAGAGAAGAATTTGCAGAGAAGCTGAAGAGAAAAAAAAAAAAAAAAAAAAACCCGCACACACAACACCAGATGTGGAATGATCATTTTGCTGTATGCAAAGTGAGTGAATGGTGTGATTGGGGATTACAAATACCATTTGGTATTTTATCCCGTATAATGCAATAAGGGTTATAAACAGAAATAGTATTTGAGGATGACAGAGAGGGTTGTTGAAGAAGGTAAAGAAGGGGCGGGGTTGCAACTGCCCCCTGCATCCTGAATTACCCCCCCACCACCCACATTATCAGGTAACGTCACATAGAATGAGAACTAGATCAGACAGAACTGCATCGATAAGACAAAAAAACCCCAATAAAAGATAGATAAACCAAAAAAGCGCTCACCTCAATGTGTTGCGTGTATAAGTGGCAGTGTGCATTTGTGGCAGAGGCTGCATTGGCCCTATAGGGCTGCACACACATAATTATGAGCGATATTAGTTGAATTAAAGGACTTATTATGGGCAAAAGATAAAGATGGATTGTGTTGCTGTTATTACTAACATGTTATTCTTGTTTGAAGTTGTTCAGTGTTGAGAACTGTGTGTGTCGTTTTGTGGGCCCGTGTATATGTCTGTGTGTCTGTCTGAGTGTCTGTCTGTGTGTCTAAATGTCAGGGAGAGTGATCAAAGTGGTTGGAATTATGCTAAAAGGATTGATGAAGTAGAGATAAAATGGAATCAAGGATTAGTAACCAACAAAAGGCTACTTATGAGTGACGAGATCTTATTGAGAAAAATAATTCCCAAATTTACAAAAGAAATTAATAAAGAAGATGATTTGAGGAGATAAATTCATTTAAATTTGAAATTAAATAAAATAACTTATACAACGGGATAGGCTTAAAAGAAAAGAGAGAAATAGCCTGATGTGCGTTTTCTGAAAAATAAAAAATTGAACCCAGACGCCTAGGCTGGTTTAAAAAGATGAGTGAAGATAAGGAAGTTCATCGAAAAAACAGGATCTTGATAAAATTCAGTATTTAGACTCATGGAAAGCTGAACATGGTTTTAATGGTCAGTTAAAAACACGAAAAATAGCCGCATTGCAGAAATCAATCATAGCAAAGACAAAGAAAGACCACAAAAAGATGAAGAAAAATGGCTTTGAAGAAACAGAATATTGGATGAGGGTAGCCTTAAAAAGAGAAGAGGGTGACAAGAAACAGAAAAGATGAGACATTTGGGCAATACAAAGTGAGAATGACAGCTGTGTTTCAAAACCACAGCGGGCCGCAGGAAGATGGTGATGTGGATGGGGCATTTCAACAGCAGTTGAAGAATGCTTCACATGCAGGATCAAGAGAGGAAATTCATAAGTGGGTGAATAAACATTACATTTGCCTGCCAACAGGTACCCTGGAGGAGTATGTAAATCACGCCCTCCATGCTGAGAAGATAGAAAATAAAAAGAAACAGAGGTCTATAGACACTTTTTATCAAAATAAAGGTCAGAATGTCTTTTATCAAGGTGGAAGAGGCTGAGACAAGGACGCCTTCCCACCGGAGATGATATTTGTTACAATTGTGGCAGATCAGGACAGTTTGCCAGAAACTGCCGTCAACCACACAGGAAGACCACACTAAAAGAAGGCCAGATAGCAAGAAATTGCCTTGAGAAGAAGCAGCCTTCAGCATGACTAAGTTTTTAAATGAAGAGGTTTTCCTAAATTTCCAAAAGATATTGGCTTTTGATTAAATGATTGAGCTGAAATAACCGTATTGGTAATGGGACACCAATTACCCTTTTTTATGTGACATTGGTGCAGATAGGATTGCTTATAATAAATCAATTTCAAATGATAGGGCAAGTGACAAAGGGGCCATAGTCAGATTTGCAAGGGGAAAAATGGAACAGAGTAACAGAATTAGAACCTGTGTGGTTGAGGGACCCAGAAGGCCACTGAGTTGGTTGCATGAATTGAAATTAGTTTTATTTTTACAGAATAATGAGAGCCCAAGTTGTGCGGATGTGATTAATTTACAGAAAAAGTTTAGTGATGAGACAATTTATATTTACATGATTCAATAGACAAGATATATCATTTTGATGATGGTTTTTACTTAATTGTATACTTGCGTCTCCTTCAGAAAGGGAGAAGTAGGTGTTATGAAATTTTAACAATTGGATGAAGCTTTTGAAAGTGAACGAGGAATTTTTGCAAAAACATAGGTGTTTCCTGATTTTTTTAAATTTTGATTCGAGACATTGGTAGTTTTGAGTGGTTGTGGAAAAACTACAGTGAATTTGGAAATTAGGAGCAGACTGTGGAGAGGCCCCTGTGAGGAGGAGGAAGAGAGAGAGTTTAGTGATTAAAGAATGTGTCATTTGAATGAGAGGAGGAGGATAGCCAGAGATGCAATGAAATGCAGAAATATAAATGATACAGGAAAAATTTGGCAAGGGATATAATTTTCATTAAAGCAGAGAAGAAATTAGAAATTGCAAATAACATTGATGTGTACTTGTCCACTTTGAAGTAGAATTGGTCAAAGTGAAATGAGTCAAGATTAGAAAAAAAATAAATAAAAATAAAATAGAATTAACATGTTCATTTTGTGATAAGAAATTTGTGATTATGTGAAAAAGGAAAAAGAGAATTACAGGCTTTTCAAATAAAACAACCTAATTTAAATTGGCCAACTTGTAAAATGGAAAAGAAGATTCTAAATTATGCACAAAAAGCTTGAACGTGTTGAGCAGAAGGAAGAAAAAGAGAAAACATTTAAAAAAAAGAAGGAAGCAGAGAGTCTTGTGATAAACAATAACTTTTCAGGACGAAGAGAGAAGCAACAGAGGATCACATGGCGAAAGAAAAAAACTAACATAAAAAGTGTGTGTAGAAGGACTTCTACATCAACATGCGTTTTGCTTATTAGGCCGTGATACACTGACAATTGGACTTTAATATAATAATAATGCCTTTATTAGTCCCACAATGGGGAAATTCGGGATTCTAACCCAGGCCTCCTGGGGAGACTGGGTCCGGAACGCGGCGCCTTAGACCACTCGGCCATCCTCCAATATCAGAATCAATAAGCAAGGGCGAATTTAAACAAGAGTCAAAACTTTAAAAGGACGCATTGTCAGTGATAAGCGGGAAGAAAAATAGTAATAAAACTTTGCCAGACCACTTTTGTGTAGACACCTTCCTTAGGACTTTCATGACCTCCATTAAGTCCCTGACCTTTCATAGATAAAGTTGGAGCCCAAAGTCTCTCAGGGCTGTAGTTTATGCGGCAGAGAAAGAGCCCAACAGGCTTAGGGTGAGTTTAAAACAATAGTATCATGGCCATAAAATGGGTTGTGTATGTTGGAACTTGTGGAGATACACTGCAAGATTGTATTAACAAAGCATCTTAATGCACTACCAAATTATTATTATAAGCCATTTGGGCAAACAGTGACTGCAAAAAATGGCCTCATGGACTTGTGTTGCTGCAGAAACACAGGAAAGTGAATCCATTTGCATATTAGTCACAACAATTTGGATTTCGTGGCAGAGAACCACTTAAGAGTGTGATCAAGAGCTTTCACTGCTGCTTTAAGGAATGAAAAAAATTACATTCCATCACACGACATTCACATTGCACGGCGATTTAATTGTAACATTACATTAATAAGGTGCGATGCATTTAAGCCCAGCGTCATTCTTTTTCCACGCACCATTTAGAAGGCGCCACACGACTGTGGAGCCGTCCAAATTTTCACCAAACCCATGACTTGACTTTTTGACATTTTTTCCTCCCGACTGGAGGAGTTAAGACGTGTAAAGACATGAAGACCAGGTGCACCTTCCAGACTGATAAGAAAGTGTCTGAGAACCAAGGTTGTAGGAAGAAATCACGCTGACTTTTATGCGATGGGAGTATTAGTAGTGTGATACCAACAGATAACTTGTAAAAGAGAAATTGTTAGGATAAGCAGGAAGAGCGTAGGCGGTTGTGAGCTAATTAAAATTTGGAGTTTCCCATCTTGTATGAGCTGTATGGTTACAATGGTCAAGATAAAATGTTCTTGTGTTCTGTTGATTTTGGGCGAACGGGTGCTTGAAAAATCACAAAAGATAAAAGAAAAGTTGCGCATAAAGCACGTCTAATTAAGTATTTGTAAATAAAAAAAAAAATTCTGAACAGAAAATGACACGATTACGATTGAATAAAGGCTGGAGCCAAGCCATAACCCCAGAGTCAACATAGCACAAGAGGTTTAATGAAAGCACACACACACACACACACACACACACACCCCCCCCCCCCCCCCACACACACACACAGTAAATCAACTTGACAAGTTGATCTCCGGCCAGGGAAAAAGGCACCACTAATTGAACATGCACATTGGGTGGACAATGATGCAAACATTGAGTGAGACACGAGCAGACGTCGTGCCTCAACAGGGAGGAGATATGATATGAAATTGTTCCCACATACAGACTTTTCAACAAAAAACTTTTTTTTAGACAAAGTGTTAGTTGTTTGGGTTGCAATATTGTTTGGTTATAATTAAAATGTTTTCAAAATGGATTAAGTTGTTTCCATCAACACATGCTGATGCTAAAAACGATTGGGAAAAGTGTTGTGTAATCAAATTATCCTGACATTTGGAATTTCAAGAAGTGATTTGAAGTGAAAATGATGCATTTTGTGAATGATGTTGTAACAAGTGGTTCAGTTGTTAAAAAATGGACTCAAAGCGTCACTGTGCATACAGTCTGCAGGACTTGTGGAACGCACTAATTGAACTGTTATGGCCAGACTTATCAAGACAATGAAAAAAAAGAGACAATGGCCAGACTGTGTTTCAATCACAGCAATGAGGACAATGCCAGCCGAAGGAAGGACACTATCCCCTATAGACTCTCAGGTTCATCAGAACCACCAACAAAAAACATGTTTGACCGAAAAAGATGCAAAAGACGCAAATACTGGTCAAGTGTGTTCTGATTTACAGAAATCACGTCCGTGTGGGAGACCAACTCTTCTTCAAGGTGTTGAAACGACTCCGTTGGGGGGAAGTGAATGCTGAGATGGCCCTCGCCAGATGATGGCGGTGACCCCGACGCTGCAAAGGTCGCGGGGCGTGGCAGCTGGATCCACCAGTTGCAGTACAAGCTTCACCGGTTTCCAGCTAAAGGCCTAGCAACGCGAATCCCTCCCCGAGTCACAATCTCGGACCACACGCACATCAGAACCACACCAGCAGCCACAGATACGAATGTTGAAGCCACAGAATAAAAAGATTAGATATGGTTTGGAAATTAATGACGTACATAAAGAAATTTGAGCCTTGATTGAAGAACATAATTGCATTTAAAGTTTTAAAAATGAAACAATTATTGATGTTATGACCACTATGAAGAATTTGAAAGACACAATATATATCGGGATAATTATGGTTTTCATTTTTTGTTATGTGTAGTCTGTTTTTGTTGCATTATTTTCATGACAAAAATGATGATTGATTGCATGTTTGTTGCCCAAAAGTAACATTACAATCTGATTGATGTTGAGTATGACAAACTCGAACTGGACAATGACGAACTCGAACTGGACACTGAAACGTAAAATGAATATGGACTTGTCGCCCAAGCCCCACACACGAAGATCCGGGAGGTAAAGACGGCTGTCTCCTCCTACAGCGAGGCAAGGGGCCTGCATCGAGTCCCCCAGAGACAAGCTCTGCGTGGAGACAGTTTTGTTATTTTTCACTAGGCACATTGAAATGTATTTTTATATGTTTTATTCCCTGATGACTCATCTTAAAGCCGTATGGACATGATTTAAATCCGACAAACAGGGGGGAAATGTGAGAGTATGTAAATAGTTTGTGTATTTTTAATCATGTTTTTTATACACTATTTGTATCAATGATAATTACACACACACTCACAGACACGCACATCATTGCTTCAGCACACATGCGCACACCCACACGCTTGTTTTAAGTTTCACTTTCCATAGGTTTCGTTTTTCTCTGAATAAAGTCCAGAGGGATGGGCGAAGGAGTCAGTGAGAGTGCGGGAGATTGAACTGGCAAGACGCCTACTTCACCTCCTGGCTTCTCCTCCCATCGCGATGGAGAAAAGACAAAACCTTCCCTGGTTATTCCTCTGGTTCTCTGCATTTAATTCAGTCTAATGAAGGCGTCAGGACCTTTTTAAACCTGACACCAATTGATCTTAAAAGTATTATTCATTGTAAGAAAATCCAAAAAGTTAAGGCCACCAGTTTCATAAGAATTCATAACGACAGTCTTTTTTAGATAATGATGTCTGTTTTTCCAAATAAAGTTATATAGTATTCTGTCAATGTCTTTAAGGATCTCCTTATTGACATGTAATGCCATAGCCGCATATATAAGACGAGAGAGTCCTTCTGACTTGGCAAGCAAGATCCTACCTCTCAACGACAGATCACGAAGAAGCCATTGGTTTAATTTGTTATGGGTACTTTTAATAATTGGAGAGAAATTTGTAGCGCATCTCATTTTTTGATCTTTTGTTATCAAGATACCTAAATATCTCACTTCATTTCTTATGGGAATGTTATACAGCTCAGAATTATCACAGTTTTTAATAGCAATAAGTTCACATTTTTTAATGTTCAGGCATAAACCGGAGGCCCTTGAGAATTCCCCGATGGTTTTGATAGCAATAGGAATTTGGTTTTCATTTTTCAAAAAAAGTGTTGAATCGTCTGCTAGTTGTGTCAGTATTAATTCTTTGCCGAGGAGAGAAATGCCTTCAACAGCACTACTTTGGATATGATAAGCCATCATTTGTGCCACGATTAAAAACAGATATGGGGAGGCAGGACAGCCCTGCCGTATACCTCTAGAGATTTTAAATCGAGGGGACGTGCCACCTGATAGTTTAATGGAGCTATTACCGTTTTCATAGAGAGTTTTCATAGCTGAGCAAAAATAATTACCAAAGCCAAATTTAATTAATGAATGAATTATGAACTGATGTTCAACTGTATCGAAGGCTTTATAAAAGTCAAGAAATAAAATAAAGCCATTAAGGTCCAAAATATCAGAGTAATCTAGTATGTCCATAACTAGTCTAATGTTGTTTGTTATGTGTCGTTTGGGCATAAATCCTGACTGAGTCTCATCAATAAGAAAGTTCAAAATTCTTTTCAGTCTTCTGGCAAATATCAGAGCAAAGATTTTGTAATCATTATTAAGCAACGAAATCGGACGCCAATTATCAATCAGAGTATTATCTTTGTTTGGTTTGGGAATTAATGTCGTTAAACCTTGAGTCATTGTTATAGGAAGTGTTCCTCTTTTTAGACTTTCTACATAAACTTCAAAAAGGAATGGAGTCAGCTCAGATTCAAAGGATTTGTACAGTTCTGAAACTAATCCATCACTACCTGGAGATTTCTTATTCTTTAGGAGAGTAATAGCTTCTTTTACTTCTTCTGGTGTAATAGGTTTATCACATAAGACCATATCAGCTTCCGTAATTGTTTTAACAATTAAAGGATTCAAAAGGGCCTCGGTTGACGCCTGACAAAATTTAGAACTGTATAAATTTGTATAAAAACGGCAACAGTATTTCGCTATAAGATTGTGGTCTTCTGTAAGTGTTCCATCAACATTTAATTTATTTATTTTATTAATAGTGGCATGACGTTTTTCTAAATTAAAAAAGTAATGCGAGTTCTGTTCCCCTTCCTCCAGCCATCTTGTTCTGGACCTAATAAATGCTCCTTTAGCTTTTTGAACGTAAAGTTCATCTAATTTCGTTTGCAGAGTAGATAGTTCCACTTTTTCTGCCGCTGTCAAATTATCAAAGGGTTTGGAGGATAAGCAGGTGATTCTTGATATCACATTCGATTCTTCACCCCTTCTGGATTTAGCCAACTCACTACTAAATTTCCTGAAAAACTTACCAAGTTCAAATTTCAAAAGTTCCCAATTAGTGCAGAATTGTTTTTCATTTATAGCTTTAGACATGAAGTGAGAAATTAATTTTTTTACCTCCTTTTTAACAATATCATCTGTGAGTAATGAGCTATTAAGTTTCCAATATGCCGAGCGTGCATTACCAAGTTGAGATGTCGACAAGTTAATCTTAATGTATATAGCCTTATGATCTGTGAGAGGGGTAGGATGTATGCCCACCTCAATATTGTTTTTATTAACACTCTTTGATATTAGCCAAAAGTCAATTCTTGATTGGCTCGATCTTGTTTTATTACTCCATGTAAATGTTTTGTCCATGGGATATTTTACTCTCCATATATCATCAAGGTCAAATTTATCCATAAAGGAAATTAAGTTAGAGTTTGTCCGATTAGACGAGCTAGGCGGCCATTTATCCATGTTATTATCTAATATAACATTAAAATCACCCCCTATAAGTAACACAGCATTAGGAAATTTAGTTAACCAGTTAATCAATAAATCATCAATTGACCTAATAAGATTATCATTTTCCGTTTTTTTATTATAACCATATATATTACTTATTATGTATACTTGATCATTAACTTGGATAGCTTGGCAAACACAGTGACCAGCTGGATCATATTCAGTAAGCAAAACTTCCCCGTTAAATCTGTTCTTTAAGGTAGCAACTCCAGCAGAATGTTCAGTGCCATGAGCAAGCCACATACTATTGCCCCATTGTGATTTCCAGAATTTTTTATCATTTGTGACTGAGTGAGTTTCCTGTAAATAGACCAGGTCTGTTTTGAATTGTTTGGCAAAAAGAAACAAGGCTTTGCGTTTTGTAGAATTTCGTAAACCCCTAGCATTTAGAGAAAGAAAAGAAAGATTCAATAACATTAAACAAACAGTTGAAAACAATTAGAGCTAAAGATAAACCTTTAAGTAAACCTGAAGATAGATTAAGTATATTGTCGAGATCAGCACTTGTAAACATGTCATAAAGACCAGGTAATAATAGCTACATATTAAATAAATATAGCGTTGCTATAAACACTAAGTATGTAACCGTTTAATAATACCAAAAGAACAGTCCCTTTTTTTTAAATGAACCCTGAGTTAGAAGAGTATTTCAAGAAAATAAGAATGGTTAGGAGCATGGTTTCAACTCAAACTTGATCCCAAGAAGATTGAGAAAAAAGAGAAAAGTACTGCAATACACCTGAGAGAGTCCAGGTCTCCTCTTTTGAGGAAACAATGACCCAACCCTTCTATATGCGAACTTCTGAACCATTGATGTATCCCTTTCCACCCACAAAGTAGGCCATCTTGCCCTCTTCTCGAGCCTTTTTAATTCTGGGCCACAGTCGTTGTCTATTATCGCGGTCCTCCTTTGTCAGGTCCTCAGTGAAGCGCAGTCCCTTTGCCTGAAGAAATGCAATGTTCTTTGCCGCTTTCCAGAGTTCCTCTTTGATCCGACGAGAGATGAACCTGATGATGATATTGCGAGGCTTTGCATTGTCTTGAAATTTTCTTCCTGCTCGATGAGTCACATCAACAACATCGGGAAACTTCTCTTTTTCAGATGGTAGTACGTGTTGGCAAACAGCGATAACCTCTGCGCGTACATCTTCCTTCTCTGCTTCTGGTAGTCCGTGTAGCCTCAAGTTCCAACGTCGCCCGTAGCTATCCAAGTCAACAACACGCGTCATGTATGTCAAGACAGCCTCCTCATTTTTGTCAAGACGTTTTTCAACGAGGGTTATTTTTCCATTCATCTCTTTTATTTTTGAGCGAACAATGTCCACCATTTTTTCAATAGCATCACATCTTGAGTTAATTTCTGAGCGAACAGTATCCACCATTTTTTCAATAGCATCACATCTTGAGTTAATCAAGTTGGCCAAAGTGCGGACAGCATCGTCGGAAGAAAGAGCACTTTCTTGAGCGAGGGTGTAGGACAAAATAGGTCTCTTGGCAAGCGGAGGCTTACTTGGAGTAACAGGCAGCAGCGGAAAGTCATCATTCGTCAAATGTACAGCGTCGTCCATCACGTTGCTAAAGACGTGGTCGCTAGCATTAGCAGAGGCTTGTTCTCCACATTCCCCGCTTTTTTCACTTCTTCTCCCCGACTTTGGCATTTTCAGCGGTTCAATAATTCAAATCGGGTTCAATTGACGTCGGACTGGCTCTATTGTATACCTTAGTTTTACCCGGGAATGTCTTATAAATCCGTTTTATGCTGAGAGCTCGACATTCACCGTCTCTTCAAGCCGCCATCTTGGGAGCAATCATCCCCTGCATTCGTTATTGATGGATGAGCGCAACTGGCGCTGACGTCATCAATTGCCCTAGTGGTGGTGTTGCCATACTGCATTACTCAAAAGAAAACTGCTCCAACACTATCCAACCAACAATATGGTGTCAGATGTCGTGTTCTTCAACGGAACAAAGTAGACGGGGGAACAACTGCAGGCTTGTCGGTGGCTTTATTTGTCTCTGCTTACACATCAACCTAAAGCAACAGTGCCTCCCCAATATATACCATCCCCGTAATCAGGATCAGCTGCAGGCCGTAATCAAGGATCAGCTGCAGCCCAGATGAACCTGTCTCATGCACAGCACCGTCAGTCCCAAACAATACAATCCACCACATCAGATGTGAAAACAAAACCAGCAACAAAAGTAAAATTCAATACATCTCTCAAGTTCATATTTGGGAACTAAAATGTTTCTTCATGTGCATACGGTTCAAATCGTACGTTTTTCCAATGTTGAGAAGAAGATAATGATTTGCATCGTAAATGGTGACATCTGTCGGTGAGTTGGTGACAGTGCTCCACACAGCCAGCAGCCAATCATATCACAGCGGGGTGTGTCCACTGCTCTTCCGCTTTAGTGCCGAACAGACTGCGGTTTTCTCGAAGGAAATCCTTTCAGTGCTACTTTGAAAAACGATGCCATCTTTCTTTCATCTCGTCGAACAAAGAGAAGCACACGAGTTATCGCCAAGCAGAGATCAAGTGCGGATTTGTTGAGATTGGCGTTTGAAAATGAGTGCAGGAATGACACCCAAGTACAAAGTGGAACTTTGTGGAATAAAAGAAGAGAACGAAGCAGGTTTGTACACGTTTTACTCTCATTTGCTTTGTAAAGAACGACTTTCTATCGTTAAAAATATGCATCACAACATTAAGTTGTTTGGGGAAATCGTTCAAGGTTATTGCCGTTTTATTTTTAAATATTGCCGTTTACTTGCAGGTCTGCTTAACATTTGTTTATGCCAAATGAAATCAGTGCCGAAAATATATGCCAAAGAAAAACCATTAGTGGGGGGTAAACTCCGTGTTTTTTTAAAATTTGAACTGATTATTTAACATTTTACATATTCCGGTTTTTATATGTTGCTAAAGAAATTAAGTTTGTCATGTCATCAAGTTTCAAAACTATGCTGACAGATGTAGTGTATGTTTATATCCACTGTTGGAGTTGAGCCACCGAGAAAATGAGAAACATTTAGTAAATGAATCTTCAAAGCCAAACTTACTCCAATGCGTGTTCGTTTTTTGTACTCAAGAAGAAAAGGGCCAAATAAAGACTCAACAACAGCTGATTAGGGTTGCGATATTTTAGTTTCTTCGATTTCTGGAGTTCAAGAAATAGTATCTGGGCGGCTTTTTCTTATTCTGACGAGAAACTATTATCAGACGAGCACAATCGAAAAATGTCGCGATGATCTCAGCCCAGCCTCACATTTTCTAGGTTTCCTATGTCAAGGGTCATGTAGGTTGAATCGGTCGTCCTTGCTCCCTCCCCCGGTCCACGTTCCACGTCCAAGGCTGACCTTCTCTGGCAGGCGTCAGTCTGTCCGTCTCGCCTGCTCACATTCCCCTGTAATCTCGTCAGTGTACAGATTGTGTGGTGTATGTTTTCACAGATCAAATTATGTGTTTTTGGTACTCCTGATCGTGTCCCTGTGACGTCCCCAACTTGATATGTTTGTATCTTCTATGGCAGCGGTCGGGAACCTATGGCTCTCGAGCCATATATGGCTCTTCCGGAGACGTCATATGGCTCCCAGACAGTTTGGAGTTGAGGGGGCCGAAAAAAAATAAAATAAAATTAAATTAAATTAAATTAAAATATATATATATTTTGCAACTGGTTTTAAAATACTAGTGATAATCTTAATAATATTAAGTAATTTAAAATTAGTTTTAAAGATACATTTTAAAAGTCAGGGGTGGGTTGCGGCACTTGCAATCCGCCGGTGACCCGAGGATCAGGTCGGGAACCAATCGATCGCAAGGACGTCACGGGTCATTGTCAATGTACGGAAATTAATTTTATCAGAGATAAAATTTCAACCCTTCAACCCGCTCAACCCTTGTAACAGAAAAGATGGCGAAAAGAAAAAAAGACGATGATTACCGTACATTCCAGGCTGCGTGGACAGAGGAATTTGCATTTGTGGAGAGAGCAGGATCCGCAGTATGTCGAATATGCAATGACAAAATTGCATCAATGAAACGCTCAAATATAAAGCGGCACTTCGATACGCGTCATGCTTCTTTTGCATTGAAATATCCACCGGGGGACAGCAGGAAAAAGGCATGCGAAGAGCTGCTACGGAAAGTGCAGACGAGCCAGCAGCAACTGCGTGTCTGGACCACGCAAGGTGACGGTAATTCCGCTAGCTTTGCGGGTGCTTTGGCAATAGTGAAGAGTGGAAAGCCGTTCACAGATGGCGAATATGCCAAAACATTTATGCTTGATGTGGCCAATGAACCTTTTGATGACTTTCCAAATAAAGCCAAGATAATCAAAAAAATAAGAGACATGCCACTGTCAGCAAGAACGGTTCACGATCGGAGCATCATGATGGCGAATCAAGTCGAGGAAACACAAATTAAGGACATAAAAAAAACCATGCAGAACCAGAAGTCGCATTAAAAGTAAACCTTTTATTATTTTTATTATTATTATATTTAAAATACTATATGGCTCTCAAAAAATATATATCTAGAAATAATTAGATTTTATGGCTCTCCAGGTCAAAAAGGTTCCCGACCGCTGTTCTATGGCCTATGTGGAGAATGTGTTTAGTCGTATTTGTCCATGAAGTGCTATCTGGTTTGTCATCAGTTTGACCTGAGCAGACTGAATCTGTTTATTCTGAATGAGAGTGTGGGTCATGAAAATACTATGTGTGCAATTTTGAGGTCTTACATTTAAACTAAGTCATGTAAATTTAGCATATGAATGCATCAGTAAACACCATGACTACAATCCCAGTCAATCTTATCGATGCACTGTACTTCTACATTCATTTGATAAATGCTTTTTGTTTAATCAATGTTTAACATATTCAGTAAATATGAACCTGCTAAATTAAATAATTGACCTTCTGTCCCGTAAGTGTTTAAAATAATGCCAGCAATCGTAATACAATCCTTCAATATTCATGTCCGGTGTGGCCATTCCCTATAAGAAGGGAAGGCCGGAGAGAGGGGACACCTTTCCCTTTTTTCTTTTTGGGGAGACTTCTTTTGACATCAGCATGTGACGAGAATAAAATCTCTTTCTAACCAAAATGGCTGTGTCAGAGAATTTTTTTCCATCACCAATTCTGCCATACTCGGCGACCTGTCCGGAGGGAAGCTGAGCATCAACAACAAAATATACCACATTTTTGGCATTTTGCTCCATTGAGGGTCTCAGGGTGCTGGGGCGCAGGCGTTCAACAGCCGGCCGGCTGAACGTTCGGTGAGATGCTTTTACTCACAAAGGGTGTTGTGCGCCTGTGTCCAAGCGGTCGGGGCTTTTGGGGTCGTTAAAGAAAGCTTGTGCGTGTGGGTCTGCTGGCTGATTGGTCATGGAAAATGTCCCTGTGTTAGTTTCAATTATCGTTTAAACAAGAGGCCTCCATAATGATTAAGACATAAAAGATGTGAAAGTAACCGCACTTTGAAAGAACATTAAAAAAAGTATTAAAAAAAAAAATTAATTAAAAAAATTATGATAGGAACTAAGTAAATGGGGACGAGTGTGGGAGAAATGTGCAGAAGATAAAGGAAAGAAAGGTCTAGTGCTTAAAGAGATGAGAAATAAGAAGTGTAAAATTATAGCTATAGACAACATAGTTGTGAATAAGCTCAGTTTGAGCACAGACCCTGGCCACGGTGTAAATTTTAGCAGGAAAATTATGAGCTCAAAATAGAAATAATGAAGAGAAGCGCGCTTCCACGTATCGTATTGGGCACTTTGTGGCATGGAACACAGTAAGGATCGAGGCGTACCGTTGTGTGGAGGGCCTGGGGCTGAGCCGACAGTTTCGCTGGTACGTAGCAAGAGTAATGCATTAAGTCTGGGCCGGTTCGACTCCGCTGTTCAGATACGTACCCTGTGATTACTCGTGTTCTGGTAAAGGCCACACAAAATCAAAAACCTGGCTACCATCTACTGTGGGACCAAGAAGTCAGGCAGCCCCCACGAAGGAGATAAGGGGTGATAGTTATAAACCAGTGCCAGTCCCGCCTTTGTAGAAAGAATTGCCCCTTCTATAACCCAAATGTTATTGCATTAATATTCCGTTTTATCAGTTCAACTAACGCGTGTGCGTCCTAGTATACATTGAAATTTGCAGCATAAAAAATGTTTAAAAATTTAGATAATAACTAAAGCAAAATTAAAACGAGTAAGATAATTGGCTACATAATAATTGGGATGAAATTAATCTTCATTGCAAGAAGCGGTGAATTAAATACAGAAATATAAGATCATAAAAGAATGAATGCATGTTCCGTGGAATGTGATTTGTCAACACGGAAAAGCCCTGAGTGATGAAATCGTTAACACTGATAAGAGATACAATTTTGTTGAAACAGGACATGCAAGGTTAAAGGTTATGTAAAACAAAAAAAAAAAAACATCTAATGTTCCATACTTCAGTTTGGCGACGGATGTACGACGGTAATTCTATTCATGGATTGACATTTTGAAATGGAAATGACAGGAATATGAATTATCATGTTATGGGGGACTTTTGATATACAGTAAATTGATTTAAATTAAATTACAATTTTTTAGTCTGCACATAATCCACTTCAAAGAATACTGACTCATTGGTTGAGGAAAACGGGGTTATATTAGTTCAGTGGTTCTCAATTATTTCCTGTCACGCCCCCCCTACCAAGAAGAAAATAAATTTGCGCCCCCCCACTACCTGGAGGCACAATCAGGTCCTACGGCAACTGGCGATCATACTGGAGAAAAGGAGAACGACCAACAATGCCCTCCCTCCCCACGCGCCTGGACTCCCAAGCACAATCGCCTTTGTGAAAGCAGGACAACTTCCAGGGAGACCATCTGTAAGAGTGGAAACAACCCTCCTGGACACAGCCCGAGACTGGAAAATGAAAGTTGACCTGGATCAGAAAATCATCTTTCCACCGGTGATCATTACAACTAATCTCAGGCCAGACCTGATCTTGTGGTCAACCTCACAGAAACTCCTGTACATCGTGGAACTAACAGTCCCATGGGAGTCTGCAGTGGATGAAGCCTATAATCGCAAAAGCCTGAAATACATGGACATCGCAGCAGAGGCAGAGCAGCGTGGCTGGCGTACACAGGTGCTCCCTGTGGAGGTCGGGTGCAGAGGATTTGTAGCCACATCAACAACAAGGCTCCTGAGAAGCATGGGGATCCAAGGCCAGGCCCAACGACAAGCTGTGAAATTGCTGTCGGAGGCTGCGGAGAGAGGCAGCAATTGGCTCTGGATGAAGAGGAAGGACCCCACTTGGGCTGTTCGATGCCAAATGTGAGGAAAAGTGGAGGAGGAACACCCTCATAAGACTTCAAAGACCTAGTAAAGGACTCTTCTCCCTTCCCAATTTTGACAATAGGCAGGAGGAGCAGAGGCAGAGGGGGGCACACCTGAGGCGCACAGATGTCGCTGTTGAACCCATCCTGAGGTGTTGTGGGTTTATCAACGAAACACCGATGAAGGAGGGGACCCACCTGATGACCCCAGTGAAGCCTCTGGTCCTCATGCAGGTCAAATTGAGTTGCTTCTTTTTCCCCCACTCTAAAACACCAGGAGTGCTGATTTTTTTGGGGGGATTATAACAACAAGTCCTATAGCTAAACGAATAGTTGACGTGTTCATGGGGATTGAATATGAATCATAAACAGAAGACAAAACCAATTGGCATTGGCATTTGTAAAATATGATGAGGGATTAAGTTTGTGAGATCTTATGGGAGACGGCGCAAGACGCGAATGGATTGAAGCTTCCGCCAGTGACCCGTCCAATAGTGTCACCACCACACAGCTGTGCCGGGTGGCCGTCCTCGAGGGCGTGCGCCTCCCAGTTACTGACATCATGCGAAACAGTCCGTCAATGAGAAACTGCTCATCAGTATGAGTAGAACCCCCGTTTTTGCATCGATGAAAGAAAATATTGGATTGGATGGAGAAAAAGAATTGTTACACCTGTGGGTTCAGAGGGCCAAGAGTGCTAATTCACTGGGAAAGGAAAAAAGAATATGGGAAAAATAAATAAAATAAAACAGGGGGAAGCAGTTAATGCAGCAGCCGACGCATGCAGCTCCCATTGCGTCTGCTCTTTCCGTTTCCGCTGCCACCGCAGGCTTGTTGTCCGCACCGGCCGGTCAACAAGGTCACGTAACAGAAGTAGGGGTGGTTATAGACATGGGTTGTGAGTGGGACGTTCTTTTGCTGTGGGGTCACTGGGTGATGAGCGGTCCAAACCGAGCCACTTCCTGAAATGTGCCATCCTGTGGTCCAGCGCCACGCCAGTCACAAAGAGCTCCACTAGCACTGGGGCGCCATCGCTACCCCCTCCTCCGACAACGCTTCTATGGCTTCCAAACGCACACTTGACGCCTCAACCCGATTGGGACCACATTCCACGATAGGGGTGCCCGCGGAGCCTCAGCATTCAAGGACCGGCAAGTCTTGGCATTCCGGTGACGATTGATGGACAACAGTTTTTGATGGTGGAACAAGATATTCCACGCTTTGCAAGCTTCTTCAGCATATCCCAATGAGCAACAATACTGTCATGCTTGTGGGACTCTTGAGATTGGCCAAGTCACTGCCGTGGACTGAATTTGACTGTGCACATCCGGCGGGGAAGCATATGTTGTCCTCCGTTCCAGTAGACTGGGCTGCTCTGAGACCAGGGTCTCCATCCTCCCGCGGGTGGTACGTCCTGTTCCTGCTCTGGTCTCTGAATTGTCTCTGTTCGCTGAGCCACAAATCACATTCACTATCGGTGCGCATCATCATACTAAAGATTTAGGCCCATTGGTGAAGACGGTTGGCAGAGTTAATTTCAGATGTAGAATACTCCATGTGACTTGCAGGGTGTGGTGTTTCAGCACCCATTGCGAATTCCTCTGTTATGGAACATTTTCAGAATTTCGACACTTTCACTCCCGTCAGATAATCATCACAAGTCTCGAATCTTCTCACACAGCTGACATTTATTAATTTGTCACCGTCAAACTATAAAACATACAAAAAATATAAATATACAACTGCAATATACAATATTTACAAAGATAATGAAAAGAAAGCACAGCAACACCATCAAGTGTAAACATAGTTGTTAGCAGCAAAACATACCTCGATGACTGCACAATAATTCTGAGGGGAATGAGCTTCAAATGCTGGCAGAAAAGTCACTTCAAAAACTGACAATTAGAACGGAAAATATTAACCATTGCCACTATAGACACAAAACCAGCAGGATATTAACCTGTAATCTTACAGGGGAAAGTTTACCATCTTATTCAGCCGACCAAACAGACTCAGCTTGTCAATCATGTCCGACGGCACTTGCCTTGCCACGTAAAGAGCGCATGAGAATGAACAGTGCAACTCTCAAACACGTCCCCGGAGCAACAAACAATATAATTACTTTCCTATTGTTCCATGTACAAACGATTCACAAATAGGAAAAGAAAACTTGCATGACAACTATACACAAATTATCAATAAAGTCAACTTGCCAATTGTTTGATGAATAATAAAATTATAATAAATTAAATGACATAATATTTTGGCAGTTAAAGACACTATGGTGGACCCGGGGTCTGACTGATGTTGTGCTCTGCTCCACAGCTACTCCAATTTGTTTTTGCAATATCTGCGAAAGTTTTTATATTATTGTGAAAGAAATTAAGTTTGTCATGTCATCATGTTTTAAAACTATGCTTACGGGTTAATAGAAGGTCACAAAAACATGGACCTCTTAAACAGGAAAACGTGAGTTCAGTGGTAACAGAGTTGTGTCTATGCTGGCAGTTTAGCAGGAAGCCACAAAAACAGATGCACGTCTTGAACCGTGTTTGACAGAAAACCGTTTAGCTCGCATTGAACAGAAGTGTGATAAAGTCAAAGTGTTCATGTTTTTCCATTCTTTATGAGTTGACATTTACAAATTGCTTTGCTGCGCTTCAATAAAATGCCGCACAGGAGCGGGAAAGCTTTTCTCTTTGGCGGACTGCTCCTCGCGAGTGACAAAGACAATCTTGGCTGGGTGATTCATTTGTGCACACTTGTCTCGTTTTTGACAAAAACTGTGCACACTGCGGCAAAAAGATCAATGGCGGTTGATGAATTTTAGTGGATAAAGCACAAAGGATTATTTTTTTTTTTTACATAAATCAAGTACGTATTGGTCTTATTTATGAAATTTTTACTGGCTCGGTCAATGAACCTCCGGTGGCTCTGCACTGTTTTGTGCTCGTGTGCATAGTTTCACCTCATCCAAACATTTAAAATACATTGAATGCATCCATCCAAGGTTGCACGGATCTCATCAGTGAACAAGCGCATACTGCAAGGAATGCATCTGCATCTTTGGCTTACTATGGGCTTAAAAAGGGAGTACGCCACAACCCCCTTTTCTACCAACAAGCCCAGGAACATTTAGTTCTATCTCTAAATGCAAAAAGAAATTGTCATGATCCGTGTCGGTCATGGCAGGGCTTTGTTGTCATTTTTCACGTCCCATGCCTTGTCCTTGTTTTTGTTTACCCCGGTAGGCTGAGTAGGGGCGTTTCCCCTCAGCTCTCCGTTCCCACCAGCCACGCACCTGTTCCCCGTTAGCCCCGCACACCTGACTCCCATCTGCTCCCCTAATCAATGGACTACTAAACCACCCTACTAAACAGCTCAGCGTCGGCGCATTGCCCCATTTGCGGACAGCACTGACATTGCTTTGCCCTTTCCTCATGCCACCGTTACTCTTTGCTGTCATTCCTGTTCATAGCTCGTAGTCACTTGTTATTGTCCCCGTTTCACAGTCGAGTTCAGTTCTGTCCTGTTGCGCCCTTGTTCGTCCTCATTGTTTTGTTATTTTGTCCCTAGTACCTTGTTGCCTTTTGGTTTCGTTTTGTTGAATAAATTCCCTTTAGGTTACCCTAATCCCGGCTTCCTCGCATTTTGGGTCCACCCCCTCCTCGCCGACCGGCGAACCTAACAGAAATACTTGTAAACATATTTCACTTGAAGGATTCCTATTTTATCAATGACATTATGTTGCGATGGCCCCCAGTGGCCCCCAATTATATGTTAGGGTCCCACAACAGGCGTTCCATCAGACGCACACAATAGCCTGTGTGTGCTAACTTCAGCTCGCTTCCAGAAACGTCTGTGACTCTGTCAGGAATTAAATCTGGCATCAGCCGCAACGTGCTTCCTTTTAAAATGCTCGTTTATCACAGTTGTGCTGCTAAAGGGAGGTTTACATCGTAGGACGTAATTTTGTGAAATGCCCCCATGGTCCGGTCCAAGTTGGGGTCCACGCATTGCTCCGTGTGCGGCGAGCACAAGTCAAGGTAGCATGGTAGAAACAATATAAGTCGAAGTCGCCGCCTGAGGTTTGACTTGACCAAACCAAATTTGTCTTTTTGTGTCCTGCAGACGTCAGACAAAATGATCTCTGTTCTGTGAAAGGGGAGCCAGATTTGACTCACATCAAAAAGGAGGAGGAGGAGGAGGCGGAGATCAACAAGTCACCAGTGAACGTTGTCCCTATAAAGACTGAAGATGAAAACAAGGATGTGAGTGAGGACAACAGAGGGGCGGAGCCTACAAGCAGCAGCTCAAGACATCACGTGACAACAGAAGGTGATGAAGACCACCGGGGGCCATCACAAGCACATAATGAGGACACATTATCAGACGCTCATGACAATGATGATGATGATGATGGGCAAGCCAAAGGTGAAAGGGCATGTCACTCTGACTCATTCACTTCAAAACTGTCTTTAAAAGGGCACAGAAAAACACACAGTGGTGAAAAACCTTTTTCCTGCTCGGTTTGTGGCAAAAGCTTCTCTCGAAAGTCTCATTTTGTAAGGCACACAAGAACGCACAGTGGAGAAAAACATTTTTCCTGCTCAGTTTGCGGAAAAGGTTTCTCTCAAAAGGCAAGGTTAATAGCACACAAAAGAATGCACAGTGGAGAAAAACCTTTTTCCTGCTCAGTTTTTGGGAGACGCTTCTCTGTAAAGTCAAATTTAAATTGTCACACAAGAACACACACTGGAGAAAAACCTTTTTCCTGCTCAGTTTGTGGCAAGAGTTTCTCTCAAAAGTCGCATTTAATAATTCACACAAGAAAACACAGTGGAGATAAACCTTTTTCCTGCTCAGTTTGTGGCAAAAGCTTTGCTTATAAGCCAAATTTAACTTGTCACACAAGAACACACACTGGAGAAAAACCATTTTCCTGCTTGGTTTGTGGTAAAAGCTTTTCTCAAAAATCAAATTTAACAAGTCACACAAGAACACACAGTGGTGAAAAATCTTTTTCCTGCTCAGTTTGTGGAAAATGCTTCTTTCATAAGGCAAATTTAACAAGCCACACAAGAACACACAGTGGAGAAAACCCTTTTTCCTGCTCAGTTTGTGGAAAATGTTTCTTTCGTAAGGCAAATTTAACAAGCCACACAAGAACTCACAGTGGAGAAAAACCCTTTTCCTGCTCAGTTTGTGGCAAAAGCTTTTCTTATAAGTCAAATTTGAAAAGGCACACAAGAACACACACTGGAGAAAACCCTTTTTCCTGCTCAGTTTGTGGGAAAAGCTTCTCTCAAAAGTCTCATTTGATAAATCACACAAGAACACACACTGGAGAAAAACAATTTTCCTGCTTGGTTTGTGGTAAAAGCTTTTCTCTAAAATCAAATTTAACAAGTCACACAAGAAAGCACAGTGGCGAAAAACCTTTTTCCTGCTCAGTTTGTGGCAAAAGCTTCTCTCAAAAGTCAAGTTTAACAGAACACACAAGAACACACAGTGGAGAAAAACCTTTTTCTTGCTCAGTTTGTGGAAAATGCTTCTCTCAAAAGGCACATTTAACACAACATACAAGAACACACAGTGGTGAGAAACCATTTTTCTGCTTGTTTTGTGGTAAAAGCTTTTCTCTAAAATCAAATTTAACAAGCCACACAAGAACACACAGTGGTGAAAAACCATTTTCCTGCTCAGTTTGTGGCAAAAGCTTCTCTGTAAAGTCAAGTTTAACTTGTCACACAAGAACACACACTGGAGAAAAACATTTTTCCTGCTCAGTTTGTGCCAAGAGTTTCTCTCAAAAGTCGTATTTACGACGCCACACAAGAACACACAGTGAAGACAAGACATTCAGTTGCAGCGTTTGTGCTAAAAAATTCTCCACTAAACAGCATGCGGAGAGTCACAATTGTGCTGGTGAGAAAAGCAGCGATCCTTGAAGCTTAAAAAAAAGAAAACAAAAAACTGAAGGAACTGACTCTTTGTGGTAAGATGTAAATGTGATTTTGAATAAAATACGATATATTGAATTTTGCAAAGCTTTTTTATTGACATTAAGCGTGTGATCCGTGCCAGAAGAACCATTGTGTCTGAGTATTTGTATTTGTATTTGTTTTTATTTTTGAAAGTATACAGGGACAATGCATATTAATCAAACAGTTTCCTGTAAATATGCCAAATTATAGCCAATGGCTAATTTGCATCCGTTGTCCCTGAGTGATGATGATCTTTTTTTTGTTTTCATATCAAACATTATTAATGAAATTAATTGCCTTTGCCTGGAACATTTGTTAACATTATGCTTTTCAGTTGTCTTTTTAAACGTACTTAATGGAAAAGGTGTGAGAAGAAACTGTGCTTATGAAATTGCTGCCTTCCACAATCATCAATAAAATCACTTGTTCCACTTGCTCAACTGGCCTTCATTGCTCTGTGAAAAGGTGAAAAACGTAACTAGAAGTTGAATTATAAAAAGAACAAGAAAGAGAAACGCAAATAGTCTCAGTTTCTCTCAAAGGTTTTGGAATGTCAGGAGTTGGCAACTTGATGGCGACTGGAGTCAGCGCTGGTTTTCTCGTTGTGTTTGGCAGGCTCGTATATGTATGGTCCATTGAACATAACTCAAACTCTTCAAATATCCCCTCACATACATTTAATATTTCGCTTTCTGAATACATTTCTGACTGGCTAAATACACTTTCTAGGTTGAGCTCCATCAAGCGTTTGGCATTTGTTGCTAAGCAGAATCTCACTTCGGAAAAATATACCAAATATTTTTTTTCATGCTTTATTATATTTTTTATAGATTGGATTATTTATATATTGATATAGGGAAATATTAAAATTTAAAATTGGCAACCACATACAGACTTAATTCAATTAATAAGAAATATAGAAACATTTTATAAATATTGAACTCATTGAGAAGAGTCCTGATCTTGAAATAAATATTGAATTATAAAAAAATACTAAAAAATTAATTCAATAACCCGACCCCGGATGAGCGGTAGAAAATGGCTGGATGGATGGAATAATTTAAATTGCATACATATTCAAATGAACAAATATGTTAAGAAATATTCAAGTGTGAAATAAAAAGGTTTAAATTAATATTTATATAATTTCACACATTAAAATAATTGAATAAATATTGTAGTATTACATCAGCAAGCTTAAATATACATTGAAATGAATAAAAAAAGTTGTGTATTTTTAAATGGCCTAATTTAGATATGGGAAGTAATTCTCTTTATGAAACTATGAAGGGACTGGAGCTCACAGAAGTGACCAGTCTTGGTTCTGAAGTTCCGATGTAACCAGATACTGCCCTGAGAGAAAATAGGCCTGAGCATTGTTTATGGTGGGGGCAATTCTCTCGCCAGGTCAGTGACCTTCCAGCATATGAGAGTAATTTAAGGTGGTCACGAGTAGACTGGTCGTATCAACGGGGAGACGCATCTGCTCTCCCTCAGGGGGACTTTTGGAGGGAAATCCCAAAGACTAGCGTGAGGGGAATGCATATGCAACAAGGGAAAATTAGATATTCATGTCCTATTTGGGCATTCCCTGTAAGAAGGGAATGTCTGAGAGGGGGCTCAAGTTTTTGGGGAGACTTCTTTTGACATCAGCATGTGACGAGGATAAAATCTTTTTCGAACCAGTTCTTTTCCATCACCAATCCAGCCTTGCTCGGCTGCCTCTCCGGAAGGCAGCAAGGACCCACACTTCAAAGACAAATATACTACATATTGAAAGAAAAATAATACTCAAATATTGAAATAAGTATAGAATTGAATGAATAAACAACAAAGAAATAAATACCTCCTGGAAAATATCATTATTTTTAGCATTTGTCAACATTTTTCTTTCTTGCACATTCTTAAACAATCGTAATTTTATTTTACTTTTTAAGTTACTTCAGTGCATTTCACACCTGTGCCTTCAAAGAAGTCCTACTTCGTCCTACTTGAATGAATCCCCATCAAAATACCAACATTTATGACACCACGGCTGGACAAATAATATCCAGAAACACACTTACGCACCACTGAGTGAGTGTTGGACGATATAGCTTCTTTTGAAAGGTCCGACTTGAAAATGTCCTTGCAAGTGGATCTGAAATTAAATCCACACTTTTCCTTCCTTCGGCCATTGTGGTTTAAAAAAAGCAAGAATATATTTTAGATTTTAGAACGGCCGCCAATTACAACTTTTGGGTGTGTTGATTCGGCATAGCGCCGCCCCCTCACAAGTGAGTATCCAATCACAAAATGCGTTCATCACCCTCAGCATAAGGCCAGCGAAAAGGCTCACTGTAACCAACTCGTGATCTGATTGGCTATCGCAACCGTCTAACAAATATGAAAGCTCATTGACTTTGACAGAAGAGATGCTCGCACAATTGCATCTTAAGGCCTCGGAACGCATAATGCGTGCCCCTGCTATTGTGAAACCTGCCCAGCAACACGAGCGAGCGGAATTCCGATTGGATTCAAAACTCTCACCTAAAAATAAAACGCTCAGCTATAATATGACATCAATGCGATGATTATGATCTTTTTTTTTTTATTGATTTTGTTCGGCCAACAGAGAAGGCCTTGAAGGCCCACCACTGAGTTACTTAATAGCCTAAATTAAACTTTACTTCCATGAATAGAGTTAAAGTTATGCTTTATTGTAGGATTTATGTAATTAATAGCCTTTGATGGACTTTAGTGTACTTAATGTAAACTGGTAACGCTGAAAAAACAAAACAGACAACAATTCAAGTTTAAACCCATATACGTGACATGCGCTTTAGAAATAAAGTATATTTTTGCACACATTACACCGACATTGAGTTACTCCAGATCGACGCTGACCTCAGTGATTAAGAGAGCCAATCAAAAATCGCAACCCAAAAGACAAGCAAACAGGAAAAAGTGACAAGCAAGAAAGCTGGCAAAGTGAAGAGTGTGAAACAGGTGAGAAACCCTACAACATTTTACGTTTGTATTTCCATACGTTGTAATTTATGGATGGTAATAATTCTTCATTTCTACTTCTAACATAGCGCAACTGTTGGTCTGGTGAATGTATAATCTTGCGTTGAGCCGCCACTACAATGAGTTACGATTCTGAACTGCAGCGGGCCTCAACATAGTTTATGTCAGGTCAGGGATTTCGACAGGGGTCCCCGACAAATCAAGGGATGGATATACAGGAATGGGTCCCGGTTTAGACGAGATGGCGCAGAGGAGCAACATAAGGGGAGTCCACATCTGTTCTCGTCCTTGAGGGTTTTTGGAATGGCAGGAGTGTAGTCCAGCAAAAAGGCCACGATTCAGACTGATATCCAGATTTTCCTTTTTTATTTCTCCTTTTCCTCTGACGGCGTTCGGAAATTCCGGAGCCCCTTAGGGGACATGGAAGAAAAAAAAAACAACAACAAATCTTTGCTTTCCCTTGCAAAGATTGCGTTCCCTCGCAAATGCAAAGTAGGTTTTTTTTGAGTGAATGTTCGTTTATTTATTTTTCCAATACGTGTTTATGTACTTCCGGGTCAGTTTGGCTTGCCTAGCCTCTGATGCGCGGCTGTTCGAGAGACGACAGTACGTCAGATGCGGCAATAATCTTAGAGGGGGACTTGGAACGTTTCTTGCGGTCAAGAGATGTCCCTCACGGTGACATTCTGCACATGAAAAGCAACAAGGTACATACAATTCACTCGAACGCACATGTCAAACTCAAGGCCCGGGGACCAGATCTGGCCCGCAACCTCATTTTATGTGGCCCGCAAAGGGCAAATCATCTGCATCAACTTCCTGTTTCTATCATATTTTCTTCACTTTTAACAACACTGAGATATGAGATATTGCCATTTATTTGTTAGCAGTCCTCCCCTTTTAAAATAAATGGAAAAATTGTTGAACAATTACTTACGAGCTTCTGATTTCAAAACTGGCTTTCCATTCAATTTATATGGGTTCACAGTCCTCTGAGGGAAACCACAACTACGATGTGGCCCGTCCACAAAAATGAGTTTGACACCCCTGCTCTAACGATATAACCTTAATAATAGCAATATGGGTCCCTACTGTTAATGTTTTTGTATAATACTAGCGTGCAAATTGTTTACCTTTTGAGTGGCTAGAAAAGTATTGCTTTTCTGTTTTCAATTTGTAGTTCATTTAAATCCTGTTATTGCATTCAAATTACTGTGAAGTGTGACGTTAAATATTTTTCTAAATGTTTTTTGTAAAACGCAACTTTAGTTTCGTTATGGAGCAGTGTAGTTCGTACCCGGAAATGACGTCATCAAATCGGATGTCGCAGAAGCAGGAAGTATAATAATAGATCACCAATAAGAGAGAAATGTGATGAAAATGAAGTCCAATCGAGCACAATCTGCATACATCTTTTGCCTTATCGAAGCCGGACCGAGAACTTACATTGTGGAAACAAAGTATGGACAAAGAGTGAGGAGGAACAGGAGTCTTCTGAAGGTTCCCGAGGACTGGAAGAAATCTTCTGATGCGGCTGAGGCTGCAAAGCAGGTGGATACATCGAAGGAGCACAGACCTCAACCACCAGCAATTTCTGGGATTACTGAACCTCCTCGAAGATCAACAAGAGTTAGACGACAACCGGACAGGCTGATTGAAAATGTTTAATGTTGTGTGATTGTTGCTAAAATTGTTGTAGAGCTGCTTGTTGTCATAAAAATGTGTGGATATTGATAAGAAGTGAAAATAATTGAGAACAAAACAAAATAAAAATAATAATAAACAATAATAATAATAAAAAAAGGCATAGGCATTGTTTAACGTTTGAAAGGGAGATGTAATGATAGCAGTTATATCATTGGCCACTAGTTGGCAGTATTGCCTGACGTGTGTTTTGGTTACCAGACGAACAAGTGTGTCTGCACATCGACGAGAATGCAAGTCAATAAATAAATAGACACAAGTTTGCAGCGTCACGTTGCCTGCGTGACTTCTTAAGATAGAAGACGGAACATTACAGTAACCATTAAAAAAACGTAAAGTAACCATAAAATTATTTTAAAAAACGTATCGCAAACATACTAAAGCTGTTGCTTTATGTTATTTACAAAGAATTTTTGTTTAAAATCCCCCTCGCTCTTCTTCTTGTCATTTCTATATTATGTACGTATTAATAACTGTTTGGTTTGCTAATGTGAATAATGTTTTTTTTTTTTTTTTACAAAAAAACGTATGAGTAAATATTTATCATCTCATCAATAATTGCACAACAGAGTACTGAGTTTCGAGATCCTCACAATAGTAGTTCTCAAAATCATATTTCTTATGAATTTAGCTTAGTTAAGGGATATTTTATTGACAATCTAACATCAATGTACAAATATATATTTATATATATGTATAGCGTTTTTGACCGAAAGTTGTTGTTATTGTACCTTGTGACGCGCCACTTTCGTTTCCTTCTTGAAGGATGCCGTTTCAAGGCTTATGTGGCTCATAAGCCACTTACATTGGCAATGTCGAAGGTCACTGAACCATGGTCGGCCCGCCAGCAACAGCACTTAGCGGCCATTTCTGAGTTTACGACAGACATTGGGCACGTGGCTGGTAAATGTAACCCTGTAGCTGATTGTCTATCGCGCGCGATCGTATGTCCAGTCCAGCTCGGGGTTGATTTTTCAGAAATGGCTGCCGACCAGTCCGATGATCATGACACCCGCAACCTCAAGACGGTGAGTACGGCTCTTAAACTTGAAGTAGTGATGCGTGGCGGCGGCCCTGCTGTCCTCTGTGTGGCAGACATTAGGACTATGCCTCTCACCCAGCAGGCATAGTGCTTGGGGGCGTGTTCATGAAAATGTTTTTTGGTGCAAATTTATGATTGTGCATTATTCTGTTGTTGCTAGTCTTCAAATAAATGCGAGTTTCCAGTCAGACGTGTGTGTTCATCCGACTGCCACATAGTAACCATAAATGAAAAAAAAATAAAAATGTCGCGTATACATACTAAAGCTGTTGCTTTGTAATTTATGTAGAATTTTTGTTTAAAATCGCCCTTGCTCTTCTTTTTGTCTTTTCTCTATTTTGTACGTATTAATAACTGTGTTTGGTTTGTTAATGTTAATAAAGTTTTTTTTAACATAAACAAATATTCGTAAATATTTATCATCTCATCAATATTTGGACAACAGAGTACTGAGTTTCGAGATGCTTGCGATAATCGTTCTCAAAATTGTATTTCTTGTCAATTTAGCTTAGTTAAGGGATATTTTATTGACAATCTAACATCAATATAAAAAGACAGAAAAAAATGGTGGTGGGGGGGCGCGAATCTTTTTTTTCTTGGTAGGGGCGGGCGTGAAATATTTGAGAAGCACTGCTAGTATATGCAGACATTATATTCATACAATCTTGCAGCCCAATTGAACCACAGCATTGTTGCAAGTTCGGTAGGAGAAACGTAACCTTCCCACTGCTGTTCCAGCAGCGGCTTCTCGGGGCATAGGCGGAAGTGACGTCGGAGCTGACTCGCCAATGTGGCGTTAATTTAGTTTTTTTTTAATCAACCGAATTAAAATATTATATAAAATATATATTAAAATAGACTAGCCAGGGTTAAAAAAAAACACAGAGGCAAAGAAATATATTTGAAAAATACGTGCTTAAAGCATGACGTCATTAGCAAGCGCGCAGCTTCCGAAGGACTTCGACCACTGTGTATTGTTTGGTTTCTTTGAAGATAACATGGACGAAAGAGATGTATATTATTTGATAAATCTTTTGATTATAATGGTAAAATACCATATTCACTCCTGTAAATTTCGTGGAAAGAAACCATGCTTTATTGTTTTTTTACAACGATTTTCAACAGTACATCCATTCCATCAAATATTCTCTTAAACAAAAGGCTCATAAAACAATAGAGATCTGCAAAAACTTGAAGGTGTTTATATAGTCCTATTTTTTCTGCCCCAAGCAAGTTGTTCCCTAATATCTTTATTTATTCTTTATTTATTTTATTTGTTTCTATTTCTCCGTTAATCTATCTGTATTTTTACTTAATAGTTATATTATTCTTTTCCACTATATTCATGATCGTTTTCTTGTTCAATTGTTCGATTTACTATAATGACTTTTACATTTGTCTAATTGTTGTATTTTCTACAGTTTGCAATAAAGAAAAAAAAAAAAAAAAAAAAAAAAAAGGACTTCGACCACTGTATTACTAATAAAGCCAAGTTGATACATTTTAATATCTTACATAATATATATCCGGTTAATTCCTTAATTTCCAAATTTATTGATATTAGCAATATTTGCTCTTTCTGTGGGAATGAAACTGAAACAATATCTCATTTATTCTTTGACTGTATGATCACAAAGCAATTTTGGGCTGATTTAACGTTTCATTTCTTTAAACCATCTGAAACCCCCTGTGTTCTTAATCTGAAGGATATTATTTGCGATTATAGTCACCCAAACGATAACAATTTTGCATACTTAATTAATTTAATCATTGTTGATGCAAATTTTTTTTTATCCACAAACAGAAATTCTCAAGATCCTCTCCCAGATTTATGCCTTTCCTGATAGAGTTGAAATCCATATTTAATTCGATTAAATTAATTAACAACAAGAAAAGCAACAAGATATTGACATTTTTGAGTGCCTTTTTCCTTTAAAAGCCTGAATTACATATCCAGAGACATTGTTCCTGTTTTACTGTGTATTTTTATTTTATAATATAATTTTTTTCTACATTCATTATCCTTTGTTGTGAATTCTATTTAAGGATGAAAAATGTATATGTTCGTTCAATACCTGAACTGATCTTGTAATACTGTAGTACTGTCTATTCAAAGTGTTCAATAAAGTTAAAAAAAAAAAAAGGACTTCGACCACATGCACCGACCCGTCCACGCCGAAATAAAAACAAACACCGCTAAATTCTTCTGATTTAGTGTGGAACTGACTGTAATTTTCTCACAGGATTTCCAGTGCTGCTCTAAAGGACTACGACATAATTCATTAAGTCTTTGTGTCCGATAACCTCATCTTCGCGCGTTGATGCTTTTCGGCGTAGTTAGCTTAGCTTGTTAGCTAGCTAGCCGCTAACAAAAAGAGGCACATGACTCATCGCCAAGCAGAGATCAAGTGTGGATTTTTTGGAATTATCATTTGAAAATGTGTGAAAGAACGACACCCATGTACAAAGTGGACCTTTGTGGAATAAAAGAAGAGAACGAGCAACATTTTCAACTGCTGGGCGAAGTTTGCAACCAGCCTCGTGTTGTGCCACTCAAAGCAGGTTTGTACACGTCTTACTCTCATTTGCTTTGGAAAGAACGACTTTCTATCGTTAAAAATATGCATCACAACATTAAGTTGTTTGGGGAAATCGTTCAATGTTATTGCCGTTTTATTTTTAAATATTGCTTGTCGGTTTGCTAAACATTTGTTTATTCCAAATAAAATCAGTGCAGAAAATAAATGCCAAAGAATAACCAATAGTGGGGGGTAAACTCCATGTTTTTTTAAAATAAAATTTGAACTGATTATTTTACATTTTCAATTTTCTGGTTTTTATATCTTGTTCAAGCAATTCCTTACGGAAGGAATTCTGCCTAACTCTACAAAATGTGCACACTGCGGCGAAAACATCAATGGCGGTTGATCAATTTTAGTGGATAAAACACAAAATATTAAGTTTTTTTCTTTTTTTTTTTAAATCAAGTACGTATTGGTCTTATTTGTTTATGAACTTTGTACTGGCTTGGTCGGGTGAGAGTCAAAGAACCTCGGGTGGCCCTGCACAGTTTTGTACACATGTGCGTAGTTTCACCCCATCCAAACAATTAAAATACATTTAATGCATCCATCCAAGGTTGCACGGATCTCATCGGTGAACAAGCGCATGCTGCAAGGAATGTATCTGCATCTTTGGCTTGCTATGGGCTTAAAAAGGGAGTACGCCACAACCCCCTTTTCTACCAACAAGTCCAGGAACATTTCGTTCCTGGTAATAAAGTTCCTGTGGCCCAGGTGGTTTGCATCTCCACCGCAACTCATAGTTCCTGGTAATTTTTGCAAATGAAAATGATGACGGAACAATGGGAGTTGTTGTTACTTTGTTACTCATTACTGACACCCTATGGCTGTTAAGCGTCATTGCAGTTACAAAATAATTCAGTGAACTCTTAAAATATTATGGTGTATCTTAGTCTATTTTTAATACATATTGGATAACTTTAAAATATACGTTATTCAAATATGTCAAAGTGAAAGTGTTGTTGCTTAATTTATGTGTAGGGATTTTGACTCTTCAAACGTTAATTTTGTTTTAAAATTGTTTTAGAAACAGAAATTTTATAAAAAAGTAAAAAGGGGAATGTTGGAACGTACTAGCAGGCTAAATGTCATTTTGGGCAAAAAAAAAACCAAACAAAAAAAAACCAAACGTAAATCATGCAATAAATAGCGACTCTGATGCCAGGGCCCCTTTAATTCTTTTAGGGATCCAGATTATAATGAAAGCAAAAAGTACCCACGATGAAACTATCCATAAATGCAAAATGAAATACTTGGAAACATATTTCGCTTGAAGGATTTCTATTCTATCAATGACATTATGTTGTGATGGCCCCCAGTGGCCCCATCAATATGTTAGGGTCCCACAACAGGTGTTCCATCAGACGCACACAATAGCCTGTGTGTGCTAACTTCAGCTAGCTTCCAGAAACGTCTGTGACTATGTCAGGAATGAAATCGGGCCTCAGCCGCAACGTGCTTCCTTTTTAAATGCTCGTTTATCACTGTTGTGCTGCTAGGAAAGGGAGGTTTACATCGTTGGCCGTAATTTTGTGAAATGCCCCCATGGTCCGGTCCAATTTGGGGTCACACGCATTGCATGCATCACAACATTAATGCGGCAGGCACAAGTCAAGGTAGCACGGTAGAAACAAAAGAAGACAAAGTCGATGCACGAGGTTTGACTTGACCAAACCAAATGTATGTTTGTCTTTTTGTGTCCGACAGACGTCAGTGAAAACTATCTCCGTTTTGTGAAAGAGGAGCCAGACTTGACTCACATCAAAAAGGAGGAAGAGGAGGAGGAGATCAACAAGTCACCAGTGAAAGTTGTCCCAACAAAGACCGAAGATGTAAACAAGGATGAGAGTGAGGACAACAGAGGGGCGGAGCCGACAAGCAGCAGCTCAAGTCATCACGTGACAACAGAAGGTGATGAAGACCACTGGGGGCCATCACAAGCACATAATGAGGACACATTATCAGACGCTCATGACAATGATGATGATGATGATGATGATGATGATGATGATGATGGGCAAGCTCAAGGTGAAAGGGCATGTCACACTGACTCATTCACTTCAAAGCTGTCTTTAAAAGGGCACAGAAAAACACACAGTGGTGAAAAACTGTTTTCTTGCTCGGTTTGTGGCAAAAGCTTCATGCATAAGTCAACGTTTACTATCCACACAAGAACACACACTGGAGAAAAACCTTTTTCCTGCTCAGTTTGTGGAAAATGCTTCTCTGAAAGGGGAAATTTAACAGAACACACAAGAACACACACTGGAGAAAAACCCTTTTCCTGCTCAGTTTGTGGCAAAAGCTTCTCTGGAAAGTCTAATTTAAGAAAACACGCAACAACACATAGTGGAGAAAAACCTTTTTCTTGCTCAGTTTGTGGTAAAAGATTTTCTCTAAAGTCCCGATTCACAGAACATACAAGAACACACACTGCAGAACCTCCTTCTTGCTTAGTTTGTGGTAAAAGCTTCTCCCAAAAGGCTCATTTAACAAGCCACACAAGAACACACAGTGGGGAAAAATCTTTTTCCTGCTCAGTTTGTGGCAGAAGCTTCTCTCATAAGTCAAATTTAACAAGGCACACAAGAACTCACAGTGGAGAAAAACCTTTTTCCTGCTCATTTTGTGGAAAATGCTTCTCTCAAAAGTCTTATTTAAGAAATCACACAAGAACACACAGTGGAGAAAAACCTTTTTCCTGCTCAGTTTGTGGAAAATGCTTCTCTGAAAAGTCACATTTACAAAGCCACACAAGAACAATCAATGGAGACAAGCCATTCAGTTGCAGCGTTTGTGCTAAAAAATTCGCCACTAAACAGCATGCTGCGAGACACGATTGTGATGGTGAGAATATAGGGCTGGGCGATATGACCTAAAATCAATATTGCGATAAATTGAGCAATTTCACCTTGGTAATGATCGATGCACGATAAATTCCCCCTAAAATCAAAATAAATGCAGGAAATGCATATTAACTGTTTTTTTTTTTAACCAACTGGTACACATTACTTTCAATGAAAAATAATAGTACAAAAACCATTTGTATAAACATTCCAAATATCTTGCTTTGCATGATTTGAACAATGTCACAAAGAACAGGAGAAAAAGGGTAACTCTCACAAAATCTTTTTCTGCAAATCGATTGTGCCGAGATGCTGTCATGCCATTTGCAAAGGCCTAGATTTATGTAAAGGTATGTTGAAAACAATATAAATAATGCCATGTGCAAAGGAGCTAGTCGCCCGTAAACAAAATGCTCATTAGAATGGAAAAAAATGTCAATGCAATGCCAGTGCCAAATAAAAAAAGTGTACTTCATCAGGAAAATGCTGTCTCAAGTACGCTGGTGCGCGGTCGCCACTTGTCGTCTATGTCATGCACGGTCAGGCTCAAACAGGGATCCATGTTGCGACTTGACCACAAGTCGGATGTGGATGCAAAATGCTTGACATGTCTCCGCTCCCGTCCCGATGTTGTCCATATTGGGAAGTACGGTTTGCGACAAATATTTTCGTACCTCTCGTCGGCTACTTTCATGAGGCGTTTAAATCCTGTGCGCTCCACTGTAACTAGAGGAGCTAAATCTTTAGCTATGTGCTAGGCTATCGCGTCCACCTCTGAGACGTTCTCTCGTATGGTGTCGCCTCCGTTATGGGCTGTTGTCACTTGTCCAAACTTGCTCCTCACTTTGAACTTTTAGCACAAGCTCCAAGTCAACAGCATGGTTGTGTTGTGGGTGGTGAAAAAGAAAAGGTTGGACGCGCTGTTTCAGGTGCTTACGACGCACTTTGTAGTTCATGTTCTTTTGCTCAAACATCGTCTTTATGGAACCCAAAACATTTCCAAACGACAGATGTCGAATTTCTTTTCGGGACAAGCCAGTCAGGAACAATTTCAACGAACATTACGTCGTCTTCAGCCGTGTCAGCTGCTTCTAGATTTGAATCGACAGCTACGACCGCGTCGTCAGTTTTCTTTCTTGTTCAGCTGGGTGGAGTCACATGACTACAGCCGCTCAAGCCGTCTTACAGGGGCATGAACATAGCTGCAGACTAAAAGGACTTCTTTTTTTTTAAAACACCGAATTAACCGACATGGGCAAAATGATTTTATTAAATTTCGATCACGGTAAATTTTCGGTTTATTGCCCAGCCCTACGAGAATAGCAGCGATCCTTGAAGCTTAAAAAAAGACAAAAAAAAACCTGAAGGAACTGACTCTTCGTGGTAAGATGTAAATGTGATTTAGAAAATATGATATATTGAATTTTCAAAGCTCTTTTATTGACACAAGCCCAATGTGATCAGTGCATTGTGTCTGAGTGATGATGATTTTTTTGTGTTTACATCAAACATTGAAATGAAATTAATTGCCTTTGCCTGGAACAACATTTTTTAACGTTATACTTTTCAGTTGTCTTTTAAATCGTACCTAATGGAAAAGGTGTGAGAAGAAACGTTGCTTATGAAATCGGTATCTTCCACAATCATCAATAAAATCACTTGTTCCACTTGCTCATGGCCTTCATTACGCTGTGTGAAAAGGTGAAAAACTGAACTAGAAGTTGAACTGTAAAAAGAACCAGATAGAGAAACGCAAATAGTCTCAGTTTCTCTCAATGGCTTTAGTATGTCACGAGTTGGCAACTTGATGGCGACTGGAGTCAGCATTTATTTGTCACCACGGAGGAGATGATCCGCATCACGCAGTTTTTTGCTGCTGCTGTCTGAATTGAACCCCGGAGGTTACCTGCCAGCATCCCTGAATTTCACCGGCGGATCTTCAGCTATCCCACGTCTGACCCCAGATTGTTGTGGAATTTTCAGCAGTAAGGGAAGATCAATGAGATAGTCTGGAAAATAAATTGTCTTTTGAGTCAGTCTGCAGAGTGATCTCAGTGGGAGAAGTGCGTGGGAAGATACTGATGCACACAGGAAGATGAAGATTTATTTGACAGGAACTGTGTAATCTTAAAACAAAAAGATACTTTTTCTGCGTTGAGCCTACTTATCAGTCAAGGTCGTGTTGTTTTGGCTTCACAAAGAATCCTCTCGTACAAGAAGCTAAAGGCACTTTCTTCAAAAGCAAGTGGCCACAATAAATAACAAAAACCTTACTTGCAAAATAATTGTCCATAATATTAAGATTGAACAAAATAGTGACACAAATATTGAAAAAGTAAATTTAGTCACGATTAAACATTGAATACTAAATTATTACTAAAACAGTTCAATGAATCTTGAAATAAATAATGAATCACCGTAGTTTAATGAATACTGAAACGAATAATGACATTTTTAAGTTAGTTAAGTTATAAACACTGAAATCATTTTTTAAGACTCTAACATTTAGAGAATAAAACAGTGATGTATTTTAATTTAAAATTCGCAACCACGTCGCTGGCGAAAAACCCTGTAAAAAGGCAAACATGTTGACATAAAGTTTCACTTCATCATGTCAACTGTTAATAATAGAGAAATACATTTGGAATACTATCCAACCAACAACATGGTGTCCGATGTATAAATAAAACCAGCAACAAAAGTAAAATTCAATACATCTCTCAAGTTCATATTTGGGAACTAAAATGTTTGTTCATGTGCATCTTAGGTATTTCTCTATGTTGAGAGGAAGATAACGATGATTTGCATAGCAAATGGCGACATCTGTCGGTGAGTTGGTGACAGTGCTCCACACAGCCAGCAGCCAATCATATCACAGCGGGGTGTGGCCTGTTCTTCCTCTTTAGTGCTGAACAGACTGCCATTTTCTCTTTCATTCGTCTCGTCGCACAAAGAGAAGCTCACGAGTTATCGCCAAGCAAAGACCAAGTGCGGATTTGTTGAGATTGGCGTTTGAAAATGTGTGAAAGAACGACACCCGAGTACAAAGAGGAACTTTGTGAAATAAAAGAAGAGAACGAGCAACATCTTCAACTTCTGGGCGAAGGTTGCAAGCAGCCTCGTGTTGTGCTACACAAAGCAGGTTTGTACACGTCTTACTCTCATTTGCTTTGTAAAGAACGACTTTCTATCGTTAAAAATATGCGTCACAACATCAAGTTGTTTGGGGAAATGCGTTCAAGGTTATTGCCGTTTTATTTTTAAATGTTGCCTTTTACTTGCCAGTTTGCTGAACATTTGTTTATGCCAAATGAAATCAGTGCAGAAAATGGATGCCAAAGAATAACCAATAGTGGGGGGTAAACTCCGTGTTTTTTTTCCAGTTTAAAATTTGAACTGATTATTTAACATTTTACATATTCCAGTTTTTATATGTTGTTAAAGAAATTAAGTTTGTCATGTCATTATGTTTCAAAACTACGCTGACAGATGTAGTGTATTTTTATATCCACTGTTGGAGTTGAGCCACTGAGAAAATGAGAAACATTTAGTAAATGAATCTTCAAAGCCAAACTTACTCCAATGCGTGTTCGTTTTTTGTACTCAAGAAGAAAAGGGCCAAATAAAGACTCAACAACAGCTGATTAGGGTTGCGATATTTTAGTTTCTTCGATTTCTGGAGTTCAGGAAATAGTATCTGGGCGGCCTTTTGTTAATCTGACGAGAAACTGACGAGTACAATCGAAAAATGGCGCGCTGATCTCAGCCCAGCCTGACATTTTATAGGAGGTTTCCTATGTCAAGGGTCATGTAGGTTGAATCGGTCGTCCTTGCTCCTTCCCCCGGCCCGGCCCACGTTCCAGGTCCAAGGCTGACCCTCTCAGGCAGGCGGCAGTCTCTCCGTCTCTCCTGCTCACATTCCCCTGTAATCTTGTCAGTGTTCAGATTGTGTGGTGTATGTTTTTGTAACAAGTTGAAATATTAAAGTATAAATAAAATAATGTATTATTTGTAATACGATAGGAATTTAAATATTAATTTTGTCTTTTGAATATTTCCATGCTTTTCACATTAGTGACGCTGTCGATCTGGGTTCTCCTATAGTTTGTAATAAGAACAATCTGAGATCGATTATTTATGTCTGTATGAACCTAGCAGGCGGCCGTTGGAGACTTTCCTCATTCTAGTAAAGTCTACTGAGGAAACAACACACAACACTGTTGTGATTATTTCACCCTGTTTCAGGGTGTAACATTTTCACAGTTCAAATTATGTATTTTTGGTGTTCTTGATCGCGTCCCTGTGACGTCCTCCCCTGCCCAACTTGATATGTTTGAATCTTCGATGGCCTATGTGGAGAATGTGTTTCGTCGTATTTGTCCATGAAGTGCTATCTGGTTTGTCATCAGTTTGACCTGAGCAGACTGAATCTGTTTGTTCTGAATGAGAGTGTGGGTCATGAAAATACTCTGTGTGCAATTTTGAGGTCTTACATTTAAACTAAGTCATATAAATTTAGCATATGAATGCATCAGTAAACACCATGACTACAATCCCAGTCAATCTTATCGATGCACTGCACTTATACTTTCATTTGAGAAATGCTTTTTGTTTAATCAATGTTGGCAGAGTGGTACTACGCAGCAGTCGTATCGCGTCCAACTATTTTCAGGATCAGCAAACCAGAATTTCTGTATTGACAGAGGAATAACTGCACACAACCTGTCTCGTCTGACAGTGTGGAAGAAGTGAAGATTTTATTCTGAGGCGACAAAGGATAAACATAAAAAGATGTCAAAGTACCGCACTACGAAAGAACATTAGAAAAAGTATAAAAAAAATAAATTTAAAAAATGATGATAGGAACTAAGTAAATGGGGACTAGTGCGGGAGAAATGTGCAGAAGATAAAGAAAAGAAAGGTCTAGTGGTTAAAGAGATGAGAAATAAGAAGTTTAAAACTATAGCTATAGACAACATAGTCGTGAATAAGCTCAGTTTGAGCACAGACCCTGGCCATGGTGTAAATTTTAGCAGGAAAATTATGAGCTGAAAATAGAAATAATGAAGAGAAGCGCGCTTCCACGTATCGTATTGGGCACTTTGCGGCATGGAACACAGCAAGGATCGAGGCGTACCGTTGTGTGGAGGTCCCGACGGTTTCGCTGGTACGTAGGAAGAGATACGCTGTTCAGACATGTACCCTGTGATTACTCGTGTTCTGGTAAAGGCCACACAAAATCAAAAACCTGGCTACCATCTACTGTGGGACCAGGAAGTCAGGCAGCCCCCACGCAGGAGAAAAGCGGTGATAGTTATAAACCAGTGCCAGTCCCTCCTTTGTAGAAAGAAATGCCCCTTCTAAAACCCAAATGTGATTGCATTAATATTCAGTTTTATCAGTTCAACTAACGCGTGTGCGTCCTAGTGTGCATTGAAAGATGCAGCATAAAAAATGTTCAAAAATTTGGAGAATAACTAAAGCAAAATTAGAACGAGAAAGATAATTGGCTACATAATCATTGGGGTGAAATTAATCTTAATTGCAAAAAGGGGTAATTTAAATTAAGAAATCTAAGATCATAAAAGGATGAATGCATGTTCCGTGGAATGTGATTTGTCAACACGGAAAAGCCCTGAGTGATGAAAACGTGAACATATGGTTCAGGAACAGGTCTCTTTGACGGCAAAAGTCTGACTATGGTAAACAATTGATAATTAGACCTCAATGAAGTGATTGTGCAGTTAAAAAGTTCATATATTGACAGTGAAAAGCTAAAGTGAGAAACTAGGATTAACTATTTGGCAAACACTAGAACATATTCAGTCTCGAGGAAGACTGAACGCAGTAAAATTGCAATAAGAAGAACAATAAACCAGCCCAGAGTGTTACAATGTCCTGGAAACAAAAGTTTGGGATTGCCCCTGACGGTGAAATTCCTCTCTGAACTCCTCCTTTGTGCCCCCGGCAGCAACTCATGAAACAGGGATACTGATAAGAGATACAATTTTGTTGAAACAGAACATGCAAGGTTAAAGGTCATGCAAAACAAAAAAAACCCCATCTAATGTTCCATACTTCAGTTTTGCGACCGAGGTACTACGGTAATTCAATTAATGGAACGACATTTGAGATGGAAATGACAGGAATATGATGAATTATCATGTTATGAGGGGCCTTTTGAGATTCAGTAAATTGATTTAAATTAAATTACAAATTTTTAGTCTGCGCATAATCCACTTCAAAGAATACTGACTCATTGGTTGAGGAAAACGGGGTTATATTAGTTAGTTAAAAAAGAATAGCTAAATTATAATTGACGTGTTCATGGGGATTGAATATGAATCATAAACAGAAGACAAAACCAATTGGCATTGGCATTTGTAAAATATGATGAGGGATTAAGTTGGTGAGCTCTTATGGGAGACGGGGCGAGACGCGAATGGATTGAAGCTTCCGCCAGTGACCCGTCCAATAGTGTCACCACCACACAGCTGTGCTAGTGGCCGTCCTCGAGGGCGTGCGCCTCCCAGTTACTGACATCATGCAGAACAGTCCGTCAATGAGAAACTGCTAATCAGTATGAGTAGAACTCCCGTTTCTGCATCGATGAAAGAAAATATTGTATTAGATGGAGAAAAAGAATTGTTACACTTGCGGGTTCAGGGCGCCAAGAGTGCTAATTCACCGGGAAAAGGAAAAAAGAATATGGGGGGAAAAAGATTAAATAAAACGGGGCGGAAGCAGCTCATGCAGCAGCCGACGCATGCAGCTCCCATTGCGTCTGCTCTTTCCATTTCCGCTGCTCCTGGGCCAGGTTCTGGTGACGCAGCGCCACAGCAGGCTTGTTGTCCGCACCTGCCGGTCAACAAGGTCACGTAACAGAAGTAGGGGTGGTTATAGACATGGGTTGTGAGTGGGACGTGCTCTTGCTGTGGTGTCACTGGGTGATGAGCGGTCCAAACCGAGCCACTTCCTGAAATGTGCCATCCTGTGGTCCAGCGCCATGCCTGTCACAAAGAGCTCCTCTAGCACGGGGCGCCATCGCTACCCCCTCCTTCGACAACGCTTCTATGGCTTCCAAACGCACAGTTGACGCCTCAACCCGATTGGGACCACATTCCACGATAGGGGTGCCCGCGGAGCCTCAGCATTCAAGGACCGGCATGTCTTAGCATTCCGATGACGACTGATGGACAACAGTTTTAGATGGTGGAACAAGATATTTCACGCTTTGCAAGTTCCTTCTGCATATCCCAATGAGCAACAACACTGTCACGTTTGTGGGACTCTTGAGATTGGCCGAGTCACTGCCATGGACCGAACCCACACCTGTGAAACAAACACTGGAATTCGAATGGGACTAAAATTTCCAGAAGGGACTGAATTTGACTGTGCACATCCGCCAGGGGAAGCATATGTTGTCCTCCGTTCCAGTAGACTGGGCACCTCTGAGACCATGGTCTCCATCCTCCCGCGAGTGGTACGTCTTGTTCCTGCTCTGGTCTGCGCGGTGTAGCCGCCTCCACCCTTTCAAACCACCAATTGGTCCTTTGCATTGAACACTGAGTGATGATGATTTGGTTTTTCAGGATGCATTCACCCAATTTCGAGGGTCAGAAGTGCGTCTTGCATTAGGATTATGTATTTGTGATGTCTACCGGTGCTGCCTCGCATGTGTGCCTTGCCCCAGAGCAGAGGAAACGCTATGAATTGTCTCTGTTCGCTGAGCCACAAATCACATTAACTATCGGTGCGCATCATCATACTAAAGATTTCGGCCCATTGGTGAAGACTTTTGGCAGAGTTAATTTCAGATGTTGAATACTCCATGTCACGACCAGGGTGTGGTGTTTCAGCACCCATTACGAATTCTTCTGTTATGGAACATTTTCCGAATTTCGACACTTTGGTAGACAGTGAATGGGTCACTCTGAAGCGAAATCTGTTTGCGTCTCTGCCAGAGGGGTTGTGGACCCGGGGTCTGACTGATGTGCTCTGCTCCACAGCTTCTGCAATTTGTTTTTGCTATATCTGCAAATGTTTTTATATTATTTTGAAAGAAATTAAGTTTGTCATGTCATCATGTTTCAAAACTATGCTTACGGGTTAATAGAAGGTCACAAAAACATGGACCTCTTAAACAGGAAAACGTGAGTTCAGTGGTAACAGAGTTGTCTATGCTGGCAGTTTAGCAGGAAGCCACAAAAACAGATGCACGTCTTGAACCGTGTTTGACAGAAAACCGTTTAGCTCGCATTGAACAGAAGTGTGATAAAGTCAAAGTGTTCATGTTTTTCCATTCTTTATGAGTTTGCATATACAAATTACTTTGCTGTGCTTCAATAAAACGCGGCACAGGAGCGGGAAAGCTTTTCTCTTTGCCGGACTGCTCCTCGCAAGTGACAAAGACAATCTTGGCTGGGTTATTCATTTGTGCAGGCTTGTCTCGTTTTTCACAACCTCTCTGACATATCTAGTTCAAGCAATTCCTTATGGAATGATTCAACCTGACTCTAAAAACTGTGCACACTGCGGCAATAAGATCAATGGAGGTTGATCAATGTTCGTGAATAAAACACAAATGATGACGTTTTTTTAAGAAATCAAGTACGTATTGGTCTTATTTATGAAATTTTTACTGGCTCGGTCAATGAACCTCCGGTGGCTCTGCACTGTTTTGTGCACGTGTGCATAGTTTCACCTCATCCAAACATTTAAAATACATTGAATGCATCCATCCAGGGTTGCACGGATCTCATCAGTGAACAAGCGCATGCTGCAAGGAATGCATCTGCATCTTTGGCTTACTATGCGCTTAAAAAGGGAGAACGTCAAAACCCCCTTTTCTACCTACAAGCCCAGGAACATTTAGTTCCTGGTAATAAAGTTCCTGTGGCTCAGGTGGTTTGCATCTCCCCCGCAACTCGTAGTTCCTGGTAATTTATCCAAATGACATTGATGATGTATCAGTGGGATGTCTTGTGTTACTTTGTTACTCATTACTGACACCCGATGGCTGTTAAGCATCATTGCAGTTACAAAATAATTCAGGGAACTCTTATCATATTATGGTGTATCTTAGTCTAATTTGAATATGTATTGGATAACTTTAATATAAACAGTCATTATTCAAATATGTCAACATGAAAGTCAGAGTGAAAGTGTTGTTGCTTAATTTATGTGTAGGGGTTTTGACTCTTCGAACGTTAATTTTGTTTTAAAGTTCATTTAGAAACAGAATTTTTTTAAATATAAAAAGGGGAATGTCGGAACGTACTAGCAGGCTAAATGTCATTTTGGGTAAAAAAAAAAACCAAACTTAAATCATGCAATAAATAGCCACTCTGATTCCAGGGCCCCTTTAATTCTTTTAGGGATCCAGATTATAATGTAAGCAAAAAGTACCCACGATGAAACTATCTCTAAATGCAAAATGAAATACTTGAAAACATATTTCGCTTGAAGGATTCCTATTTTATCAATGACATTATGTTGCGATGGCCCCCAGTGGTCTGCATCAAGATGTTAGAGTCCCACAACAGGTGTTCCATCAGACGCACACAAGAGCCTGTGTGTGCTAACTTCAGCTCGCTTCCAAAAACGTCTGTGACTATGTCAGGAATGAAATCGGGCATCAGCCGCAACGTGCTTCCTTTTTAAATGCTCGTTTATCACAGCTGTGCTGCTAAGAAAGGGAGGTTGACATCATCGGACGTAATTTTTTTGAAATACCCCCATGGTCCGGTCCAAAGTGGGGTCGCACGCATTGCTCTGTGTGCGGCAGGCACAAGTCAAGGTAGCATGGTAGAAACAATATCAGACAAAGTTGCCGCCTGAGCTTTGACTTGACCAAACCAAATTTGTCTTTTTGTGTCCTACAGACGTCAGTGAAAACGATCTCCGTTCTGTGAAAGAGGAGCCAGACTTGACTCATATCAAAAAGGAGGAGGAGGAGGAGATCAACAAGTCACCAGTGAACGTTGTCCCTATCAAGACTGAAGATGAAAACAAGGATGAGAGTGAGGACAACAGAGGGGCGGAGCCTCCAAGCAGCAGCTCAAGTCATCACGTGACAACAGAAGGTGATGAAGACCACTGGGGGCCATCACAAGCACATAATGAGGACACATCAGACGATGATGATGATGATGATGGGCAAGCCAAAACTGAAAGGGCATGTCACACTGACTCATTAACCTCAAAGTTGTCTTTAAAACGACACACAAGAAACCACGGTCAAGAAAAAACTCTTTTTTGCTCAATTTGTGGCAAAAGCTTCTCTCGAAAGTTTCATTTGACAATTCACACAAGAACACACAGTGGAGAAACATCTTTTTGCTGCTCAGTTTGTGGCAAAAGCTTTTCTTTAAAGTCAAATTTAAAAACACATACACGATTACACACTGGAGAAAAACCTTTTTCATGCTCAGTTTGTGGAAAATGCTTCTCTCAAAAGGCAAGTTTAACAGAACACACAAGAACACACAGTGGCGAAAAACCTTTCTCCTGCTCAGTTTGTGGCAAAAGCTTTTCTGGAAAGTCAAATGTTACAAGTCACATAAAAACACACTGTGGAGAAAAAAACTTTTCCTGCTCAGTATGTGGCAAAAGCTTTTCTTTAAAGTCAAATTTAACAAGTCACATAAAAACACACACTGGAGAAAAAAACTTTTCCTGCTCAGTTTGTGGCAAAAGCTTTTCTTTAAAGTCAAATTTAACAAGTCACATAAAAACACACACTGGAGAAAAACCTTTTTCATGCTCAGTTTGTGGCAAGAGTTTCTCTCAAAAGTCAAGTTTAAAAGAACATATAAGAACGCACTGTGGAGAAAAAACCTTCGCCTGCTCAGTTTGTGGCAAAGGATTCTCTCTAAAATCAACTTTAACAAAACATAGAAGAATACACAGTGGAGAAAAACCTTTTTCCTGCTCAGTTTGTGGAAAATGCTTCTCTGTAAAGTCAACGTTAACAAGCCACACAAGAACTCACAGTGGAGAAAAACCTTTTTCCTGCTCAGTTTGTGGTAAAAGCTTCTCTCAAAACTCAACGTTAACAAGCCACACAAGAACACACAGTGGAGAAAAACCTTTTTCCTGCTCAGTTTGTGGACAATGCTTCTCTGTCAAGTCAACGTTAACAAGCCACACAAAAACACACAGTGGAGAAAAACCCTTTTCGTGCTCAGTTTGTGGCAAAAGTTTCTCTGATAAGTCAAGTTTAACAAAACACACAACAACACATTCTGGAGAAAAACCCTTTTCCTGCTTGGTTTGTGGTGAAAGCTTTTCTATAAAGGCAAGTTTAATAAGCCACACAAGAAAGCACACTGGAGAAAAACCTTTTTCCTGCTCAGTTTGTGGTAGACGCTTCTCTGTAAAGTCACATTTACAAATGCACACAAGAACACACAGTGGAGAAAAACCTTTTTCATGCTCAGTTTGTGGCAAGAGTTTCTCTCAAAAGTCGAATTTAACAAGCCATACAAGAACACACAGTCGAGACAAGCCATTCAGTTGCAGCGTTTGTGCTAAAACATTCTCCACTAAACATAGTGCTGAGAGACACAATTGTGTTGGTGACAAAAGCAGCGATGCTTGAAGCTTAAAAAATGACAAAAAAAACTGAAGGAACCGACTCTTTGTGGTAAGATGTGAATGTGATTTTCAATAAAATATGATAAAATTGAATTTTGCAAAGATCTTTTATTGACACAAAGCCAATGTGATCAGTGCCAGAAGAACCATTGTGTCTGAGTGAGGATGAGTTTTTTTGTGTGTTCACATCAAACATTATAAATAAAATTTATTGCCTTTGCCTAGAACAACATTTGTTAACGTTATGCTTTTCAGTTGTCTTTTTAATCGTACTTAATGGAAAAGGTGTGAGAAGAAACTGTGCTTATGAAATTGCTGCCTTGCACAATCATCAATAAAATCACTTGTTCCACTTGCTCAACTGGCCTTCATTACGCTGTGAAAAGGTGAAAAACTGAACTCGAAAAAGAACCAGAAAGAGAAACGCAAGCAGTCTCAGTTTCTCTCAAAGGTTTTGGTATGTCAGGAGTTGGCAACTTGATAGCGACTGGAGTCAGCGCTGATTTTCTCGCTGTGTTTGGCTGGCTCGTATATGTATGGTCCATTGAACAAAACTCAAACTCTTCAAATATCCCCTCACATACATTTAATATTTCACTTTCTGAATAAATTTCTGACTTGCTAAAACACTTTCTAGGTTGAGCTCTATCAAGTGTTTGGGGTTTGTTGCTAAGCAGAATCTCACTTTGGAAAAACTATCATTTTGTCAAATACAGTAATACCCCGCTACTTCGCGGTTCACCTTTCGCGGGTTCAGTGCTTCGCGGGTCTAAAAAATATTCGGGGGCATTGTAGTTTCGCCGAGCGGCACGAGGGGGCGCTGGAGCGGTTAGACGGCCGGCGTGCGCAGAAGAGGGGAGTGGACGAAGAAGAAAGTGGACGAAGAAGAGAGTGGACGAAGAAGAGCAAGTCCCCCGGGCAAGATTTGGGGCGACGTTTCGCGCGGTTCGGACCGTACCAGAGCTCCGGCCGGCGTGCGTGGCAGTTAAGCCGTAGAGGAGCACCTTCCCCGAGCACGGGCGGTGCCAAGCGGCCCCTAAGTTTAACCGAATGGAAGCTCCGGGGGAGGAGGGCATGCTCGTGTCACAGTTAAGCCGTAGAGGAGCACCTTCCCCGAGCACAGGCGGTGCCAAGCGGGCCCTAAGTATAACCGAATGGAAGCTCCGGAGGAGGAGGGCGGGCGTGCGTCACAGTTAAGCCGAATAGGAGCGCCTTCCGCCTGGGCACGAGCGGGGCGACATTTCGCTCCGTTCGGGACCGTACGAGAGCTCCGAGAGCTCCGGAGGAGGCCGGCCGGCGTGCGTGGCAATTACGCCGAAGAGGAGCACCTTCCGCCCGGGGCACGAGCGGGGCGAAATGAAACCGAGTTCAACCGAACGGAGACGCGCTTCGGGGGAGCAGGTCCGGCGTGCGTGACAATTAAGCCGAAGAGGAGCACCTCTTCCGCCCGGGCACGAGCGGAGCGCGAGGCTGTCAGTTATGAATGAATAAATAAATAAATGAAGAATGCCACCTTTCATTTCACTGTCATGATCCGTGCAGCGTGTGTTTTTGTTTTTTCAGCTGTGTGGGCGTTCCTCCAGCGATCGTCCCGCGCCATGCCGTCAGTTGCTGCGAGACGCGCCCACCAGCCCCGCACCGGATTCCCATTCACTCACTGATTACACTCACTATATAATCCACCTACACTGACTACCTGGCGTCGGATTGTTATCCTACTTGCTCATGCTCCCGTACTTCGATCGTTATCTTGTTCAAGTGTTTCTTGTTGTCGCGTTTTTCTTTCATTTCGTTATCAGCTACAGCTCGGCTCGTTTTCTGTTCTCTTTTTCTGTCGATGATTGGTCTCCTCTTATCCTTCCGTGGTAAGCAATCTTCGTTAGTCATTCCTTGCCTTTTGCAAGCGTTTTTCGTTCTACAGTTATTCCCTTTTCCTGGTGCGAGTGTTCCACCAGCGCTTTACGTTCTTTCCGCCGATAGATTGGTATTATATATATCATAGCCTCATTGTCCTAGATTGTAAATGGATACTGACTATATTGTGATTATAATAAATATCTTTGTATCACCACCTTTTTTTCCGTGAGCTGGAGGATCATAACATTCACAGGGCACACCGGACGGCGTACCAGCAAGTAAAAGTCAAAGTATTTAAATAAATACAAAAAGAAGTAATTAAATAAATACAAAAATAGTCAAGTCAAGTCAATTTTATTTGTATAGCCCTTAATCACAGACAGTCTCAAAGGGCTTTACATAGCCACAATCGACATCCCCGATCTTAACCCCCAGGAGGGCAAGGAAAAACTCACAAAACCTCATTAGGGGAAAAGTGAGAAACCTTGAGAAGGGACCACAGATGGGGGAATCCCCCTTCCAGGATGACCAGGCTGCAATGGATGCCAACTGGGCAACATTTGACACATACAATGATGCTATGCGATAATAGATGAGATAATATAAGAGTCAATTGAATGAAGTGCTGCAGGAAGATGACTTCAGTGGACTGGGTCCTCATCCAGGGCCGTAATATCCATGGAAGCATATCCGAAGATGAGCCTTCGATCTTGTACCGGTCAGTTGGTGTAAATTCAGTACAGCCACTTCCAAGTGAATCGCCATCACCTAATTCGGGGAATTGGGAACAGAAAAGAAAGAACAGAAATAGCAAACAGGCCAACAAGTAGTTCAATGAAGTGCTGAAATATAAGGAAATCAGAAAAGGCGCTGCATGAAGACGACTTCGGAAGAGCAGGTCCCTTCCCGGTTCGTCAGTGCCGTAATCTTCAAAGCATGTCCCCATCACCTAATTCCCAAGCAGGGGAAGGAGGGGGCAGAAAAGAGAAGAAGCGGCAGTAAACAGGCCAACAAATAATTAAATTAGATGCTAAAGTATATAAATAAATTGATCAAATGTCGCGCTGCAGGAAGACGACATCACTGGAACAGGTGCATGCCCAGTTGGTCAATGCCTTAAACTTCCTAGTGGGTCACCGTCACCTAATCCCCCAGCCGGGGGAAAAGGGGGCAGAAAAGAAAACAAAAGTGAAAAAAAAAACGGCAGTAAACAGGCCAACAAATATTTCAGCTAAATGCACAAGAGTATAAATGCGTCTTTAATAGTGTTTTGAACATTTCTACTGAGGTGGCGCCTCTAATATCTGAGGGAAGTGCATTCCAAAGCATTGGTGCCCGAATAGAGAACGCTCTAGAACCTGCGGACTTCTTTTTGGCTCGCGGGCTCACTAAAAGACCAGCATTTTGTGAGCGAAGGTTTCGGGACGGAACATATGGTACCACGAGGTCAACGAGATAAGAAGGTGCTAAGCCGTGCAATATTTTAAAAGCAAGTAGCAGAACTTTAAAATCACATCTCAAGTGGACCGGGAGCCAATGCAAATTGGCTAATATCGGGGTAATATGATCAAACTTTCTCGTCTTAGTTAAGAGTCTAGCTGCTGCATTTTGAACTAACTGCAGACTTTTAATACTCGACATGGGGAGACCCGAGAGCAAAACGTTACAATAGTCGAGGCGAGACGTAACAAACGCATGGATTAAGATTTCCGCGTCACACGTTGATAGAATTGGGCGAATTTTAGCAATGTTACGCAGATGAAAAAACACAGTTCTAGTAATATTTTTAATGTGCATTTGAAACGACATAGTTGCGTCAAATATAACACCGAGATTTTTTGTTGAATCCTTTTGGATAATATTACATTTATCGATACCCAGAGTGGTGTCTTTGAAAAGGTACCGATGACGCGCTGGTCCAATGATGAGCATCTCGGTTTTATCTGAGTTAAGACGCAAAAAATTGAAAGACATCCATTGTTTAATTTCGGCAAGGCACGCCTCGAATTTATAGCAGTCGCGCGGATTCGTTATATCCAACGGCATGTATAATTGCGTATCATCAGCATAACAGTGAAAACTAATGTTATATTTCCGTATAATATCACCAAGCGGTAGCATGTAGATGCTAAACAATACAGGTCCAAGTACCGATCCCTGCGGAACTCCACATGTGATCTTACAAAGATCCGAAGTCGCATTGCCATGAATTACACGGTGTGTCCTCTCCGACAGATACGAATAAAACCAAGAAAGCGCTGAACCTGAAATGCCAACACACGTTTCAAGGCGTTTTAATAATATGTTATGATCAACGGTATCAAAAGCGGCACTAAGATCGAGTAAGAGTAATATTGATGAGGTGTCGGCGTCCATAGCTATGAGAAGATCATTAGTAACTTTAGCAAGGGCCGCCTCAGTAGAGTGGTCGGCTCTAAAACCCGATTGGAAAGGTTCAAATTGATTATTTGCAGTCATATATTCATTAAGTTGTTGCGCTACGACTTTTTCAAGAATTTTTGCAATAAACGGAAGATTTGAAACCGGCCTATAGTTGATGAGACTCTCTGGGTCAAGGTTTGGTTGCTTAAGTAACGGTCGGATAACGGCGGTCCTAAAAGCTGCTGGTACTACACCCGTGGTAAGTGATAGATTAATTATATTTAAAACAGACGGTCCTAGGGTCGTAAACAGTTCTTTAATTAGTTTGCCAGGAAGCGGATCGAGTACACAAGTTGTCGGTTTTGCCGCACTAACCAATTTTGTTAGGCTCTCAAGAGATATTTTTTTAAATTGACATAAGGTTATCGGACAGTTATCAGCCCTAATGTCCCTATTAACACCATTTATCGCGGAATTCGACGGAATTTTAAGAACAGGGTCTTTAGTCTCATCACGAATACATTCTATCTTCTGAGTAAAAAATTGCATAAAATCGTGAGCTAAATAGGAAGAGATATCCGAGGTTGGTCGCTGTTGCGTTAGCATTGCTACGGTATCAAATAAATATTTAGGGTTGTTTTTATGTAAGACAATTAATCTAGAATAATAATTAGTTTTGGCTAGATTAAGCGCTTCTTTGTATATTAGTAAACTATCGCACCATGCCTGACGGAAGACCTCAAGTTTGGTCGCACGCCATTTGCGCTCAAGCTTCCTACAAGATCGTTTCAGTATGCGCGTTTCCTCTGTAAACCACGGAGTCAGCCTCTTTGGGCGAGTTTTAGTTTCTAAAGGTGCGACGGAGTCAAGCGCATTTAACAAAGCGACATTAAAGTTGTTTGTGAGATCATCAATCGTACCAATATAATTAGGAAACGAAGCAGTTGCTAAAGGGAGTAGCTCAGAGAGCGCAACGATGGTTGAGGAGCTAATGTTACGGCTGCTATAATTTTGATTATGGTCAGAACGATGACAGTGAGCCAAGACTTCAAATTTGATAAAGTAATGGTCAGATATAGCACTGGTATATGGTAATACAATTATTTTTGAAGATGCTAAGCCTCGGGTTAATACCAAATCTAGCGTATTGCCATTTATATGCGTTGCTTCATCTATTATTTGCGTGAAACCAAACATATCAATTATTGTCTGAAACGCCACGGTAAGTGGTTCCGACGGGAGATTCATATGAATGTTGAAGTCGCCCATGATAAGTTACCAAATCAGCTACGAATTCATCTAAAAAGCCGGAGTTAGAGCGAGGCGGACGATAAAGAACGGCAAGATAAAACGGCAGCGCGGCTGAGGATCGCATAATGAGAACTTCAAATGTTTTAAAGGAATTGCTAGGACGAGGACTAAGTTTTAGATTAGATTCGGAAATGAGGGCTACACCCCCGCCTTTCTTTTGGGGGCGCGCAACATGCGAGCTCACGAAGTTTCGAGGTGAAGCCTCATTTAGCGGTAAAAACTGATTCGGTTTTAACCAGGTCTCGCAAAGACCAATCATGTTAAGATTATGGTCTCTAATAAGGTCATTAACTAACAAGGCTTTCGATGAAAGCGATCTAATATTTAAAAAACCGAGTTTCAGTAAAATAGGTCTATCTAACTTATTCCGCGCAACAGGACTCCTGGTCATAATATTAAGGAGATTGCCTTGCCTAGGTCCCGGATTGTACCTCGAGCGACTATAAACGCGGCGAGAAATTCTGACGGTCGGAATCCGATAGTTATTTACCAGCTTTCGAGTGCTATTATTTTGAGAGAACGGCTCGTCGTCGATAAAACCGACCAATGAGGAATGCTTAAACCCATCATGTATTGCCACCTCAGTAGAAATTACATCAGTATGAGATGTAACAGCGTATGGTGTGTAGCGCTCAGATCTAGAAGAAAAGCTATGTGTGTTGTCTAAGTCTAGCATAGCGCTAGTTAGCTCTAGCCTTACAGACTCCATACCCTTCCTTACAGGCTCACTATTCGCCTGCAACCCGACCTGCTCTAATATGAAAAGTCATGGAAGGCTCAAACAATAATCTATGTTTCTAGAAAGAGTGATGGCGCCTTCCCAGTTAGGGTGAAGGCCGTCCATCCTCAGCAGGTCGGGTCGGCCCCAGAAAGAAGGCCAGTTATCTATAAACTGCAGTCCCTGCTCACTACAAAAACTAGCCAGCCACTTATTTAGCGAGAATAATCTACTAAACCTCTCATCATTGCCTCTCGCAGGCAAGGGGGCCAGAGACAATTACTTGATGCTGACTCATCTTTCTGGCGAGATCACAAGTCCTTGCTATGTTTTTCTTTGTGATCTCTGATTGCTTCATCCTAGTGTCATTGGAGCCAACGTGTATCACTATATCTGAATAACTAGCGTTGTTTGCACTGCGCTGGTGTCTCGGTGTCATACGCGCTAGCTCCATAAGATTAGCTTCTATGTCGGGTGCTCTGGCCCCAGGAATACACATTACTGTGGCTGGATTTTCAAGCTTAATGTTGCGGGTAATGGAGTCACCTATCACTAAGGTGCGGGAGCCATGAGACCGAGGTGGAATGGAACTGCTATGTGTCTTAACAGGCTCACCGCGATTAGCAAGCCGTTTACGGCCAATGCTAACCAGACTAGCAGGTTGGCTACAACCCGTGCTAACAGTCGTGTCCGCCACGTTTACGCTTACCACATTACTCTGCTCTAGCTGGCGGACACGTCCCTCTAGCAGGGAGAGTCTTTCCATGAGAATGGTGTAAGTGTTGCATGTGGTGGTGCACGAAACCATAGTTGCGTTTACTCGCCCGGTGGATAAAAGCGGAGGAAAAGATGTCGCGCCGAAAGTGACGTCCTGTCGCGCCGAAAGTGTACTATTTCAATACTTTTAACACTGCAGCATATTTTATCATTGCAGTACTTTTACCATTACAGTACTTTTATCACTGTAGTATTTTCTATCATTGCAGTATTTTCAATCATTCAGTAGTTTTTATCATTACAATGTTTCCCCCTCTGTATAATGGACAGGCATTAGGAGTGTTTCCTTACACTAGTAAAGGATAATGTAAATGGCAGTCAATTTAAAACTGAACAAAGGTTAGACGGCTCGGAGTCACTTTTGTGATCCTGGCATGGAAGTCCATTGTTTCAGAGGGGTCTCGTTCACACCTCCTGTGGTGCAGCTGTGATCTAATCTTCCTGCATTCCTCTCCTGAATGTCTGGTCATTAGCATGGTCTAAACTTCAGTTACACTTAAAGGATTTCATACTTTTGACTATTAAAGGAATATAAGAGTTTGAGCTTAACATAGTTCATTAGGTGTTGGTGCATCCAATGTATGAAAATGTGATATTGTAAAATGCTGAGAGTGTGACTGGTGGCGAGAAACTGGTTGCGGGGGTTGTGCAAGAATGGAATGTTTTAGAAACCGAAGGTGCTGAGCGAGACGAGATGACTCCGGGAAGGAGCGGCCATCGGGGGAATCGCACGCAGGAGGAGCCACGGGATTCGGCGGGAGGAGAAAGACCAATGAGAGCGAGCTAAAGTTAACTGCAATACACATAGCCAATAGAATCATGCCAGGATGCCTTTGTCTGTGCCATTTTTGCATGTTGTATAGTATGAATCAGGACTGGGCAACTCGGGGGTAGAACACATTCGCTGGTGGTATGAGAGGTGTAGAGCTGTATTGAGAGGGACCCAAACTCAAGTTGTAGATTTGTGTGTTAGGAATAAATCCACTCGTGTGTGAAAATGCCGGCTTCCTGATACCTTTCTATTGCAGAACGAGCGCGCATATTGTTGGATGTGTGAGAGTTGGGTAAGGTCGCAAATTGGAGTCAGATTACTTATTTGAGTTTACATTGGGTTAAAGTTAAATTCTAACATTGATATAAAGATAAATTCCAACAATTTATGGTGACCCCGACGTGATGCATGAGAGGTAATAGAAGTCTGGGACTTCAAAGAGAGTCTGGGACTCTAAGAAAAGAAGAGAAGCCTGGGGCTCAAAGGAAGCCTGGGGCTTCAGGAAAAACCACAAGAGTCTGGGACTCGGGCCTGGGGCCCACGTCCACACCAGGTGACGACCTGATAAAGATTAAAGGATAAAGGAGCCACACTTCTGACCGGCCTTCCTCTTGGGCCCACAGTGACATAAGGTAAGCAGATCCTTTTCAAATTCTGCATATTGGCAACGCTAAATTATAAGAGGAAGGCGGAGTGGAACGGCGTTAAAATGTATAAATAAATAAGTGTAAAAGTGTGGACGATAGTAGTGTAAAATCTGGGATTTACCTACTAGAATAGTTTGGAACTATTCGTGGTTAAGATACGGTATAAAATCTGGGATTTACGTATCGGGACACGGTTTAAAATCTGGGATTTACGTGTCTGTGTGGAAGCTGTGTGAATGTGAAGGCTAAAATTGTTCTGCGTAAGAAGTGGTTGGGACACACACGAGTGGATTTCAAGATGGCGAAGGAGAGTAAGTGTGATAGTGGTCTCGGGTGTGGCACGGAGATTAAGGATAAATTCATAAAAATGAAACATAAAAAAAGAGAAGAAAAACATGAAGTAGGGATGAAATAAGAAAAGAGAAAGAAAGAAAGCTAGAGAAAAGAGAAGAAATTGTGTCAGTGTAGAGATTGGAAGTTCAATAAGAAAAGAGAAAGGAACAATTAATGTTCCATTGAAAGGAGGATGATTAAACAGGCAGTATTGAAGAAGGTGTGACTTGAACAAATGAAAAGGATAAGAATTAGGGTCTGCTGTAAGGAGGAATTGAAGAAATAAATATTTTATGTTTCATACTTTAGTTGATGGTCTTTCTATTAAGGTAACTGTAATTAGTAACTGGAATGAAATGCACAGATGGAAATGACACAAAGAAAAAGATTGGTGTTAAGAAATCATAATTGAATGAAGCTTTTGAGAGCATGAGAAAACTTTGCAAGAGCATAGGTGGTTCCTGACTTTGTAGTTTGTGATTTGATACCTTGATTGTTTGAGTGGCTTTGGTAAGGCTACAGTGAATTTGGAAAATTAAAGGAAAAAAAAAATAAGAGTGAGAAAGATTTTACAGAAGGCAATGAGTATAGGTGTAATCGTAAAATCATGAGTGTGCTCTAACAAAGAGTTAACAGCTCTTTGAAGTTAGATGCTCGTTCCCAAGTAGGGGGAGGAAGTCAGAGAAAGAGGATGAAGTGATTGAAAAAGCGGAAGAAAAGACGGAATGTCTGAGAGGCATTCATCCACAGTTGCCAGACTCGCAACAGTATGTGTTTGAGCCGCCGCCCGATCCGACGGCGCCATTAATGGGGGGGGAGCAGAATGGTTTGAGATGCAAAAGATAACGATTCACAGATGACACCAGCGACCATACAATTGATCGAACAGGCTGTGAATAATGAGAGAGAGGGTGCAAGGAGAACAGCAGGGGAGTGTGGAGACGCCCGTGCTGGCCCCGGGGGGGGGAAGCACCAGCAGGAACATGTAAACATTTCAGACACAAGAGGAAAAACAGGCATCAATGGCAGTCGTTAACTGATTGAAAAGGAAGATATGCCTTTTGGTGCTCTCGAAAGAAGGTCACAGTCTTTTTGTTTCAGAGGTGTGTCTCGGCACCCCCCTCGATGTTGCTGACGATCTAATCTTCAGGCATCTGCCTCTACTTGAGGTGTTCTAATGTGGTCGAGCATGGGTCGCACTGTGGAGCAGTTTTTTTTTACAGTGCTAGTGTAGTATGGTACGGGATAAAATATATGTATTCAACCTAACAATAAATACAAATTAGCAGGGAATTAGAACACAAGTTAAACACTGAAACATGCAGGGGATGCCTGAGGAACAGCAGGGCGGCGACAATCTTATTAAAATTTAAATTTTAAGCAAAGGGATTATGGTTTTGGGATAAGTTTTAAGTGAAGTATTCTATGGACATGTTGAAAGAAAATCTTTGGAAAGGGGAATATCTAGCCATTGGAGATTGGTTTACCAAATTTAAAGTTGGACTAAATAGTTTTGTAGATGATTTATTAACTGATGTGTATTAAATGTGACAAAGGTGGAAGACAGATGTTTTTTTTTGACTATACGACGCGGACGCTGACATGACAATTTTAGAGGATATGACATCATTCCATAAATACCAGACTGCTAACATTCGCATCTATGAGCTGTTTGATGTCACAGGTGCAGTTTCGTCAGCTGCGTCCAGGAGAGGAGAAACAACTTCACGGGGAGTGAATGGGAAAATCCAGAGACCCACAGTTGTAAATTTTGGCATACGCGGGCTAAATTAAGGCAAAATTATGGATCTGCCAGCACAAATCTCAGTGAAATCAAGGCGGACGCGCCAAGGGAGGGGTCTCTGTGTGGAATTGGAAAGTATCGTTTGGTGAATGACAGTGTGAAAGAAAAAGTGTTTGGATGCATATGTGGTTTGAGTGAATGTTTAAGGGACGGGCCTCAGGACAGAAAATTGTTTGAGGTCACCGGCAAGCCCTTACAGTACTTAGGATGCGATGGGTGGACAGGCCTGATCAACCTGAATCCCTATTGCACTCCCGAGTATTGATTTTCAAATTGTTTTTGGAGAAAGATTGGAGTAATTAAATTCAAGCATCAAGTGAATGATTGATTGACGTTATTACACAAAATTTATGCAAAACTGAAAGTTTTGGAAGGAAGATAATTTGTCTCTTCTCACTGGCAATTGCCACACCTCCAGTTATCTCCACAGGTTTGAGGTGACATGTGACCAGTGTGACCAGAAGGCCAGAGAATGCTTCAAATAGCGCCTCACCACTACCATCCCAGAGGTTCTCCTCAACAAGGAGGGAGATATAAGATATATTCACATTGGATGCGCGACTAGATAACACACACCCAGTCCAGGATAGGGCAAAATTTTCTTGGATTGTTCAGACTTTTCCATATAATACAGCACCACAGCAGTGATACTTGAAGTTAATGTCGAATTAGTGGCACTGTTTTTATGGAAAATTACTCACTTAACGCAAGGGTAAGTTGTTGTAGAGGAGATATTTCAGACAAAAATGACCCTGAAGTGGTCACAAGCACGTGTCTCATGTTGGATGTATGAAATTTTATTCTGATATTTTCCATTGTAACGTATTTCATTGTATTTAGGACTAAGACATTGTAAAACATTGTTTGGAAGAACTTATAGAATACCTCAAATTTAAGAACAAATGGGAAATAGTTGTTAAAGCAACTTTAGCTGACCATATGTGAAAAATGTTAGGAAAACAAAAGACAGGCGCAAATTTAGAGTGACAAAGCTCTTTCCGTCTCCCAGCAGGGCAGTAATCTAGTAAAGCCAGGATACTGGGTGCTTGTAAGAAGTTTGAAGATAAGACATTCGTAATTACCCAAGGGGGGATTCCATGTTAAGTGTTAGTGACAGCTCTCACAGCTGTAAAGATAGCAGAAAGGTCAACATTGGTTTATTTGACACGTTGTAAAAAGGTCACGTTGGTTGAAATCTCCTACAAAGGAGACACCAGACTAAGAGGTTTATACAGAGTTACAAGCGGGACAAAATTTATTTCAGAGGAACTATCCTCACTTGAGGCCGAGGCCAGATCTGCTGACCAGCATGATGGTCACCAGCTAAATGGGGACACCTCAGGTGAGATTGGCTGTGCCGTGCATCAGATATTTCTGGCCCGTTGGGGTCGATGTTGCTGTGTCTTTCAGGTGGGGAAAAGGGAGACAGGCCTGGTCTATGTGGCCAGGGCGAGACATGAATGGAGTGAGACTTCCGGCAGTGACCCATCCAATAATGTCGACATTACACAGCTGTTCCAGTTGGCCGTCCACAAGGGCGTGCACCTTCCAGTGGCAGACATCATGCGAAACAGTCCATCAATGAAAAAATGCTAAATCGGTCTAAGTAGAGCACATTTTGTACATAATTTTGCACAACATCAGAAAAGGAAAATATGGGAGTGGATTAAGGAGCGTTACTAAAAATTGTTGTACTTGCAGGTTAAGGAGGCCAAGAGAGATAAAAAAAACAAAAAAAAAAGGGGGGGAGCAGCGAAGGCAGCAGCCCATGGCTGCCATTGGAACTGCTCCTTCCACTTCTGCTGCTCGTAGGCAAGGTTCGGGTGACGCGGCGCCACAGCAGACCGGCTGTCCATAGCAGGGCGGTCAACGAGGTCGGGATTGCGGTAACAGAGGTAGGGGTGGTTATAGACAGGGGTTGTGAGTGGGGTGTGCTCGTGCTGCGGGGTGTGGGGTCACTGGGTGATGGGCTGTCCGTGCTGAGCCACTTTCTGGAATGTGCCATCCTCTGGTCCGGTGCCATATCTGTCGCAAGGAGCTCTCCACCAGCGCAGGGGGCGCCACCGTTACCCACCCCCAACGCACTCTTGACACCAACCCGCTGGTACCCCATTCCATGACAGGGGCCCACGGGGCTTCAGGGTTCGAGGACTGGCAGGTCCCTGCATTCCGGGGACGGTGGATGGACAAGTTTTCGATGGTGCTGGATATTAGGGCGAGCTATGAGCTCCTTCCGCATCTCCCAGTGAGCCTTGTGGACTCTCGAGATTGCCTGAGTCACTGCCCTAGACTGAACGAACACTGGAATTCGAGTGGCATTTCTGGATGGGACTGAACTTGACTGTGCACATCCTTCGGAGGGAGCATATGTCGTGCTCTCTTCCTTCCCAGTGGCTGAACTAAACTGAAACATCTGAGGGCAGCTCTGAAACCTGGTTCTTCATCCTCCCGCGGTGGGTATGCCCTGTTCCTGCTCTGGTCTGAGTGGTGTAGCAACCTCCACCCATTCAATTCACCAATTGACATTACATTGTACATGTGGTCACACATGGTTTGGTTTATCAAAATGCATTCATCTAAATTTAGGCAGGAGTAGATCTTCCATTAGGATTATATATTTGTTATGTCTACCGGCGTTGCCTCGTACGCCTGCCTTGTCCCTGAGCAGCGGAAATGGTATGAATTGTTTACTTTCACCGAGCCACAAATCACATTGAATATCGATGCACATCATCATACAAAAGATCTAGGCCCCATAGTTGTTGAATACTCCGCGTCACTATCAGAATATCATATTTTAACACCCACTACAAATTCTTCGGTTTTGGCAACATCCAAAATTTCACAAGACGGGTCACTCGGAAGAGGTAATTCGGTGTGTGTGTATTGTTTTTACTGTCTCTACACCCTCCCCAGTTGACAGAAGCAGTGTGGGCACGGCCTGGAGGTGGATTGAAGCATTCGGGAGACAATGGGAGGTGAAGACTGCAGCGGTCTTGGAGCTGTCTATGTCTTGGAGAGCACCTATCCTTCCCGTTATTATAGTTTTGGGATTTTTTATTTTAAGCATAAATGGTTACTATTTCATTTGGGTTGCTTTAAATATTTGTCAAAAAACAGTCAAAATTAGAGCGTTAGCTCGAGGCTTAAATTGTAATCTCTAAACACAGTTAGATATTTGAACTCAGTGAACTAAATTTTATTTAATTCAGGAATGATTTACCCATGTTGCGAAGTCAAATTCTAATATTGTGCCATATTAGCTGGATATCATTAGGACATTATTGCGAACCAACACTGCTGGATTGTGGTGATTATCAGCAAAACTAAATTTATACGTTGGAGAATTGTTTCTGGGGGCAATGCCTGTGAGGATGACACGGTCTAGATTATATTCGAAGAAAGCTATTGCAACAGTCTGGGAATTGAAATAGATATAATATTTGGTGAGTTTACGTTAATTAAAATATATTATTCAAGTGACTGATACAAGCTTCACAAACAAATTGAAAAAGGTGATTGAATACAATTAATTATGGTATTATTGCGATTATTTAGCATGCATTTTTTGAAGGATTGTATAACGATTGCTGGCATTATTGTAAACACTTACGGGACAGAAGGTCAAATATTTAATTTAGCAGGTTCATATTTACTAAATATGTTAAACATTAATTAAACAGAAAGCATTTATCAAATGAAAGTACGGTGCAGTTAGATACAAAAGGTTGTAAGTGGTTCTATTACACACAACTTCAACCCGCACCGGAGTTCTTTCCCCGATATGGTGAGCCTGAAGGTTGACCGCCCGGATGGGCAGGTCAAGAGAGGGGGAGATACTGACCAATTGAAACACATACAAATCAAACATAAAAATGGACACATCTGTCCTTTTTCTTATTATTTCTGAATGATAGGCTTGCTTTCTACGCTTTTAGTATGTTTGCTTATAATATATGAGACTGTTTTTTAGACAGATGGAGGGGAGACAAAAATTGTGATGTTACAGTACCACTGCAACCAGACGGTCATGTACGAGGAACGGGAGGACAGGTTGACAGACGCACAGGTGATATTGTTTCATAAAATTTGTGACCAAGACCCCGAGATTAGTATATATGCGAGATTATTCAATCACACATTTGATTTGGAGAATTTAAGGGATTGATAATAAGGTGTCCAAGCAAGATTTTACATGTTTGAAGTTGAATGGAGCAGGACACTCAATTGGACAAATACCGTGGAATTGGTGTGAAACGAATGTGTCTCTTCCAGCAGGACCCCCGCTTTCCCGTGCAGACGTCTGGTTGTGTTATGGTGGGAAATTTCTATACGACAGGCTGCCGACCAATGCCTCTGGCAGGTGTGCCCTGGTGACTTTAATTATGCCGGTGAGTGTGACACCTGTAGATTTGGACTAGTTAAATTGGGATCAATTAAATCAGGTCATCCCGATGTCCGGTTTGGTTAGACAAAAAGAGGTTACAACAGGGGGACCTCACTTACATCGATGCAATAAGCGTGCCAAGAGGGGTCCCGGACGAATACAAATTGGCAGACCAAATCGCATCAGGGTTTGAGAGGGTGATCCCAAACAAAAATGTGGATTGGATAAATTATGTTCATTATAACGTTCAGAGATTGAGTAATTTTACTACAGAAGATTTAGAGGCAGTACATGAACAATTGTCAGAAAACTTTATGACGTTTCAAAATAGGATTGCTTTAGATATGTTATTGGCTGAAAAACAAGGAGTGTGCGGGACATTTCGGGATCAATGTTGTAGTTTCATACCAAACAACACGACACCAGATGGGCGTCTCACCAAGGCATTGGAAGGTTTGCAAACTTTGAACAAAAAGATGAAAGAACATTCAGGTGTAGATTCGGAAATGTGGACAGGATGGTTGAATGTCTTTGGTAAATGGAAAGGTCTGATTAGCTCTATATTAATCTCAGTGGCAGTATTTACAGCTATTATGGTGCTTTGCGGATGTTGTTGTATACCTTGTATCAGATCTCTTACAGTTAAAACCCTCGAGCGCACCTTGGGCCCGCTGCCACAGAGTGGCAAGTACATGATCCCCCTGTCGGACCCAGAGCCGGTTCCTCTGGCAACCAGAAGGTCCATGGGGTCCAGCGGAGTAAGTGGTAATGGCCTCAGTTGTCTGAGGCCATGAGAGGGAATAAAATTTTAAATATTCTACATTTTTTATTTTTTACTGTTTTTATTATTTTTCTATTACAACTTGTATATATTATTCTACATTTTTTATTTTTTACAGTTTTTATGATTATTTTTCTATTATTTTTGCGGGGGTGATGGCCTCAGTTCACTGAGGCCATGAGAGGGATTAAAGGATTTTATACATTTGACTATAAAGGATTTAATACGATTGACTACAAGTTACATGTATTTCGTTTAATGCAATAAAGATATTTGCTGATTGTGCTTTGATTCGATGTGCAGTGGAAGGTCAGGGCAGGCTGTGTGTAATGCGTAGGTGGCAGATATTTTTTGTACAGGACGAGCCGCACTTCTGATAACGGGGGTACTGACGCAGGCCTCCCGCCATCAAGGCGCTGCTGTGTGAGATTGGACGAGCCGACACGTCATCCTGCGGGCAGAAGACATCCACTAAGAGAAAGCTAAAGTTAACTGCAGATGACACATAGCCAATAGTAGAATAGTAGGTTATCTTTGTTTTGTTTGCTGAAATGTATAATTGATCCTGGGCAACTCGGGGGGGGGGGGTCGTCCTCTGTTGGGTACAGGGACGCGCAGAGCTGTAATGGTAGGGACCCGAGCCCCAGATTTGTATTAGATCTCCTGTTAGGAATAAATCCGCTCCCGTGTGAAGTTGCCGGCTTCCTGGTCATCTTTCTCTCAAGAACGAGCGCGCATAATTGTTGGATGAATGTAGGTCGTGTTTGGTTAACCATTAATGGAGTCAGATAATTAATTCAAACTTTTGGTACATTTAAAGTGAAAAACCCAACAAACTCTACACCTCTCTTGCCACCAGCGAATGTGTTCTACCTCCGAGTTGCCCAGTAATGATTCATACTATACAACATGCAAAATGGCACAGACAAAGGCATCCTGGCATGATTCTATTGGCTATATGTATCCTGCAGTTAACTTTAGCTTGCTCTCATTGGTCTTTCTCCCCCGCCGAATCCCGTGGCGACTCCTCCTGCTTGTGCGATCCCCCGATGGCCGCTCCTTCAGCCAATGCTCCCGGAGTCATCTCGTCTCGCTCAGCACCATCTGCTTCTAAAACATTCCATTCCTGCACAACCCCCGCAACCAGTTTCGCTCCACCAATCACACTCTCAGCATTTTACAATATCACATTTTCATACACTGGATGCACCAACATCTAATGAACTATGTTAAGCTCAAACTCTTATATTCCTTTAATAGTCAATAGAATTCTTTAAGTGTAACCGAAGTTTAGACCATGCTAATGACAAGGCCCTCAGGAGAGGAATGCAGGAAGATTGGATCACAGCTGCACCACAGGAGGTGTGAACGAGACCCCTCTGAAACAATGGACTTCCATGCCAGGATCACAAAAGTGGCTCCTAGCAGTCCACCCTTTGTTCTGTTTCAGGTTGACTGCCATTTACATTATCCTTTAATATACATGTGCCCATACACACGCACACATGCACACCGACAAGATTCCAGAGCAATGCCAGCTGGAGAGACGGAGAGACTGCCCGCCGGAGAAGGCCAGCCTTGGCGTGCCAGTCTTGGGGACCAGACGGGAATCAACTATCCAGACTAACCTGGGGAGGACCTTCCCTTGGACGTTGACCCGTGCCGTGGGAGGGAGCGAGGACGACCGATTCAACCGATTCAACCTACATTACCCTTGACATAAAAAAATCCTATAAAAACTGAAGCTGGGCTGAAAGATGGCGCACATTTGTCGACTGTGCTCGCCAGAGTGCAGTTTCTCGTGAGATTAAGAAAAAGCTGCCCAGATATCTGTCTTTGTACGTATTTCCTGAACTCCAGAAATGGAAGAAACTAAATATCGGAACTCTAATCAGTTGTTGAGTCTTTATTTGACCCTTTTCTTCTTGAGTACAAAAACCGAACACGCATTGGCGTACGTTTGGCTTTTAAAAGTTGATTTACTAAATACTTCTCATTTCCACGGTGACTCAACTCCAACAATACTAAAGCTGTTGCTTTATGTTATTCATATAGAATTTTTGTTTAAAATCCCCCTGGCTCTTCTTTTTGTCTTTTCTATATTATGTACGTATTAATAACTGTGTTTGTTAATGTTAATAAAGTTTTTGGCAAAAAACGTATTAGTAAATATTTATCATGTCACTGATGGTGGAGTGGTACACTCGCCTGAGTTGTGTGCAGGCAGCGTGGGTTCAGTTCCCTCTCAGTGACGGTGTCTATGTCTGCCCTGTGACTGGCTGGCGACCAGTTCAGGGTGTTGTGCGCCTTTCGCCCGAAGTCAGCTGGAATTGGCTCCAGCACCCTCCCGCCACCCTGTACAGGATAAGCGGTGTGGATAATGACATGACAAATATTTGTCATCTCATCAATATTTGTACAATAGAGTACTGAGTTTCGAGATCCTCACGATAATAGTTCTCGAAACTATATTTCTTATCAATGTAGGTTAGTTAAGGGATATTTTATTGACAATCTAATCTCAATATACAAAGACAGAAAAAAAATTGGTGGTGGGGGGGCGCGAATCTTTTTCTTCTTGGTAGGGGCGGGCGTGAAATAATTGAGAAGCACTGCTAGTATATGCAGACATTATATCCATACAATCTTGCAGCCCGATTGAACCACAGCATTGTTGCTTCGTTCCGTAGGAGAAACGTAACCTTCCCACTGCTGTTCCAGCAGCGGCTTCTCCGGGCATAGGGACGAAGTGACGTCGGAGCTGACTCGCTTTTGTGGCGTTATTTTAATTATTTTGTTACATTTTTTTATCAACCGAATTAAAATATTACATAGAATATATATTAAAAGAGAACAGCCAGGTGTTAAAACAAACACAGAGGCAAAGAAATATATTTGAAAAATACGTGCTTACAGCATGACGTCATTAGCAAGCGCGCAGCTTCCGAAGGACCTCGACCACATCCACCGACCCGTCCACACCGGAACAAAAACACCCACCGCTAAATTCTTCTGATTTAGTGTGGAACTGACTGTAATTTTCTCAAAGGATGTCCAGTGCTACTCTAAAGGACTACGACATAATTCATTAAGTCTTTGTGTCCCGATAACCTCATCTTCGCGCGTTGATGCTTTTCGGCGTAGTTAGCTTAGCTTGTTAGCTAGCTAGCCGCTAACGAAAAGAGGCACATGACTCATCGCCAAGCAGAGATCGAGTGCGGATTTTTTGGAATTATCATTTGAAAATGTGTGCAAGAACGACACCCAAGTACAAAGAGGAACTTTGTGGAATAAAAGAAGAGAACGAGCAACATCTTCCACTGCTGGACGAAGTTTGCAAGCAGTCTCGTGTTGTGCTACACAAAGCAGGTTTGTACACGTCGTACTCTCATTTGCTTTGTAAAGAACGACTTTCTTTCATTAGAAATATGCATCACAACATTAAGTTGTTTGGGGAAATCGTTCAAGGTTATTGCCGTTTTATTTTTAAATATTGCCTTTTACTTGCAGGTCTGCTGAGCAATTTTTTATGTCAAATGTAATCAGTGCAGAAAATATATGCCAAAGAATAACCAATAGTGAGGGGTGAACTCCATGTTTTTCCCAGGATAAAATTTGAACTCGTTTAACATTTTACATTTTCTGGTTTTTATATCTTGTTCAAGCAATTCCTTACGGAAGGAATTCTGCCCGACTCTAAAAAATGTGCACACTGCGGCGAAAACATCAATGGCGGTTGATCAATTTTAGTGGATAAATTAAATAAATATTACGTTTTTTAAAAAAAATCAAGTACATATTGGTCTTATTTATTTATTAACTTTGTACTGGCTTCGTCGAATGAGAGTCAATGAACCTCGGGTGGCTCTGCACTGTTTTGTGCACGTGTGCATAGTTTCACTTCATCCAAACATTTAAAATACATTTAATGCATCCATCCAGGGTTGCACGGATCTCATCAGTGAACAAGCGCATGCTGCAAGGAATGCATCTGCATCTTTGGCTTACTATGGGCTTAAAAAGGGAGAACGTCACAACCTCCTTTTCTACCAACAAGTCCAGGAACATTTAGTTCCTGGTAATTTATCCAAATGACATTGATGATGTATCAGTGGGAGGTCTTGTGTTCCTTTGTTACTCATTCCTGACACCCTTTGGCAGTTAAGCATCATTGCAGTTCCAAAATAATTTAGTGAACTCTTAAAATATTATGGTGTATCTTAGTCTAATTTGAATATGTATTGGATAACTTTAATATAAACAGTCATTATTCAAATATGTCAACATGAAAGTCAGAGTGAAAGTGTTGTTGCTTAATGCTTATGTGAAGGGATTTTGTCTCTTCAAACATAATTTTGTTTTAAATTTGATTGCGAAACAGAAATTTTATTTAAAAAAAGGAAAAAGGGGAATGTCGGAATGTACTAGCAGGATAAATGTCATTTTGGGTAATAAAAAAAAACAAACAAACGTAAATCATGCAATAAATAGCCACTCTGATTCCAGGGCCCCTTTAATTCTTTTACGGATCCAGATTATAATGGAAGCAAAAAGTACCCACGATGAAACTATCTCTAAATGCAAAATGAAATACTTGTAAACATATTTCACTTGAAGGATTCCTATTTTATCAATGACATTATGTTGCGATGGCCCCCAGTGGTCTGCATCAATATGTTAGGGTCCCACAACAGGTGTTCCATCAGACGCACACAATAGCCTGTGTGTGCTAACTTCAGCTCGCTTCCAGAAACGTCTGTGACTATGTCAGGAATGAAATAGGGCATCAGCCGCAACGTGCTTCCTTTTTAAATGCTCGTTTATCACTGTTGTGCTGCTAAAAGGAGGTTTACATCGTCGGACGTAATTTTGTGAAATGCCCCCATAGTCCGGTCCAAGTTGGAGTCGCACGCATTGCTCCGTATGCGGCAGGCACAAGTCAAGGTAGCACAGTAGAAACAATATAAGACAAAGTCACCGCATGAGCTTTGACTTGACCAAACCAAATGTGTGTTTGTCTTTTTGTGTCCGACAGACGTCAGTGAATACAATCTCTGTTCTGTGAAAGAGGAGCCAGACTTGACTCACATCAAAAAGGAGGAGGAGGAGGAGGAGATCAACAAGTCACCAGTGAACGGTGTCCCAATCAAGACTGAAGATGAAAACAAGGATGAGAGTGAGGACAACAGAGGGGCGGAGCCTCCAAGCAGCATCTCAAGTAGTCACGTGACAACAGAAGGTGATGAAGACCAATGGGGACCATCACAAGTACATAATGAGGACACATTATCAGATGCTCATCACGATGATGATACTTATGATGATGATGAAAATGATGATGATGATGATGGGCAAGCCAAAGGTGAAAGGGCATGTCACACAGACTCATTAACTTCAAAGTTGTCTTTAAAAGGGCACACAAAAACACACACTGGAGAAAAACCCTTTTCCTGCTCAGTTTGTGGCAAGAGTTTCTCTCAAAAGGCACAATTAACAAGGCACACAAGAACACACACTGGAGAAAAACATTTTTCCTGCTTAGTTTGTGGCAAGAGTTTCTCTCATAAGATAAGTTTAACAAAACACACAACAACACACAGTGGTGAAAAACCTTTTTCCTGCTCAGTTTGTGGAAAATGCTTCTCAAGAAAGACATATTTAACAGAACACACAAGAACACACAGTGCTGAAAAACCTTTTTCCTGCTCAGTTTGTGGCCAAAGCTTCCTGTATAAGTCAACTTTAACAAGACACACAAGAACACACAGTGGTGAAAAACCTTTTTCCTGCTCAGTTTGTGGCAAGAGTTTCTCTCAAAAGCAAGATTTAACTAAACATAGAAGAATACACACTGGAGAAAAACCCTTTTCCTGCTCCGTTTGTGGCAGAAGCTTCTTTGATAAGTCAACTTTAACAAAACATAGAAGAACACACAGTGGTGAAAAACCTTTTTCCTGCTCAGTTTGTGGCAAAAGCTTCTCTCAAAAGGCACAATTAACAAGGCACACAAGAACACACACTGGAGAAAAACCTTTTTCCTGCTCAGTTTGTGGCAAGAGTTTCTCTCATAAGATAAGTTTAACAAAACACACAACAACACACAGTGGTGAAAAACCTTTTTCCTGCTCATTTTGTGGAAAATGCTTCTCAAGAAAGACATATTTAACAGAACACACAAGAACACACAGTGGTGAAAAACCTTTTCCCTGCTCAGTTTGTGGCCAAAGCTTCCTGAATAAGTCAACTTTAACAAGACACACAAGAACACACAGTGGTGAAAAACCTTTTTCCTGCTCAGTTTGTGGCCAAAGCTTCCTGAATAAGTCAACTTTAACAAGACACACAAGAACACACAGTGGAGAAAACCCCTTTTCCTGCTCAGTTTGTGGCAAAAGCTTCTCTGTAAAGTCAAATTTAGGAATCCACACAAGAACGCACAGTGGAGACAAGCCATTCAGTTGCAGCGTTTGTGCTAAAAAATTCTCCACTAAACGGAGTGCTAAGAGACACGATTGTGCTGGTGAGAATAGCAGCGATCCTTGAAGCTTAAAAAAAGAAAACAAAAAACTGAAGGAACTGACTCTTTGTGGTAAGATGTAAATGTGATTTTGAATGAAATATTGAATTTTGCATAGCTCTTTTATTGACACTAAGCCAATGTGATCATTGCCAGAAGAACCATTGTGTCTGAGTGATGATTTTTTTTTTTGTGTGTTACTTCAAACATGTAAATAAAATTAATTGCTTTTGCCTGGAATAACATTTGTTAACGTTATGCTTTTCAGTTGTCTTTTTAATCGTACTTAATGGAAAAGGTGTGAGAAGAAACTGCTTATGAAATCGGTACCTTCCACAGTCATCAATAAAATCACTTGTTCCACTTGCTCAACTGGCCTTCATTACGCAGTGTGAAAAGGTGAAAAACTAAACTAGAAGTTGAACTATGAAAAGAACCAGAAAGAGAAACGCAAATCGGCTCAGTTTCTCTCAAAGGTTTTGGTATGTCAGGAGTTGGCAACATGATGGCGACTGGAGTCAGCGCTGGTTTTCTCGGTGTGTTTGGCTGGGTCGTATAGGTATGGTCCATTGAACAAAACTCAAAGTCTTCAAATATCCCCTCACATACATTTAATATTTCACTTTCTGAATAAAAGAGATAGAAAATAGGCCTGAGCATTGTTTATGGTGGTGGCAATTCTCTCGCCAGGTCAGTGACCTTCCAGGGTATGAGAGTATTTTAAGGTGGTCACTAGTAGACTGGTCGTATCAACGGGGAGACGCATCTGCTCTCCCTCTGGGGGACTTTTGGAGGGAAATCCCAAAGACTAGCGTGATGGGAATGCATATGCGTCACGTCAAGTCAATTTTATTTGTATAGCCCTTAATCAGAGACAGTCTCAAAGGGCTTTACATAACCACAATCGACATCCACTGATATTAACCCCCAGGAGGGCAAGGAAAAACTCCAAAAACCTCAGTAGGGGAAAAGTGAGAAACCTAGAGAAGGGACCACAGATGGGGGAATCCCCCTTCCAGGCTGCAATGGATGCCAACTGGGCAACATTTGACACATAAAATGATGCTATACAATGTTAGATGAAATAATCTGAGAGTCAATCAAAAGAAGTGCTGCAGGAAGATGACTTCAGTGGAGTGGGTCCTCATCCAGGGCCGTAATCTCCATGGCAGCATATCCGAGGATGAGCCTTCGATCTTGTACCGGTCAGTTGGTGTAAATTCAGAACAGCCACTTCCAAGTGAATCGCCATCACCTAATTCGGGGAATTGGGAACAGAAAAGAAAGAACAGAAATAGCAAACAGGCCAACAAGTAGTTCAACAAAGTTCTGAAATATAAGGAAATCAGAAGAGGCGCTGCATGAAGACGACTTCGGCAGAGCAGGTCCCTTCCCGGTTCGTCAGTGCCGTAATCTTCAAAGCATGTCCCCATCACCTAATTCCCAAGCAGGGGAAGGAGGGGGCAGAAAAGAGAAGAAGCGGCAGTAAACAGGCCAACAAATAATTAAATTAGATGCTAAAGTATATAAATAAATTGATCAAATGTCGCGCTGCAGGAAGACGACATCACTGGAACAGGTGCATGCCCAGTTGGTCAATGCCTTAAACTTCCCAGTGGGTCACCGTCACCTAATCCCCCAGCCGGGGGAAAAGGGGGCAGAAAAGAGAATAAAGTGGCAGTAAACAGGCCAACAAATATTTCAGCTAAATGCACAAGAGTATAAATGCGTCTTTAATAGTGTTTTGAACATTTCTACTGAGGTGGCGCCTCTAATATCTGAGGGAAGTGCATTCCAAACCAACTTCTTTTTGGCTCGCGGGATCACTAAAAGACCAGCATTTTGTGAGCGAAGGTTTCGGGACGGAACATATGGTACCACGAGGTCAACGAGATAAGAAGGTGCTAAGCCGTGCAATATTTTAAAAGTAAGTAGCAGAACTTTAAAATCACATCTCAAGTGGACCGGAAGCCAATGCAAATTGGCTAATATCGGGGTAATATGATCAAACTTTCTCGTCTTAGTTAAGAGTCTAGCTGCTGCATTTTGAACTAACTGCAGACTTTTAATACTCGACATGGGGAGACTCGAGAGCAAAGCGTTACAATAGTCGAGGCGAGACGTAACAAACGCATGGATTAAGATTTCCGCGTCACACGTTGATAGAATTGGGCGAATTTTAGCAATGTTACGCAGATGAAAAAACGCAGTTTGAGTAATATTTTTAATGTGCATTTGAAAAGACATAGTTGCGTCAAATATAACACCAAGATTTTTTGTTGAATCCTTTTGGGCAATATTATATTTATCGATACTCAGAGTGGTGTCTTTGAAAAAGTACAGATGACGCGCTGGTCCAATGATGAGCATCTCGGTTTTATCTGAGTTAAGACGCAAAAAATTGAAAGACATCCATTGTTTAATTTCGGCAAGACATTCCTCTAATTTATCACAATCACGTGGATTCGTTATATCCAACGGCATGGATAATTGCGTATCATCAGCATAACAATGAAAACTAATGTTATATTTCCGTATAATATCACCAAGCGGTAGCATGTAGATGCTAAACAATAGAGGTCCAAGTACCGATCCCTGCGGAACTCCACATGTGATCTTACAAAGATCCGAAGTCGTATTGCCATGAATTACACGGTGCGTCCTCTCCGACAGATACGAATTAAACCAAGAAAGCGCTGAACCTGAAATGCCAACACACGTTTCAAGGCGTTTTAATAATATGTTATGATCAACGGTATCAAAAGCGGCACTAAGATCGAGTAAGAGTAATATTGATGAGGTGTCGGCGTCCATAGCTATGAAAAGATCATTAGTAACTTTAGCAAGGGCCGTCTCAGTAGAGTGGTCGGCTCTAAAACCCGATTGGAAAGGTTCAAATTGATTATTAGCAGTCATATATTCATTAAGTTGTTGCGCTACGACCTTTTCAAGAATTTTTGCAATAAACGGAAGATTTGAAACCGGCCTATAGTTGTTGAGACTCTCTGGGTCAAGGTTTGGTTGCTTGTAAAGAACAACTTTCTATTGTTAACTATATGCATCAACACATCCATTTGATAGAGGAAAATGCCTTTTTTTTATTTCGCTTTTATTAACATCAAAACAGCATACACACAAACCAATCAAACATCTTTTTTGCAAGTATAAAAATCCAACTAAGGGTCAAGATGAAAAATATAAATAAATAGATATTATGCTACATTACCGCTAAACCAAAAATATTTGAACAACCCCTGTCAAGTACAGAAATGCTACCCGGTAGGAGACAACGTTGGCATAATGTAAAGGAAATTTCCCCAGATTTTTCCAAAGATTGTGGGCTTCCTCCGAACTCCAAACAAAATATTTTCTGCCGTACAATAAGAAGAAAGTTCATTCAACCTGTGACTCTGTGATGGTGACTTCTCACACTTCCAATTGACGAGTACTATTTTTTTCCCAGCAGTGCTGGCTAACAAATTACATTTGTGACAATCCACATGAATCATATCAACATCTCCTAAAAACCAGATCCTAGGATCATAAGGTATGTCAGAACAAATTAACCTTCACACAGTGGACACAAAAAAAACACCGTTCTCAAATATAAACATTCCTAAAGCATATGTAAAAAAAAAAAAAAAAAAATCACCCTTATGCAGCTTTGTCCATTTTTTGGCCTTTTTTGGGTGTTTATGTATTTAAATGCTCGATTATCACTGCCGTGCTGCTATGAAAGGGAGGTTTAATTTGGTGAAATTCCCCCCTACCCCATGGACCGGTCCAAATCCGGGTGGCACGCATTGCTCTATGTGAGGCAGGCACAAGTCAAGGTAGCAGTGTAGAAACAATTAAGTCACCGCCTGAGGTTTGACTTGACCAAACCAAATGTGTGTTTTGTCTTTTTGTGTCCTACTATCCTACTATCTCTGTTCTGTGAAAGAGGAGCCAGACTTGACTCACATAAAAAAGGAGGAGGAGGAGATCAACAAGTCACCACTGAATTGTGTCCCTATAAAGACTGAAGATGAAAACAAGGGTGAGAGTGAGGACAACAAAGGGGCGGAGCCTCCAAGCAGCAGCTGAAGTTATCACAGGGTGATGAAGACCACTGGGGGCCATCACAAGCACATAATGAGGTCACATCATCACGTTCTCCTGACGATGAGCGCGAGCGCGACCGCTTCCGCCTTCCCCGCTTCCTGCAAATCTTGAATGAGGGTTACAATGAAGATATCTATAGACGCAATGCCAAGTATTTCAGCCAGACCTTCGTCCTCCACGATGCTTACACGCAGTGGCCACCGACTTCGCTATGGCTTTGGTGAGTCTCAATTTAGTTGATCCATCCATCGGTTTCAGTTGCAAATTATCCATGGATGCCTGGGTTTGACAAGGGGCTGGAGAATTGGCATCAGCGGTGTACTTGGCAATCAAATGGTATTTTAAACTGGACGTGCTGCGATAGGAGTTCAGTTCACGATGGCAATACACACAAATGACTTTGCTCTTATCAATGACACCATGAGGTAAGTTAAAAAAAAAATTGACGTTCAGAATTGAATTTGCGTCATTTTTACCAATCGCCATGATGCTTTTAGTTCTATAAACCGGCGAAAAATCCCCACAGCAAGCCCATGCAGGCGTGTCCTAAATTTCGCATGCTTGATGTTTTTTTTCCGGTCTCGCAAGCGTCAGTGCTACGTCATAGGACTACTTTGTTTATTAGGCCAAGATGAGTCGTAATCGCTCGTTAAAAATATTGACGCCGTTAAAGAGGGGTGTTGGATTAAACACGTTTTTCTGACACCACTTATATATATATATATATATATATATATATATATATATATCCATCCATCTTCTGAACCGCTTCTCCTCACTAGGGTCGCGGGGGTGGGGGTGGTGGGGGTAGTGCCTTTCCCAGCTATCTTCGGGCAGTAGGCGGGGGACACCCTGAACTGGTTGCCAGCCAATTGCAGGGCACACAGAGACGAACAACCATCCGCGCTCACACTCATACCTAGGGGCAATTTAGAGTGTTCAATCGGCATGCCATGCATGTTTTTCGCATGTGGGAGGAAACCGGAGTACCCGGAGGAAACCCACGCAGGCACGGGGAGGACACACAAGATGGCCGGAGCTGATCGGGTTCGATCCCGGCTCCGGCCATCTTGTGTGGAGTTTGCATGTCCTCCCCGTGTCTGCTAACTGAGTGATAGTCAGCTCTGAGCCTAAAATGTTGATACCATTTAGTTCGTTATATTTGATATGATCCGCCAAAAGATGAGATAAAAAAGGGTTTTTCGGTGGCCCTCGCGCCTTCTGATGATTTCACGCTTTAATCACGTATTTCTGAAATATATTTCTTCGTCCCCCAAAAATTATATATATATATATATATATATATATATAAAAATATAGATATATATAGAATCATAAAACACTGCACGTGATGGTAAACTGTCCATTGTGCCGATAGATGGTATTCGCATGAGGTTAGGCTTGCTGTTGAGAGTGGCATGGGGCTTGTGTCTCATGGTTGGGATGGGAGAGATGTCAATTTGGGACACATCGTCAGTAGTGTTCCATCAAATCACTGGGTGTTTCGGCCTGTATCACTAGACACCCTCATCGATGGTGGCCAGCGGCGGGTTGATCACGCCCGCGCTTGTGTCCCATGCCCAATCAACTGTGGTGGATGGTTCTGCCCTGGGTACTCAAGTGGGATGACGGAGATTAGTGGTGGGATGGGGAGGGGGTGCGGGGGTCATTTTGCTGATCTATGAGCCCATGAGGGGTCCTTCCTCTTCATCCAGATCCACTGGCTGCTTCTTTCAGCCGCTTTAGAGAGCGATCTGACTGTGTGCCGCAGAGCCTGTCCATGGATGCCCAGGTCTTTCAGCAGCTTGATGGTTGATGAGGCCACAAACCCTCTGCATCCAACTTCGACGGGATAGACCTTGGCTTTCCACCCTCGTTGTTGTGCGTCCGCCGCCAGTTCAGTGTAGCGCAACTTCTTACGCTCATAGGCCTCTTCAACTGCATTTTCCCACGGGACTGTCAGCTCTGCAATGTAGACAGCCTTCAGTGAAGGGGACCACAGCACTAAGTCTGGCCTTAGGGTGGTGGCTGCAATCTCTGCTGGGAAGATTAGTTGCTGACCTATGTCGACCAGCATCTTCCAATCCCGGGCCTTGGTTAGCTGACCAACTTCTGTCTTGAGAAAAGGATGGTGGGGCTTTTTCTGTCCCTCTCTGACCAATTTTGGTGCTGTAATGGTAGGGGTGGCTCTTAAGGGCAAGGAGTTGATGGTAATTCTCTTGCTTTCAAGCACTGCTGCCAAGCTCTTGAGAACCTGGTTGTGCCTCCAGGTATAGCGGCCTTGTGTGAGGCTGGTCTTACAACCAGTCAGGATGTGTTTGAGAGTTGCTGGTGTTGGGCAGAGGGCACAGGTTGGATCTTCGCCATACCACTGGTGGAGGTTTTTTGGGGATGGGAGCACGTCATTGGTAGCTCTGATGATGAAGCTGATGTTGCTAGCTTCCATCTCCCAGAGATCCCTCCAGCCAAGCTTTCTTTTCTCCAGGCCTTCCCACCTCATCCACTGTCCCTGCTTGGCAAGCGAGACAGCCTTTGCAGACCTTTCAGCCTCTTCCTGGCGGCGCACCTCCCCCACGACCATTTTTCTTCTCTCTGCGGTTGAGGCCTTACACCAAGTTGGTTTGCTTGCTGTAAGGCCAAAGCCTTATTAATATTAATATTAAGATTGAACAAAATAGTGACACAAATATTGAAAAAGTAACTACAGTAACGAGTAAACATTGAATACTAAATTATTACTAAAACAGTTTAATGAATCTTGAAATAAATAATGAATCACCGTAGTTTAATGAATACTGAAACAAATAATGAAATATTTAAGTTAGTTAAGTTATAAACACTGAAACCATTTTTTAAGACTCTAACATTTAGAGAATAAAACAGTGATGTATTTTAATTTAAAATTCACAACCACGTCGCTGGCGAAAAACCCTGTAAAAAGGCAAATATGTTGACATAAAGTTTCACTTTATCATGTCAACTGTTAATAATAGAGAAATACATTTGGAATACTGTCCAACCAACAACATGGTGTCAGATGTGAAAACAAAACCAGCAACAAAAGTAAAATTCAATACATCTCGCAAGTTCATATTTGGGAACTAAAATGTTTATGTGCATCTTAGGTTTTTCTCTATGTTTAGAAGATAACAATGATTTGCATCGCAAATGGCGACATCTGTCGGTGAGTTGGTGACAGTGCTCCACAGAGCCAACAGCCAATCATATCACAGCGGGGTGTGTCCTGTTCTTCCGCTTTCGTGCCGAACAGGAAATCCTTTCTGTGCGACTTTGAAAAGACGACGCCATCTTCCTTTCATCTCGTCGAACAAAGAGAAGCACGCGAGTTATCGCCAAGCAGAGATCAAGTGCGGATTTGTTGAGATTGACGTTTGAAAATGTGTGAAAGAACGACACCCAAGTACAAAGTGGAACTTTGTGGAATAAAAGAAGAGAACGAAGCAGGTTTGTACACGTCTTACTCTCATTTGCTTTGTAAAGAACGACTTTCTATCGTTAAAAATATGCATCACAACATTAAGTTGTTTGGGGAAATCGTTCAAGGTTATTGTCACGAATGGTGAATTGTTCAGCCTACATTGACCATGATGCTTTGCGTGCGTGAGAGCGCGTATGGGAACTGTCGCGATGTGTGCATGGCAGACGTTAAATAAAGGCTAACCGTGTTTGCACTGCTAACGGGAGTCGAGCCTCATTGTTACTATTGTAACTCTGATTCGCGCGTACAACATAACGCCACATGGTGTCAGAAGTAAACGCTTTTGAAGGGGAAGGAAAAGAAGCGTGAAAGACGACGTTTGTGCATCGCCATGGCAAAGTTTTCACCTCCCGATGCGCTGGACTTCACGAAGCCGGCGGCGTGGCCTGACTGGAGACAGAGATTTTCCCGGTACAGAGTCGCTACTAAACTAATGGAGGAGGATGAGTCGGTGCAGGTCAGTGCGCTGATTTATGCAATGGGAGCAGAGGCTGAGCACATATTCAAGTCTTTCACGTTCGACACCGAAGCAGATGCAGAAAAATATGAAACAGTGTTAGCAAAGTTTGACGCCCATTTCATCCCGAAAAGGAACGTCATTTATGAAAGAGCTAAGTTCCACTCCAGAGTGCAACAGCCTGGTGAAAACGTGGAAGTGTTTATCAGACAACTCTATGAGCTGGCTGAAAATTGTGACTTTGGCGCCCAAAAGGAAGAACAAATGAGAGATAGATTGGTCATAGGAATTCGTGACAAACAACTGTCTCAAAAGCTGCAAATGAAGCAAGATTTGACCCTACGTAGTGCAATAGAGATGGCGAGACACTATGAGCTAATTAAAGGACAGAACCTACAACATGGATCGTCAGATAATGTGGATGAAGTAAAGTCCTTCCAACACAAAGGGAAGCGAAACTATAATAAAAGCGTGGCTAATGCTGGCAGGCTAAAAAGAGATAAAACCAAAGATGGAAAGTGTGGAAAATGTAACAGAGAACACAGTGAGACCGACGAATGCCCAGCTAAAGGAAGGAGATGCAACAAGTGCAAGAAGGTGGGACATTTTGCAATTGTTTGTTACACAAAGAGTGTGCGAGAGATAATAGAAAATACAGATAACTGTAAAAGTGATGAAGAGGAGTCTGTCTTCCTCGGCTCACTCACTGAAAACCAAGCAAATGTGAACGAAGTGATAACAGAGGATGAACCACCATGGCACACAGTACTGAGCATATGCAACACTCCAGTGGCATTTAAAATAGACTCGGGAGCTGATACATCAGTCATCACGGAGGCTACTTACAATAGCCTAGCTAAAAAACCCCAGCTAAACCCAGTGAGAACATCTCTAGGAAGTCCAGGCGGCATGGTCGCTACCAGGGGACAGTTTATTGCCAAAACCCAAGCTGAGATCCAGAACAAGCTGCGGGACTGTCACTTTAGAGTAGTTGTTGTAAAATCCAGTGGAGAGAATCTGCTTGGTCGTGCAGTGGCTACCAAATTGGGCCTGATTAAAAGACTGAACGAAATCAATGACGTGTACGGTGAACTCGGAACCTTAAAGGGAGATCCCGTGAGGATAGTGCTTAAAAAGGGAGCAAAGCCATACAGTCTGGCCACACCTCGTCGTGTTCCGGTCCCACTACTTCCCAAAGTAGAGGAAGAACTAAGACGCATGGAATCCATGGGGATTATCGAAAAAGTGACTCAGCCAACGCCATGGTGCGCACCGATGGTCCCAGTCGTCAAAAAGACCAAAAGTCTCAGAATCTGCGTCGACTTGAAGAAGCTCAATGAAAGCGTTGAACGAGAACGCTTCATTCTTCCCACGATTGATGACCTCCTCCCCAAGCTAGCAGGGAGTACAGTCTTCTCAAGCCTGGATGCGGCCAGCGGTTTCTGGCAGATTCCATTGGATAAAGAGTCCGCTCTGCTGACAACCTTTATCACCCCCCTGGGAAGGTACTGCTTCAGGAGGATGCCGTTCGGCATCACTTCAGCACCCGAAATATTTCAGAGGAAAATGTCTGAATTACTACAAGGGCATGAGGGTGTGATATGCTATATGGATGACATCCTGGTCAGCGGAGAAAGCAAACAACAGCACGACGTGAGACTCAGAAAGGTGATGGAAACCATAGAGAAGTCGGGTCTAAAGCTCAACAAAGACAAGTGCAAGCTATCTCGACCAGTATTGGACTTCTTAGGACAAGTTGTGAGCAAAGATGGCATCAAACCCAATCCAGCGAGAGTTGCTGCGATCACAAACATGAGCGCCCCGGAGAACGTCCCAGAACTACGTCGGTTCCTAGGGATGGTGAACTATGTAGGTCGCTATGTATCCGACCTGTCCACCCGACTCCAACCTTTGAATGACCTTCTCAAGACCGAGAGAGCGTGGATTTGGGGTCCCCGACAAGAAAGTGCTTTCAAAGATGTGAAAACTCAGATCTGTTCTGCACCAGTGTTGGCCTACTTTGATCCTCAGAGACCGACAGTGGTTAGCTCAGATGCTAGCAGCTACGGCCTAGGTGGCTTATTGATGCAGGAGCACGACGGGAAGCTTCGGCCTGTGTCTTTCTGTTCTCGGACGCTAACGGACGCTGAGAGGAAATACGCCCAAATCGAAAAAGAATGCCTGGCTGGTGTCTGGGCATCCGAGCGCTTCTATCAGTACTTGTGTGGATTAGAGTCATACCAGCTTTACACAGATCACAAGCCACTGGTCACACTAATCAACTCAAAGGACCTTGATGCTACGCCCCTCCGCTGCCAGCGCCTCCTGATCCGACTGATGCGATTCAACCCTACCGCCGTGTACGTACCGGGGAAGAACCTCGTTGCTGCCGACGCCCTGTCAAGGTGCCCATTGCAGACCACTGAAACCAGCGACCTGGAAGGAGAGATACAGGCCTATGTGGATGCTATAGAGGAGAGCATATGGGGTGAGGAGGCCAATCCTGGACCAAATCAAAGAGAAAACGGAAACGGACAGTGAGTTGCAACGTGTCCTCAACTATGTTAAAAACGGCTGGCCAGACAGCATCAAAACTACAGCCATCCCAGCCAAGCGATACTTTCACGAGCGTGGAACACTGAGTGAACTTAACGGAGTCCTGCTCCGCGGCAATCAGATCGTCATCCCAGGTAGCATGCGTGACCACATGATTCAAAAGATCCACCATGGTCACCAGGGACTAACAAAGTGTAGACAGCGCTATAATAATGCTATCTGGTGGCCAGGCATAGCCAGCGACGTGAAGGAACTTATACAGTCCTGCCAACATTGCAACATCAACCGACCCAGTCAGAACTGTGAACCCTTAATCACCACACCACTTCCAGACCTGCCTTGGCAGAAAATAGCAGCCGATCTCTGTGAGTACAAAGGTCGAAACTACCTTGTCATAATCGACTACTATTCAAGGTGGCTGGAAATCCTCAATCTACCTAAGACAAACAGTGAAACCGTGATTGGAAAGATGAAAAGCACCTTTAGCCGGTTCGGCATTCCTGAGGAAGTCCGGACTGACAATGGCCCTCAGTTTTCTGCGGAGCTGTTCAAGAACTTCGCTGAAAGGTATGATTTCCAACATATCACGTCCAGCCCGCATTTCCCCCAAAGTAACGGCATGGCGGAACGTGGAGTGAAAACAGCTAAGAGCATTTTGAAACAGGAAGACCCTCATCTTGCACTCCTGTGCTACCGCTCCACGCCAACTGGACCTACACGAGAAAGTCCTGCCAAGCTCATACAAGGTAGAAACCTGCGCACAACCCTACCAACGCTGAAGGAAAATCTAAAACCAGCCTGGCCCGACTTGGAGAGAGTGAGGAGGAATGACGAGCAAGCCAAGCAGACCTACGAAAGGTTCTACAACCGCAGATACTCAGCAAAATCACTACCCCCTCTCGCCAGTGGAGATCAGGTACGTCTCAAGATCGACGGAGAGAAAACATGGACGACGACAGCTGTTGTACAGCAAGAGGAGAAGACGCCACGGTCCTTTACCATGCAAACAGGCCGAGGTGACACTCCGAGAAGGAACCGCAGGAACATCCAGCAGGTCAACAAAGAGACTGTAGCAAAACCACCAGCTGCTCCACTAGAACCGGTATTGATCGAAGCGGATTCGGAGACTGTGGAGTGTAGTCCAGCAGCAGGCCCTAGCGGTCCTGTAGTCACCAGAAGCGGGAGAGTTGTGAAGCCTAACAGCCGGTATATTATTTAGATGGAAATGGATGACACACAGGGCAGAATAATCCCTGTTCCTTTCCATGGGGATTATGACAGTCTACTCATTACCCCGAGTTAGGTCGAATGGTGTGTAGTTCATAATAAGTACACCGACATTTGTTGTTTACTGTTGTTATTATTGAAAGAACAAAGAGACTTTGATATATATATATGTTCAGTGTTCATTGAATAGAGACAAACATTGGGGGTGTTTGATTTAAGAGGGGAGGTGTCACGAATGGTGAATTGTTCAGCCTACATTGACCATGATGCTTTGCGTGCGTGAGAGCGCGTATGGGAACTGTCGCGATGTGTGCATGGCAGACGTTAAATAAAGGCTAACCGTGTTTGCACTGCTAACGGGAGTCGAGCCTCATTGTTACTATTGTAACTCTGATTCGCGCGTACAACATAACGCCACAGTTATTGCCGTTTTATTTTTGAATATTGCCGTTTACTTGCAGGTCTGCTTAACATTTGTTTATGCCAAATGAAATCAGTGCCGAAAATATATGCCAAAGAATAACCATTTGTGGGGGGTAAACTCCGTGTTTTTTTTCCCCATTTTAAAATTCGAACTGATTATTTAACATTTTACATATTCCGGTATTTATATGTTGCTAAAGAAATTAAGTTTGTCATGTCATTATGTTTCAAAACTATGCTGACAGATGAAGTGTATTTTTATATACACTGTTGGAGTTGAGCCACTGAGAAAATGAGAAACATTTAGTAAATGAATCTTAAAAGCCAAACTTCCTCCAATGCGTGTTCGTTTTTTGTACTCAAGAAGAATAGGGTCAAATAAAGACTCAACAACAGCTGATTAGAGTTCCGATATTTTAGTTTCTTTGATTTCTGGAGTTCAGGAAATAGTACAAAGACAGATATCTGGGCGGCTTTTTCTTAATCTGACGAGAAACTGTACTCGGACGAGCCCAATCGAAAAATGTTGCGCTGATCTCAGCCCAGCCTCACATTTTATAGGAGGTTTTCTTTGTCAAGGGACATGTAGGTTGAATCGGTCGTCCTTGCTCCCTCCCACTTCCACGTTCCACGTCCAAGGCTGACCTTCTCAGGCAGGCGGCAGTCTCTCCGTCTCTCCTGCTCACATTCCCCTGTAATCTCGTCAGTGTACAGATTGTGTGGTGTATGTTTTCCCAGATCAATTTGTGTTTTTGGTGTTCCTGATCGCGTCCCGGTGACGTCCTCCCCGGCCCAACTTTATGTTTGTATCTTCTATGGCCTATGTGGAGAATGTGTTTTGTCGTATTTGTCCATGAAGTGCTATCTGGTTTGTCATCAGTTTGACCTGAGCAGACTGAATCTGTTTGTTCTGAATGAGAGTGTGGGTCATGAAAATACTATGTGTGCAATTTTGAGGTCTTACATTTAAACTTAGTCATATAAATTTAGCATATGAATGCATCAGTAAACACCATGACTACAATCCCAGTCAATCTTATCTATGCACTGTACTTCTACTTTCATTTGATGAATGCTTTTTGTTTAATCAATGTTGGCAGAGTGGTACTACGCAGCAGTAGTATCGCGTCCAACTATTTTCAGGATCAGCAAACCAGAATTTCTGTATTGACAGAGGAATAACTGCACACAACCTGTCTCGTCTGACAGTGTGGAAGAAGTGATTTTATTCTGAGGCTACAAAGGATAAAAGGGATGAAAGGGGCGGCACATCATAAGCATGCATGTGACAAAGTAATACATCATAAACATACGTAACAAAGTAAGGACTTTGAGAGCACATCTTTAACAATCAATGTTGAACATATTCAGTAAATATGAACCTGCTAAATTAAATAATTGACCTTCGGTCCTGTAAGTGTTTAAAATAATGCCAGCAATCGAAATACAGTGAACCCCCGGTTATCGCGGTTAATGGGGACCGAGACCACCCGCGAAAACTGAAAATCCGTGAAGTAGCGTCGTACCTTCAAAAAAAAAAAAAAAAAACATGTATGTATGTATGTATATATATATATATATATATATATATATATATATATATATATATATATATATATATATATATATATATACGGGTAGAGAGAGTGAAATTCATGTTATAACAAAAAAATATTATTAAAACGTATTATTTTTTTTATTCCCCAGCCATTATTTTTGTATTTATTCAATTACTTCTTTTTGTATTTATTTAATTACTTCGACTTTTACCTGCTGGTACGCAGTCCGGTGTGCCCTGTGAAATGAAAGGTGGCATTTTTCATTTATTTATTTATTCATTTATTCATTCATAACTGACAGCCTCGCGCTCCGCTCACGCACGCCGGTGTCGTGCCAAAGTACTTTCCCCCTGCCAAAATCTGTATCCCCTGCGCGCACGCATTGACTGAAGGCGGCGCGATGTTACTACGTTTGTTTTCATTGAAAGGCACGAAGAATGTATGATTTTGTGTGTTTGATTTGCTGTCATTTAAACCAGGGTTTCCATAAAAGTGGTAGTCTTCGTCGGTGTGGGTTTCAGCACACCATTCGCTACAATTTAACACGTAAAGTAAGCGTTTGACTCCTCCAAAATCGGGGGGAAATTCCCTGCATTTGCATTAGTTAGACCAAAGAAATTTTGCAATCAATGAAGCTACCATAAGGGAATTTTAGTGATCAAAACACGATGAAAAGGGGAGAGGATGAGTGAATTGGGCGATCGTGTTTCCAGCGAGATCAAATTAAGTGTCAACATACACATAGGTGGTATCCTGTTAGAGAACACGTAATTGTATTCCAATTGACTGATTTGTTTATTTTTTATAACCACCGATAGCCGCGTCAAGAGTAGCAAAAGAATAAAAAAATAAAGTCACTCGCGTTCTGCGTCGGACTCGAGGTGCATTCATTGACCACTTACGCAGTAGGAAAGTTACCGGGGGGGACTGATTCTGGCAGCCTCTGCCACAATAAGTACCCCCCCTCTAATCACAAAAATTGACCCCAACCATCAAGTGACTTATTCTGTGTACCTATTGGGTCATTTTGAGTATGTGTGGCAAATTTGAGCAGGATCCCTCTTTTCTAGGCAAAGTTATCAGGGGGGGGGGGGCTGCCAGAATCAGTCACCCCTGGTAACTTTCCTACTGCGTAAGTGGTCAGTGAATGCACCTCGAGTCCGACGCAGAACGCGAGTGACTTTATTTTTTTATTCTTTTGCTACTCTTGACGCAGCTATCGGTGGTTATAAAAAATAAACAAATCAGTCAATTGGAGTACAATTACGTGTTCTCTAACAGGATACCACCTATGTGTATGATGCCACTTAATTTGATCTTGCTGGAAACACGATATAGCCCACGTCACTAATCCTCTCCCCTTTTCATCGTGTTTTAATCACTGAAATTCCCGTATGGTAGCTTCATTGATTGCGAAATTTCTTTGGTCTAACGAATGCAAATGGAGGGAATTCCCCCCCCCCACCCCACCCGATTTTGGCGCAGCCAAACGCTTACTTGACGTGTTGAATTGTAGCGAATGGTGTGCTGAAAACCGCACCGACTAAGACTACCACTGATGGAAACCCTAGTTTAAATGAAAGCAAATCAAAAACACAAACTCATACATTCTTCGTGCCTTTCAATGAAAACAAACGTAGTAACATCGCGCCGCCTTCAGTCAATGCGTGCGCGCTCCCGCGACAGGGGATGCAGATTTTGGCAGGGGGTAAGTACTTTGGCACGACACCGGTCCCGAACGAAACGGGCGGAGGTTGTTCCTCTACGGCTTGACTGCCACGCACGCACGCCGGCCGGTCTCCTCCGGAACTCTCGCAAGGCCCCGAGTGAGGCGAAATGTCGCTCTTCTCTGTCCACTCTCTTCTTCTCCCACGCTCTTCTTCGGCGCACGCCGGCCGTCTAACCGCTCCAGCGCCCCGTCGTGCCGCTCGGCGAAACTACAATGCCCCCGAATATTTTTTAGACCCGCGAAGCACTGAACCCGCGAAAGGTGAACCGCGAAGTAGCGGGGTTTCACTGTACAAACCTTCAATATTCATGTCCGGTGTGGCCATTCCCTATAAGAAGGGAAGGCCAGAGAGAGGGGACACCGTTCCCTTTTTTCTTTTTGGGGAGACTTCTTTTGACATCAGCATGTGACGAGAATAAAATCTCTTTCCAACCAAAATGGCTGTGTCAGAGAATTTTTTTCCATCACCAATTCTGCCATGGTCCACGACCTGTCCGGAGGGAAGCTGAGCCAGACCCGCACATCAACAACAAAATATACCACATTTTTGGCATTTTGCTCCATTGAGGGTCTCGGGGTGCTGGGGCGCAGGCGTTCAACAGCCGGCCGGCTGAACTTTAGGTGAGATGCTTTTACTCACAATGGGTGTTGTGCGCCTGTGTCCAAGCGGTCGGGGCTTTTGGGGTCGTTAAAGAGAGCTTGTGCGTGTGGGTCTGCTGGCTGGTTGGTCATGGAAAATGTCCCTGTGTTAGTTTCAATTATCGTTTAAACAAGAGGGCTCTATAATGATTAAGACATTCAAAAATGCCAAAGTAACCGCACTTTGAAAGAACATTCGAAAAAGTATAAAAAAAAAAAAATCAATTTAAAAAATGATGATAGGAACTAAGTAAATGGGGACTAGTGTGGGAGAAATGTGCAGAAGATAAAGAAAATAAAGGTCTAGTGCTTAAAGAGATGAGAAATAAGAAGTGTAAAACTATACCTCTAGACAACATAGTCGTGAATAAGCTCAGTTTGAGCACAGAACCTGGCCAGGGTGTAAATTTTAGCAGGAAAATGATGAGCTGAAAATAGAAATAATGAAGAGAAGTGCGCTTCCACGTATCGTATTGGGCACTTTGTGGGATGGAACACAGTAAGGATCGAGGCGTACCGTTGTGTGGAGGGCCCGACCGTTCCGCTGGTACGTAGCAAGAGTAATGCATTACGTCTGGGCCGGTTCGACTCCGCTGTTCAGATACGTACCCTGTGATTACTCGTGTTCTGGTAAAGACCACACAAAATCAAAAACCTGGCTACCATCTACTGTGGGACCAGGAAGTCAGGCAGCCCCCACGCAGGAGATAAGGGGTGATAGTTATAAACCAGTGCCAGTCCCTCCTTTGTAGAAAGAATTGCCCCTTCTAAAACCCAAATGTTATTGCATGAATATTCAGTTTTATCAGTTCAAGTAACGCATGTGCGTCCTAGTGTGCATTGAAAGATGCAGCATAAAAAATGTTTAAAAATTTGGATAATAACTAAAGCAAAATTAGAATGAGAAAGATAATTGGCTACATAATCATTGGGGTGAAATTAATCTTAATTGCAAAAAGGGGTAATTTAAATTGAGAAATCTAAGATCATAAAAGGATGAATGCATGTTCTGTGGAATGTGGTTTGTCAACACGGAAACGCCCTGAGTGATGAAAACGTTAAGATATGGTTCAGGAACAGGTCTCTTTGACGGCAAAAGTCTGACTATGGTAAACAATTGATAATTAGACCTCAATGAAGTGATTGTGCAGTTGAAAAAGTTCATATATTGACTGTGCAAAGCTAAAGTGAGAAACTAGGATTAACTATTTGGCAAACACGAGAATGTATTCAGTCTCGAGGAAGACTGAACGCAGTAAAATTGCAATGAGAAGAACAATAAACCCTTCCCAGAGTGTTACAATGTCCTGGAAACAAAAGTTTGGGATTGCCCCTGAGGGTGAAATTCCTCTCTGAACTCCTCCTTTGTGCCCCCGGCAGCAACTCATGAAACAGGGAAACTGAGATACAATTTTGTTGAAACAGAACATGCAAGGTTAAAGGTCATGCAAAACAAAAAAAAAAAAAAACATCTAATGTTCCATACTTCAGTTTGGCGACGGATGTACTACGGTAATTCAATTAATGGAACGACATTTTGAGATGGAAATGACAGGAATGTGATGAATTATCATGTTATGAGGGGACTTTTGATATACAGTAAATTGATATAAATTAAATTAGAATTTTTTAGTCTGCGCATAATCCACTTCAAAGAATACTGACTCATGGGTTGAGGAAAACGGGGTTATATTAGTTAGTTAAAAAAGAATAGCTAAATTATAGTTGAGATGTTGATGGGGATTTAATATGAATCATAAACAGAAGACAAAACAAATTGGCATCGGCATTTGTAAAATATGATGAGGGATTAAGTTCGTGAGCTCTCTGGGAGACGGGGCGAGACGCGAATGGATTGAAGCTTCCGCCAGTGACACGTCCAATAGTGTCACCACCACTCAGCTGTGCCGGGTGGCCGTCCTCGAGGGCGTGCGCCTCCCAGTTACTGACATCATGCGGAACAGTCCGTCAATGAGAAACTGCTAATCAGTATGAGTAGAACCCCCGTTTCTGCATCGATGAAAGAAAATATTGGATTGGATGTAGAAAAAGAATTGTTACACTTGCGGGTTCAGGGGGCCAAGAGTGCTAATTCACCGGGAAAGGAAAAAAGAATATGGGGGGGAGTAAATAAAACCGGGGAGAAGCAGCTAATGCAGCAACCGACGCATGCAGCTCCCATTGCGTCTGCTCTTTCCGTTTCCGCTGCTCCTTGGCCAGGTTCTGGTGACACAGCGCCACAGCAGGCTTGTTGTCCGCACCGGCCGGTCAACAAGGTCGCATAACAGAAGTAGGGGTGGTTATAGACATGGGTTGTAAGTGGGACGTGCTCTTGCTGTGGGGTGTGGGGTCACTGGGTGATGAGCGGTCCAAACCGAGCCACTTCCTGAAATGTACCATCCTGTGGTCCAGCGCCATGCCAGTCACAAAGAGGTCCACTAGCACGGGGGCGCCATCGCTACCCCCTCCTCCGACAACGCTTCTATGGCTTCCAAATGCACACTTGACGCCTCAACCCGATTGGGACCCCATTCCACGATAGGGGTGCCCGCGGAGCCTCAGCATTCAAGGACCGGCAGGTCTTGGCATTCCGGTGACGATTGATGGACAACAGTTTTTGATGGTGGAACAAGATATTCCACGCTTTGCAAGCTCCTTCTGCATATCCCAGTGAGCAACAACACTGTCACCCTTGTGGGACACTTGAGATTGACCGAGTCACTGCCGTGGACCGAACCCGCACCTGTGAAACAAACACTGGAATTCGAGTGGGACTGAATTTCCAGAAGGGACTGAATATGACTGTGCGCTTCCGCCGGGGGAAGCATATGTTGTCCTCCGTTCCAGTCGACTGGGCAGCTCTGAGACCAGGGTCTCCATCCTCCCGCAGCTGGTACGTCCTGTTCCTGCTCTGGTCTGCGCGGTGAAGCCGCCTCCACCCCTTCAAACCACCAATTGGTCCTTTGCATTGAACACTGAGTTATGATGATTTGGTTTGTCAGGATGCATTCACCCAATTCCGAGGGTCAGAAGTGCATCTTGCATTAGGATTATGTATTTGTGATGTCTACCGGTGCTGCCTTGCATGTGTGCCTTGCCCCAGAGCAAAGGAAACGCTATGAATTGTCTCTGTTCGCTGAGCCACAAATCACATTAACTATCGGTGCGCATCATCATACTCAAGATTTAGGCCCATTGGTGAAGACGGTTGGCAGAGTTAATTTCAGATGTAGAATACTCCATGTCACTAGCAGAGTGTGGTGTTTCAGCACCCAATCCGAATTCCTCTGTTATGAAACATTTTCCGAATTTCTCGACAGTATGGTAGACAGTGAATGTGTCACTCTGAAGCGAAAGCTCTGTTTGCGTCTCTGCCAGAGGGCTTGTGGACCCGGGGTCTGACTGATGTTGTGCTCTGCTCCACAGCTTCTCCAATTTGTTTTTGCTATGTCTGCGCCTTCCCCATTTGACAGAGTTAATGCCGGCACAGTTTGCGGGCAAAAGGGGGCATTCCGGAGATAATGGCTTGGTGCCCTCCACATCCTGGAATGGACTCATTCTTGTGGAAAATGGTTTCTTTGGCATCTCTGGTGCTCAATTTTTGTGTGGAGTGTGTCTGCTTGTTGTGTTTCAGTTGAAGTGTCGATGGAGTTGGATGTAGACTGCAATCTCACTTGGAGCAAGCGACGAGGAGGACTCCTATGAGGGTCATAGGATGTGGACGTGATAATCTGAAACAATACTGTTTGCAAGAGCTCGTCGGTGACGAGGGCTTGGCATCTCTCGAGGGAGACGATGCCATGGGATTCTCACGCTGGAGCGTGGCCTCAACTATGTTTTTGCATATCATTGGACTCGTGTTTTTGTTTTGTGTGTTTATGTGTCTTGTCCCATCATGCATTTATTACGCTGTGGATTTATTCTGTTCTGTAACGGTGTTCCTTCATCCTACTTGACCTGTGAATATAGGTTTACTAGAAAGTGTTAGAAAGGATCTCCCCCTTTTTCCCCACTCTTTCGAAGGGGGCGGGGGTTTTGACGAAGGTTCAGCGAAGCTTTGATGCCTCCATATGGACTACACTGGAAATTGTTAGTGTTACTGCCGGTTTGCTTAAAGATCTATCATTGCGGGGGGAACTTCGTGATCGGGGTGGTTGATATGGGATTTTTTGGAATTATTGCTGGATTTATGTGTGGTCCTGCAGGAGGTGTTAGAGTGACACCAGGGAGCAATTTGGCCATACACTTAGTTTTCCTAGTTAAACTACCCTTATGTAGCATGCCTTGAGCATGATTTACGTTTTAGTCAATTAGGTTTCCCAAATTTTAGGCAATGGATTCATATAAAAGGTTGGAATGGGATTTTTGGTGACATGCTGGTGTCGTTTTTGCTTTATCAGGACAAGATTTCCTCAAAGGGGGAAATATGTAGTGTATTTTTCTATTCACTCTTATGAACATTTTAGTAATTCTCTTAAATAACTATGAGGGAATTGGAGTCTTAAGAAGTGACCAGTCTTTGTGTGGAAATTCCATTGTAAACGAGATACTGTCCAAAAGGCTTGACCAGCTTTAGGTGTGGAGCACTCGAGGTGATAGAAGCAGTCAGGATGGCACCAGAAGGTCACTTGAAATAGCAACCACATCTGCTCTCGCCGTAGGGGGCTTTGGGGGCAAAATCGTACAATGACAATGCATATGCAACAAGGTAAAGTTAGACATTCATGTCCGGTGTGGCCATTCCCGATAAGAAGGAACGTGAGGGGACACCCTTTCCCTTTTCTCTTTTTTGGGGAGACTTCTTTTGACATCAGCATGTGACGAGAATAAAATCTCTTTCGAACCAAAATGGCTGTGTCAGAGAGGTTCTTTTCATCACCAATTCTGTCATGCCCAGCGACCTGTGCGGAGGGAAGCTGAGCCAGACCCACACATCAACAACTAAATATACCACACAGGTTAATAGAAGGTCACAAAAACATGGACCTCTTAAACAGGAAAACGTGAGTTCAGTGGTAACAGAGTTGTGTCTATGCTGGCAGTTTAGCAGGAAGCCACAAAAACAGATGCACGTGTTTGACAGGAAACCGTTTAGCTCGCATTTAACAGAATTGTGACCCAAACATTGTGTTGTAAGCTGAAACCGTTCGAACAACAGGAAGCGTGTGGACGGGTGTGATCAAGTCAAAGTGTTCATGTTTTTCCATTCTTTATGGGTTGTCATATACAAATTTGCTTTGCTGTGCTTCAATAAAACGCCGCACAGGAGCGGGAAAGCTTTTCTCTTTGCCGGACTGCTCCTCGCAAGTGACAAAGACAATCTTGGTTGGGTGATTTATTTGTTCAGGCGTGTCTCGTTTTTGAAAACTTCTTTGACAAATCTAGTTCAAGCAATTCCTTCTGGAATGATTCGACCTGACTCTAAAAACTCTCCACACTGCGGCAAAAAGATCAATGGCGGTTGATGAATTTTAGTGGATAAAACACAAAGGGTTAAGATTTTTTAAAAATCAAGTACGTATTGGTCTTATTTATGAACTTTGTACTGGCTTACAATGGTCTTAAAAAGGGAAAACTTCACAACCCCCTTTTCTACCAACAAGCCCAGGAACATTTAGTTCTATCTCGAAATGCAAAATGAAATACTTGTAAACATATTTCACTTGAAGGATTCCTATTTTATCGATGACATTATGTTGCGATGGCCCCAAGTGGTCTGTATCAATATGTTAGGGTCCCACAACAGGTGTTCCATCAGACGCACACAATAGCCTGTGTGTGCTAACTTCAGCTCGCTTCCAAAAACGTCTGTGACTATGTCAGGAATGAGATCGGCATCAGCCGCAACGTGCTTCCTTTTTAAATGCTCGTTTATCACTGTTGTGCTGCTAAAAGGAGGTTTACATCGTAGGACGTAATTTTGTGAAATGTCCCCATGGTCCGGTCCAAGTTGGGGTCGCACGCATTGCTCCGTGTGCGGCAGGCACAAGTCAAGGTAGCACGGTAGAAACAATATAAGACAAAGTTGCCGCCTGAGCTTTGACTTGACCAAACCAAATTTATCTTTTTGTGTCCTGCAGACGTCTGTGAAAACGATCTCCGTTCTGTGAAAGAGGAGCCAGACTTGACTCACATCAAAAAGGAGGAGGAGGAGGAGGAGGAGATCAACAAGTCACCACTGAACGTTGTCCCTATAAAGACTGAAGATGAAAACATGGGTGAGCGTGAGGACAACAGAGGAGCGGAGCCTACAAGCAGCAACTCAAGTCGTCACGTGACAACAGAAGGTGACGAAGACCACTGGGGCCATCACAAGCACAAAATGAGGACACATTATCAGACGCTCATGACGATGATGATGATGATGGGCAAGCCAAAGGTGAAAGGGCATGTCACACTGACAGTTGGGTATGTTCTCAGTGTGGGAAATCAACAACTTCAAAGTTGTCTTTGAAACGGCACACAAGAACACACGGAGAAAAACCTTTTTCATGCTCAGTTTGTGGAAAATGCTTCTCTGAAAAGTCACATTTACAAATCCACACAAGAACACTCAGTGGAGAAAAACCTTTTTCCTGCTCAGTTTGTGGTAAATGCTTCTCTCAAAAGACTCATTTAGTAAGGCACACAAGAACCCACAGTGGAGAAAAACCTTTTTCTTGCTCGGTTTGTGGCAAAAGCTTCTCTCGAAAGTTTGATTTAACGATCCACACAAGAACGCACAGTGGAGAAAAACCTTTTTCCTGCTCAGTGTGTGGTAGACGCTTCTCTGTAAAGTCAAATTTAACTTGTCACACAAGAACACACACTGGAGAAAACCCTTTTTCTTGCTCAGTTTGTGGTAAAAGCTTCTCTCAAAATTCAAGTTTAACATATCACACAAGAATGCACAGTGGAGAAAAACCTTTTTCCTGCTCAGTTTGTGGCAAAAGCTTCTCTGTAAAGTCAAGTTTACAAAGCCACACAAGAACACACAATGGAGACAAGCCATTCAGTTGCAGCGTTTGTGCTAAAAAATTCTTCACTAAACGTAGTGCTGAGAGACACGATTGTGCTGGTGAGAATAGCAGCAATCCTTGAAGCTTAAAAAAGGACAAAAAAACTGAAGGAACTGACTCTTTGTGGTAAGATGTGAATGTGATTTTGAATTAAATATGAAATATTGAATTTTGCAAAGCTTTTTTATTGACATTAAGCCAATGTGATCAGTGCCAGAAGAAGCAATGTGTCTGAGTGATGATTTTTTTTTTGTGTTTCATCAAACATGTATATGAAATTAATTGCCTTTGCCTGGAACATTTGTTAACGTTATGCTTTTCAGTTGTCTTTTTAATCGTACTTAATGGAAAAGGTGTGAGAAGAAACGGTGCTTATGAAATCGGTGCCTTCCACAATCATCAATAAAATCACTTGTTCCACTTGCTCAAATGGCCTTCATTACGCTGTGAAAAGGTGAAAAACCGAACTCGAAAAAGAGAAATGCAAGCATTCTCAGTTTCTCTCAAAGGGTTTGGAATGTCAGGAGTTGGCAACTTGATGGCGACTGGAGTCAGCGCTGGTTTTCTCGCTGTGTTTGGCTGGCTCGTATATGTATGGTCCATTGAACATAACTCAAACTCTTCAAATATGCCCTCACATACATTTAATATTTCACTTCTGAATAAATTTCTGACTGGCTAAATACACTTTCTAGGTCGAGCTCTATCAAGCGTTTGGGGTTTGTTGCTAAGCAGAATCTCACTTCGGAAAAAACTATCATTTTGTTAAATATACCCAATTAAATATTTTATACGTTGGATTATTTATATAATGAAATAGGGAAATATTAAAATTGGCAACCACATACAGACCTAATTCAATTAATAAGAAATATGGAAACATTTTATAAATATTGAGCTCATTGAGAAGAGTCCTAATCTTGAAATAAATATTGAAATATAAAAATGACTAAGGTTTTAAATTATTTCAATAACCCGACCCCGGATGAGCGGCAGAAAATGGCTGGATGGATGGAATAATTTAAATTACATACATATTCAAATGAACAAATATGTTAAGAAATATTCAAGTGTGAAATAAAAAGGTTTAAATTAATATTTATATAATTTCATATTAAAATAATTGAATAAATATTGTATTATTACATAATCAAGCTTAAATATACATTGAAATATATATTTTTTTAAAAGTAGTGTATTTTTAAATGGCCTAATATAGATATAGGAAGTAATTCTCTTTATGAAACTATGAAGGGACTGGAGCTCACAGAAGTGACCAGTCTTGGTTCTGAAGTTCCGATGTAACCAGATACTGCCCTGAGAGAAAATAGGCCTGAGCATTGTTTATGGTGGGGGCAATTCTCTCGCCAGGTCAGTGACCTTCCAGGGTATGGAAGTAATTTAAGGTGGTCACGAGTAGACTGGTCGTATCAAAGGGGAGACGCATCTGCTCTCCCTCTGGGGGACTTTTGGAGGGAAATCCCAAAGACTAGCGTGATGGGAATGCATATGCAACAAGTCAAGTCAATTTTATTTGTATAGCCCTTAATCAGAGACAATCTCAAAGGGCTTTACATAACCACAATCGACATCCCCGATCTTAACCCCCAGAAGGGCAAGGAAAAACTCAAAACCCCATTAGGGGAAAGGTGAGAAACCTTGAGAAGGGACCACAGATGGGGGAATCCCCCTTCCAGGCTGCAATGGATGCCAACTGGGCAACATTTGACACATAAAATGATGCTATACAATGTTAGATGAGATAATGTGAGAGTCAATCAAAAGAAGTGCTGCAGGAAGATGACTTCAGTGGAGCGCGTCCTCATCCAGGGCCGTAATCTCCATGGCAGCATATCCGAGGATGAGCCTTCGATCTTGTCAGTTGGTGTAAATTCAGAACAGCCACTTCCAAGTGAATCACCATCACATAATTCCCAAGCCTGGGAATTGGTAACAGAAAAAAAACAAAGAACAGAAGCAGTAAACAGGCCAACAAGTAGTTCAACGAAGTTCTGAAATATAAGGAAATCAGAAGAGGCGCTGCATGAAGACGACTTCGGCAGAGCAGGTCCCTTCCCGGTTTGTCAGTGCCGTAATCTTCATTGCAGGTCACCATCACCTAATTCCCAAGCAGGGGAAGAGGGGGCAGAAAAGAGAAGAAGCGGCAGTAAACAGGCCAACAAATAATTAAATTAGATGCTAAAGTATATAAATAAATTGATCAAATGTCGCGCTGCAGGAAGACGACATCACTGGAACAGGTGCATGCCCAGTTGGTCAATGCCTTAAACTTCCTAGTGGGTCACCGTCACCTAATCTCCCAGCCGGGGGAAAAGGGGGCAGAAAAGAGAAAAAGGCAGCAGAAAACAGGACAACAAGTAGTTCAACTAAATGCACAAGAGTATAAATGCGTCTTTAATAGTGTTTTGAACATTTCTACTGAGGTGGCGCCTCTAATATCTGAGGGTAGTGCATTCCAAAGCATTGGTGCCCGAATAGAGAAAGCTCTAGAACCTGCAGACTTCTTTTTGGCTCGGAGGATCACGAAAAGACAAGCATTTTGTGAGCGAAGGTTTCGGGACGGAACATATGGTACCACGAGGTCAACGGGATAGGAAGGTGCTAAGCCGTGCAATATTTTAAAAGTAAGTAGCAGAACTTTAAAATCACAACTTCCGAGGACCGGAAGCCAATGCAAATTGGCTAATATCGGGGTAATATGATCAAACTTTCTCGTCTTAGTTAAGAGTCTAGCTGCTGCATTTTGAACTAACTGCAGACTTTTAATACTCGACATGGGGAGACCCGAGAGCAAAACGTTACAATATTCGAGGCGAGACGTAACAAACGCATGGATTAAGATTTCCGCGTCACACGTTGATAGAATTGGGCGAATTTTAGCAATGTTACGCAGATGAAAAAACGCAGTTCGAGTAATATTTTTAATGTGCATTTGAAAAGACATAGTTGCGTCAAATATAACACCGAGATTTTTTGTTGAATCCTTTTGGATAATATTACATTTATCGATATTCAGAGTGGTGTCTTTGAAAAGGTACCGATGACGCGCTGGTCCAACGATGAGCATCTCGGTTTTATCTGAGTTAAGACGCAAAAAATTGAAAGACATCCATTGTTTAATTTCGGCAAGGCACGCCTCTAATTTATAGCAGTCGCGCGGATTCGTTATATCCAACGGCATGTATAATTGCGTATCATCAGCATAACAGTGAAAACTAATGTTATATTTCCGTATAATATCACCAAGCGGTAGCATATAGATGCTAAACAATAGAGGTCCAAGTACCGATCCCTGCGGAACTCCACATATGATCTTACAAAGATCTGAAGTCGTATTGCCATGAATTACACGGTGCGTCCTCTCCGACAGATACGAATTAAACCAAGAGCGCGCTGAACCTGAAATGCCAACACACGTTTCAAGGCGTTTTAATAATTTGTTATGATCAACGGTATCAAAAGCGGCACTAAGATCGAGTAAGAGTAATATTGATGAGGTGTCGGCGTCCATAGCTATGAGAAGATCATTAGTAACTTTAGCAAGGGCCGTCTCAGTAGAGTGGTCGGCTCTAAAACCTGATTGGAAAGGTTCAAATTGATTATTAGCAGTCATATATTCATTAAGTTGTTGCGCTACGACTTTTTCAAGAATTTTTGCATTAAACGGAAGATTTGAAACCGGCCTATAGTTGATGAGACTCTCTGGGTCAAGGTTTGGTTGCTTAAGTAACGGTCGGATAACGGCGGTCCTAAAAGCTGCTGGTACTACACCCGTGGTAAGTGATAGATTAATTATATTTAAAACAGACGGTCCTAGGGTCGTAAACAGTTCTTTAATTAGTTTACCAGGAAGCGGATCGAGCACACAAGTTGTCGGTTTTGCTGCACTAACCAATTTTGTTAGGCTCTCAAGAGATATTTTTTTTAAATTGACATAAGGTTATCGGACAGTTATCAGCCCTAATGTCCCTATTAACACCATTTATCGCGGAATTCAACGGAATTTTAAGTACGGTGTCCTTCATCTCATCACGAATACACTCAATCTTCTGAGTAAAGAATTGCATAAAATCTTGAGCTGAAAGGAAGAACTATCCGAGGTTGGTCGCTGTTGCGTTAGCATTGCTACGGTATCAAATAAATATTTAGGGTTGTTTTTATGTCAGACAATTAATCTAGAATAATAATTAGTTTTGGCTAAATTAAGCGCTTCTTTGTATATTAGTAAACTATCGCACCATGCCTGACGGAAGACCTCAAGTTTGGTCGCACGCCATTTGCGCTCAAGCTTCCTACAAGATCGCTTCAGTACGCGCGTTTCCTCTGTAAACCACAGAGTAAGCCTCTTTGGACGAGTTTTAGTTTTTAAAGGCGCGACGGAGTCAAGCGCATTTAACAAAGCGACATTAAAGTTGTTTGTGAGATCATCAATCGTACCAATATAATTAGGAAACGAAGCAGTTGCTAAAGGGAGTAGCTCAGAGAACGCAACGATGGTTGTGGAGCTAATGTTACGGCTGCTATAATTTTGATTATGGTCAGAACGATGACAGTGAGCCAAGACTTCAAATTTGATAAAGTAATGGTCAGATATAGCACTGGTATATGGTAATACAATTATTTTTGAAGATGCTAAGCCTCGGGTTAATACCAAATCTAGCGTATTGCCATTTATATGCGTAGCTTCATTTATTATTTGCGTGAAACCAAACATATCAATGATTGTCCGAAACGCCACGGTAAGTGGTTCCGACGGGAGATTCATATGAATGTTGAAGTCGCCCATGATAAGTATATTATCCGCATGAGTTACTAAATCAGCTACGAATTCAGAACATTCATCTAAAAAGCCGGAGTAAGAGCCAGGTGGACAATAAAGAACGGCAAGATAAAACGGCAGCTCGGCTGAGGATCGCATAATGAGAACTTCAAATGTTTTAAAGGAATTGCTAGGACGAGGACTAAGTTTTAGATTAGATTCGGAAATGAGGGCTACACCCCCGCCTTTCTTTTGAGGGCGCGCAACATGCGAGCTCACGAAGTTTGGAGGCGAAGCCTCATTTAGCGGTAAAAACTGATTCGGTTTTAACGAGGTCTCGCAAAGTCCAATCATGTTAAGATTATGGTCTCTAATAAGGTCATTAACTAACAAGGCTTTCGATGAAAGCGATCTAATATTAAAAAAAACGAGTTTCAGTAAAATAGGTCTATCTAAGTTATTCCGCGCAACAGGACTCCTGGTCATAATATTAAGGAGATTGCCTTGCCGAGGTCCCAAATTGTACCTCGAGCGACTATAAACGCGGCGAGAAATTCTGACGGTCGGAATCCGATAGTTATTTACCAGCTTTCGAGTGCTATTATTTTGAGAGAACGGCTCGTCGTCAATAAAACCGACCGAGGAGGAATGCTTAAACCCATCATGTATTGCCACCTCAGTAGAAATTATATCAGTATGAGATGTAACAGCGTATGGTGTGTAGCGCTCAGATCTAGAAGAAAAGATATGTGTGTTGTCTAAGTCTAGCATAGCGCTAGTTAGCTCTAGCCTTACAGACTCCATACCCTTCCTTACAGGCTCACTATTCGCCTGCAGCCCGACCTGCTCTAATATGAATAGTCATGGAAGGCTCAAACAATAATCTATGTTTCTAGAAAGAGTGATGGCGCCTTCCCAGTTAGGGTGAAGGCCGTCCATCCTCAGCAGGTCGGGTCGGCCCCAGAAAGAAGGCCAGTTATCTATAAACTGCAGTCCCTGCTCACTACAAAAACTAGCCAGCCACTTATTTAGCGAGAATAATCTGCTAAACCTCTCATCATTTCCTCTCGCAGGCAAGGGGCCAGAGACAATTACTTGATGACGACTCATCTTTCTGACGAGATCACAAGTCCTTGATATGTTTTTCTTTGTGATCTCTGATTATTTCATCCCAGTGTCATTGGAGCCGATGTGTCTCACTATATCTGAATAGCTAGCGTCGTTTGCACTGCTAGTTCCATAAGATTAGCTTCTTTATCGGGTGCTCTGGCCCCAGGAATACACGTTACTGTGGCTGGATTTTCAAGCTTAATGTTGCGGGTAATGGAGTCACGTCTCACTAAAGTGCGGGAGCCAGGAGACCAAGGTGGAATGGAACTGCTATGTGTCTTAACAGGCTCGCCGCGATTAGCAAGCCATTTACGGCCAATGCTAACCAGACTAGCAGGTTGGCTACAACCCGTGCTAACAGTTGTGTGAGCCACATTTCCGCTTATCACATTATTCTGTTCTAGCTGGCGGACACGTCCCTCTATCAGGGAGAGTCTTTCCATGAGAATGGTGCAAGTGTTGCATGTGGTGGTGCACAAAACCATAGTTGCGTTTACTCACCCGGTTGTATGAAAACGGAGGAACAGATGTCGCGCCGAAAGTGATGTCACGGGGAGTCAAGTTTAAAAGGGCACACAGGAACACACAGTGGAGAAAATCTTTTTTCCTGCCCGGTTTGTGGAAAATGTTTCTCTCAAAAGGCACATTTAACAGAACACACAAGAACACACAATGGTGAAAACCCCTTTTCCTGCTCAGTTTGTGGCAAAAGCTTCTCTTTTAAGTCAAATGTAACAAGCCACACAAGAATACACAGTGGAGAAAAACCTTTTTCTTGCTCAGTTTGTGGCAAAAGCTTCTCTGATAAGTCAAGTTTAACAAAACACACAACACATAGTGGAGAAAAACCTTTTCCTGCTTGGTTTGTGGTGAAAGCTTTTCTATAAAGGCAAGTTTAACAAGCCACACAAGAAAGCACACTGGAGAAAATCCTTTTTCCTACTCAGTTTGTGGCAGATACTTCTCTAGAAAGTCAAATTTACAAATCCACACAGGAATACACAGTGGAGAGAAGCCTTTTTCCTGCTTGGTTTGTGGAAAATGCTTCTCTCGAAAGTCACATTTAACAGCGCACACAAGAACACACAGTGGAGAGAAGCCATTCAGTTGCAGCGTTTGTGCTCAAGAATTCTCCACTAAGCAGAGTGCTGAGAGACACGATTGTGCTAGTGAGAATTGCAGCAATCCTTGAAGCTTAAAAAAAGACAAAAAAAACTGAAGGGACTGACTCTTTGTGGTAAGATGTAAATGTGATTTTGGATGAAATATGATATATTGAATTTTGCAAAGCGCTTTTATTGACACTAAGCCAATGTGATCAGTGCCAGAAGAACCAACGTGTCTGAGTGATGATTTTTTTTGTGTTTACATCAAACATGTAAATAAAATTAATTGCCTTTGCCTGGAACAACATTTGTTAACATTATTCTTTTCAGTTGTGGTTTTGATTGTACCTAATGGAAAAGGTGTGAGAAGAAACTGTGCTTATGAAATCGGTGCCTTCCACAATCATCAATAAAATCACTTGTTCCACTTGCTCAACTGGCCTTTTTCCTGAGCCTTTGTGTTAGTAGAGTCATTTAAAAGTCTAATAATGTCAGGTTTAATCACCTAAGCATTCACTGAACATAGGCTAAATTAATGGAAGGAAGACAAGAGTTGATCTTTTACTCGCGAGGAGAACGAACGGAGGTGTGCTCAGTTACATCTCCAACTTCGTTCTGGAGCACACTCCGCCGAGCCCTCTATTTTATTAGGGAAGTCCCTAACAATACAATGTATTTGCACTAAGGGATGAAGGGGGGCGCACCAGCAGGAATATGTAAACATCTCAGACACAAGAGGAAAGACAGACATCAATGGCAGTCATCCACTGATTGAAAAGGCAGATATGCCTTTTAGTGCTCTGGTACTAAAGTCTCAGTCCTTTTGTTTAAGAGGTGTGTCTCGGCACACCTCTTTTGATGTTGCAGACGTTGATCCAGTCCTCAGGCATTCGCTTCTCTGTGAAGTCTTATCATCCATATGGTCAAACATAGGTCACGCTGTGGAACAATTCTTTTGCAATACTAATAGAGTAAAATATGGGATAAAATATATCTTCAACCTAACATTTCCCTCCTGTTTATCACATATTTACTCAAGTTCTCACATCACCATACGTCAGTCACTTCAGTGAGATTTTCGACTGTAAGATCATATTTATGAAAAGAAATACATTTACACTCAGAGGCAATGTTAATTATTCGCAGTTCCCAGGGTCTGGAAACAATTCAGGTTGGTCATAAACCATATCATTATTTTCATCATTGCCATTACCTTCTTGATCAGGGCCAAACAAATGATACATTCGAGCCATCCGGTTCTCCATGGGCGATTTTGCTGTGATTATCAATCTGTTAATCAGAGAACGCATACACGAATACAACAGCATCCTCACAAGGTCAAGAATGCTGCAAAAACTGCGATTGATACCAAATTTAGGACACTAGGGCTCTGTATTGTGCAAAGGCATTCATCCAGGAACTTCACATGGTGGCGTCAAGACCAGTTGTCTTTTCATTTTACCATTAAGAGTCCTGAGACCTCTATGGCCCTGGTTAGACTACCACCCACCGCTGTGTTGTTGGGAATTAATGTGCAACATTGTTCACCGAACATAGCACAAACACCACCTCTCTCATCCAACAATACATCAACAGCCATCCTGTTCCGGAATGCCATAAGGGATTGGCTGATAGCCGTTCATGCACAGTTTCAAACCCACTTTGTGTCCAATTACCTAATTTTTGCACGTTGTGATGATGCAGTTGACCTGTCTGCGTTCTTCGTTCTTAGTTCCAGGACTCAAATCCTGTTACTTGATCTGTTAATTTACAATTACTTACTTACACTAAGGAGAACACCGATGGCTTCCATGTATGTTGAATCATTTTTGGCCATGATGCACTGCTTTCTCTTTTTAACGTCTCCGATGTCCTGTCATGACATTGGAGAGTTCACACAGTTTATACACAAACAATATAAAACATACCATTTACGATCAATCAAGTACATTTTGAGAAATGGCACTCTCCAGAAACTACCAATAATTTATAAGCAGGGCCTAGTTGTGAAAAACACATACAGATATGCACTAAGTCTAAAAACCTGTTTCATTCTTGGGTGATTTATCAAATGATCTATCATATCCACACCACCACCAGATTTCCCCTCTTGATAGTGGATTGAAGTTAATTTCAACCACTATCAAAACCAGACACAGTGGTGGTGATAAAATTTCCAACCGCTCAGCTCTGTCAGCAACATTAATGCAATTTAAATTTTTCAAGAGCGATTATTATAGAAAACATGTTCATCTACATCAACTCTAGTCACAGGATACACGCTGACCCGATCCATCCATGTATTATCAAGATAAGCATTAATATAATATCAATTAACACAATTCCGTTTGCTTATTTTGGATATCTCGTTGTCCAATTGCTATCTTTTCATGAAAGTACATACTTTCTCCTGTAACTTTGTTCCGTGGACCAATAGTTGCCCACTTGAGTATTACTCAGAGAGTTTCAACTCAAATCTATAAACATGTCGTCCAAGCTCCACAAATATGTCTCATAACTTTTTTTTTTTTTTTTCAATTATCTGCTCGGTGTTTGCAAATCCATTTTGATTAGTAATTGGGACTCTTACTGTTGGCATTGTACTATAGTCACATCATAGTTTGCTTATGTAACTCTGGATCGTTCCCACATAACAACAAAAATATCAGAATAACATTGTATACATCCAACATAGAACAGCTGCTTTTAACCACTTCAGTGTCATTTTGTCTGAAATATCCCCTCTACTTAGTCTGGTGTCTTATGAAATAAGACCACCCTATCATCAGACTTCCGCTCATCTCCTTTGTAGGAGATTCCAACCAAAATGACCTTTTTACGTGTCAAATGTACCAATGTTGACTCTTCTACCATCTTTACAGCTGTGAGAGCTGTCAATAAAACTTAACATGGCATCCCCCCTTGGGTAATTACAAATGTCTTATCTTCAAACTTCTTTCAAGCATCCAGTCTCCTGGCTCCACTAATTTAGTGCCCTGCTGGGAGACAGGAAGATCCTTATCACTCTAAATTTGCGCCTGTCTTTTGTTTTCCTAACACTTTTCACACATGGTCAGCTAAAGTTGCTTCAACATCTATTTCCCATTTGTTCTTAAATTTGAGGTATTCTGCAAGGCCTACCAAACAATGTTTTACAACGTCTCAGTCCTAAATACAATGAAATAAAATACAATGCAACTCTCTGTATATAACTCAAATTAACTCACATAAACACATATACAGTAGATACCAGAAAAACAACAGAACAGCAACAGTCTCATGTTGAATCAAAGGCCCAAATATTCATCTTCAAATGAGGTTTAAAATTGGACAGAGAGGCGACTTGCATAACATTCAATGGAAAGTCACAGTACTTGTCGTTTTTACAAACAGTTTTACTAATTTCCATACACTGTGTCCACTTCCTCCCTGTTTTCTCAATGCAAAGCTTTTTCACCATTTTTTTTTTTTTTCGTTCATTCTTTTCACCAATCCAGAGCTTTGAGGGTGGTAAACACAATTATCCTTTAAATCAATGTGAAACATCATTCCTATCTCTTTCACAAGTTAGTTAACAAAATGGGTACCATTATCACTGTTAATTATTTTCAGGAATACCATATCTCGAAATGATATCCTAACAAAGTACTTTTGCCACTGTCAATGCATCTGGATTTGTTGGTTAGAAAAGGTTCTAACCATTTAGAATTCACATCTATGATGACCAAACATTTATTTTATTTTTTTTTTCTTCACTTTGGTTTTTATCAAATATGTCCATATGAATAATTTGAAATGGATATTGTGGTGTAGGAAAGCGTCCTCTGCGTGGACTCAAATTACCTTGTGCATTGTGTTTCGCACACGTTAAACATGTCCTACAAAAATGTTTCGTATAAGCATTAAAGCCGTAAGCCGTATAATAACATAATATCTGATGCACCATTTCCCCTGTGTTATCCCATGACTCAATATAACAGCCCATTTGTAAAGATTATTGTTTGGTCATACACAGATCACGTAGCGATGTTACGCCATTTTCCTCCAAAGCCTTTGCCTAACTTTGGGACTTTGTTGTCGCTCATTTAATCATGTGTCGTTATCCAAATTTCTGTTATCTTCTAGTACTAACGTATGTGTCTGGCCCGCGACTGCCGCTTTAGCCATTTTGTCTGCAAATGCATTCTTGAGGGACACACTGTCCGCGCGCGATGTATGTGCCGCACATTTTAAAATGACTATATGTGTAAATAGTAACACAATTTACTCTCTTTAGTTCACACGCTTTTGTTAAAGTTACTAATTTTGCTGCATGAGCTGAGTTTTTCAGTGTCATTTGTTACAACTACAGTATTTTATTTATTTATTTTATTTATTTCTCACAGATGAGCCATCTACAAATAGTACTTCTCTGTTTTCTGAAGGCGAATCTTTTTGATGCCTTAACTTTTGGTTACTTTTTTCTACTAACTCCTAATAATCTAGTTTTGTACCATCCTCCTGACATAATAGCGACGTAGGGTTTAATGTTGTACATCTCTCAATAATCAGATGTGGTTACGATAACAATGTATTCATACACTATAAATGTCCCGCTGGTGACAAAACCTTCATGTTCATCTGCAAAAGCAATGCAGAAATCGCACGTGGTACTCTCAAAACCAGAGGATGGAACAAAACTATGGTTGCACTTGTTTCTGCAATTTCCAGATTGTGGGACTAATAAAAGACCATCTTTATCTTAATCTTACAGCAGTAATTTCTGCATAATTTGGAACTCAGATTTTGCAATAATTTGTTAAGATTGAACATCTTAATTTTATTTTATTTCCTATTTTTATAACTTTGTGACTCATTTTACTTCAACCAGGATCAATGTTATTTGTTGTCTCTAATTTATTCTCTGCTTTAATGTAAATACTAGCCCTTCTAATCAAATTACCATCTTTTTTCCTGTGTCATTTCTATCTGTGAATTTCATTCCAAATACTGGTATAACTTAATAAAAAGATCATCAACTGAAGTATGAAACATAAAATATTTATTTCTTCAATTCATCCTTACAGCGGAACCTAATTCTTATCCTTATTCATTTGTTCAAGTCACACCTTCTTCAATCACCAAACTCTCTCTCTGACTTCCTACCCCTACTTGGGAACGAGCATCTAACTTCAAAGAGCTGTGAACTCTTTGTTACAGCACACTCATGATTTACGATTACACCTATATCCATTTTAGCTCTACTTCATCAATCCTTTTAGCACAATTGCAACCACTTTTATCACTCTTCCTAACATTTTGACACACAGACACACACACAAATGTATACACGGGCCCACAAAACGACACACACACAGTTCTCAACACTGAACAGCTACAAACAATAATAACATGTTATTAATAACAGCAACACAATCTATCTTTATCTTTGGCCAATAATAAGTCCTTCAATTCAACTAATATTTTTCTCTCCTAATTATGTATGTGCAGCCCTGTAGGGCCACTGCAGCCTCTGCCACAAATGCACACTGTCACTTAAACACGCAGCACATTGAGGTGAGCGCATTTTTGGTTCATCTCTCATTTTTGGTTTTTTTTCTTATCAATGCAGTTCTGTCTGATCTAGTTGTCATTCTATGTGGCATTACCTGTAAATGTGGGAGTGGGGGTAACTCAGGATACAGGGGGCAGTTGCAACCCCCCCCCCCTTCTTTACCTTCTTCAACAACTTTCTCTGTCATTCTCAAATACTGGCCCTGTTTCATCATCCTCCTTTCTATGGAACATTAATTGTTCCTTTTGTTTTTTTTACACATTCACTATCTTTCTCTTCACATTTATTTTCCTTTCTGATTTCATTTTCATGCTCTTTTTGTCTCTTGACTCCCTCCTTTCTTTTTGAGGCTACTCTCATCCAATATTCTGTTTCCTCAAAGCCATTTTTCTTCATCTTTTTGGGGTCTTTCTTCGTCTTTCCAATGATTGATCCCTGCAATGCGGCTATTTTTTGTGTATTTAACTGACCATTAAAGCCATGTTCAGCTATCCATTTGTCTAAATACTGAATTTTATCAGGATCCTGTTTTTCGATGAACTTCCAATCTTTACACTGCAGCATATCCCTGGGTTTTATTTTACTACCTAATATCCCCATTTTAGAAAATTTGGACCAGTTTGTCAACACCTAGGGTGTTCTAAAACTGGTTTCTCATCAGTAGGACAGCAACTCAAATTTCCTGTTGTGGTAATTCTCACTTCAACCCTTTTCAGGTGGAGAATTCTTGTCTATTACATCCACAACAGTCTGCTGTTTATAATCCTACTGTATTACATGGGATAAAATACCAAGTGGTATTTATAATCCCCAATCACACCATTCACTCACTCACTTCACACAGGGTTTTACATACGATTTGCGCAAACATTCACACACGGAATTTAAGTGTACACAGGACTCCGCCGTCCACGGAATTTCTCCACGGAATTTAAGTGTACACAGGACTCCGCCGTCCACGGAATTTCTCGGACTCCGCCGTCCTTCATATACCTGCCATTGACTTAGTATTCACAGGTTTTTTTTTTTTCTCTCACTCCACTATCCTTCATGGACCTGCCATCGACTAGTATGCACAGGATTTCTAACTCTATCTCTTTTCTCTATCTTTCTTTCTTTCTCTTTTCTTATTTCATCTCTACTTCATGTCTTTCTTCACTTTTTTTTTCTTTTTTATGTTTTATTTTTATTTATTCTTAACACTTATTTATTTATTCTTAACGCGCAATGACCTCCAGTCACTCACTTCCCCCCTAAAAAAAATTGATCTCACCACTGTTGTCTTCCCTCCAATGGATCGCCGTCAACCGTCAGATCCCAGCTGGTGGGGTGAGGTCCAGTCCTGGAAAAGGATTTTTAGGCTCTCTCTAGTGAGCCTGCCATGGCCATGGTCTTTCTGGAGTTCACCACACCCGCTGGAATCCTTAGGTATCTTGGCATCCCGCTCAAAGGACCAAAATAATGTCAGGTTTAATCACCTAAGCATTCACTGAACATAGGCTAAATTAATGGAAGGAAGACAAGAGTTGATCTTTTACTCGCGAGGAGAACGAACGGAGGTGTGCTCAGTTACATCTCCAACTTCGTTCTGGAGCACACTCCGCCGAGCCCTCTATTTTATTAGGGAAGTCCCTAACAATACAATGTATTTGCACTAAGGGATGAAGGGGGGCGCACCAGCAGGAACATGTAAACATCTCAGACACAAGAGGAAAGACAGACATCAATGGCAGTCATCCACTGATTGAAAAGGCAGATATGCCTTTTAGTGCTCTGGTACTAAAGTCTCAGTCCTTTTGTTTAAGAGGTGTGTCTCGGCACACCTCTTTTGATGTTGCAGACGTTGATCCAGTCCTCAGGCATTCGCTTCTCTGTGAAGTCTTATCATCCATATGGTCAAACATAGGTCACGCTGTGGAACAATTCTTTTGCAATACTAATAGAGTAAAATATGGGATAAAATATATCTTCAACCTAACAAATATAGAAAACAGTGTCAGTGTGAAAAGGTTGGTTTCTGATTGTCAAACTTACATTTATGAATAAAAAAGTTATTATTAGCAAATAAATTATGAAAAAAGCATCTACAGCACCACACTTCTTCAAGAAACAGAAAACAACATTTTCCCACTTTAAAGAAAAGTTTTTATGAAGAAATAAACTGACAAATTTATTGAAGTCCTTCCAAAATGTCCTTGAATATGAGCCGATCCAAAACAGGTGTTGAACTGTCTTAGCGTGGGTTCCACAAAAAGAGCAACTCTTCCGGTTTCTCTCTCCTCTTCAGAACAAAACACAGTTTTACGCTTACAATGCAAACTGTGCCACAATTGTTAACCAATCAGGAGTCGGACGCGAGGGCTGATTCTGATTGGCTGTTTACTGGCAAATCGCATTTTATAACAGTATGACGTCCGGGTAGACTCAAAAACACAGGCCGTGTCCAAATTAACAGTCCGCGACCTCAGAAGGCCAGTTTGCAGGCTGGGTCCTCTGAAGCCTAACAAGGCTCCTCCTCATGTAGCCTGAATGGACCGCATAACTCGTGGTGAATTTGGACAGGCTCAATAGCTACAAATTAATAGGCTCCGTCCTTCGATGTCCAATATGGCGACCAGAATACGTCACTTCCGGTGCGACGAGACTGCTTACGCAGGTGTCCAAATTCACGCAGCCTCCGAGAACTAGCCTTCAAATCTGGCCTTGTTTCCATGGAGTTTCCATGGCGACGGGCCCTGAGGGAAGGCTACTAAAATGTAACCTTCGCAGCCTTAAATGCCTCGCTCTTCTTATGCCGTTCTACACTCTTCTTCGACAAAAAAAACCAAACGAAGCTACGTACGTGTTCCACCTCATCGGAGTGCACTTTCAGATATAAGTATAAGTTATTTGTATGTAATATGAAAACATCAATCATAAGAAATATTGGGCAGCAATGGTTGGATATTTAGCTCCAGATTAAGATCAGTTTATCAGTTATCGGCCAAATATAACTAAGGTCGTTCTAGTAACTCTTGTATAGAAGGTACGGCTGAAACATTTGAATTGTCGTAATTCTGCATGCATGCAAAATAGCATTATTTTATTTTATCTTTCTCTTTAGGGAGCAAGGAGATGACCGCGCGGCTGATCAAGCTCCAGGGGGAATCGTATATACGACAGCCTCTTTACGGGAGGCCAAGTTCTACGCAGCCAGTGCATGGTGTAAAAAAAATAATATCACAGGAAAAACATTTAACGGGTTATTGTCTTGTCTATTTCCATCCATTTACTCAAGATGCGCTAATTCAATGGTTCCTAATCTTTCTTGGGTTGTGTACCCTCGGGTACCCCCCTGACTCTTATGTGTTGATTATTCACTAAATGTATGTAACAGAACTGTTCATTAATTATTATTTTCTCTACCTTAACGTGATTTGTTAGGAATTGGATATGAAATAGGATATTAGAATATTTAAGTCACATATATTTCAATAGTAGGGAGCAAAACAAAGAAATAAAACTGCCTTTGTTGAATCGAACTCATGAAATAAGACTCTACAAACTGGGTTTAGAAATGCGGAGACAAGAATTGGAGAGACAGAGGTTGGCAGAGGAGAGAAGAGCAACTGAGAGGAGGGAGACGAAGGTTTTTCAGTTTAATGGAAAAAATGATTGATCAAAATAAAAATCAATGCTTGGTGTCCCAAGACTAGAATTTATAAAACATTCACTTAAAAGTAAACAAAAACCGGGGTACTTTCAAAACAGATGAACTAGTTTGTATCGCTCAACAATTTATTTCACGTGTTTACATGCATTTGTCCCAGTCACAGCTTTAGATCAGCTTCTTCAAACAAAAGTGAAAAAGCCCAGGTTTGTAAAAGACCAAAACTTTTACAATAATATGAAGATGCCACCATGTGTCTGTTTTGCTTACAAACTGTTAGGAACAAACAAAATGGATAAATTAAGTACATCATAACTCACACTAAATTCACAGAAATAACTATTCACAGTAAATAAATAAAAAGCATTCCCCAGTTCATAACAGTTGCAGGATAAACCTGAGTGTGCCAGGGCTATTTTTAAATTCTCGCCTGAGCAGGGACTCATTTGGAGCATGGATGGAACCGTTCTTCCAGGACCCATGACATGGATGGGGCACAATGAGGAGTCCTGATCTTCCTCTCCTGACTCGAAGTGGGGCATCACACCGGTTGCAGTGTCCACTACATCATCCATTACGTGGGGGTTTGCAGGGGTGGCTGGGGCAATTGATGGCTGCCATGTCACGACAAAAGATGGGATAGATTTATTAACCATTCATTACATTGTATATGAATCTATTTTTCCATCTGCTGATATTTTGCCATGTTTGTGCGCCTTGGAATGATGAATGTTGAAGCGCCGGGCCCACACACCCTGCACCGGCCGCTTGTAAGGAGTGATGACGGGGAGTGGTCGCTGGAGGCACGGGTACCCTCCATCTGCCAAGATGAAGTGCCCTGGAGGAGGATACAACCCTCTTTGGTAAAGGGGGCTGTGGCGGAGGACCCTGGAGTCGTGGACTGATCCAGGCCAGCCCATGTAGATGTCCAGAAAGCGACTCTGATGGTCACATACAGCTTGCATAATTATGCTGCTGAAAAGCTCGCGGTTCTTATAAGTCATGACCATCAAGGTCACTTGGAGGCTTGATTCGGACATGACAACCATCTATTGCTCCAGCAACTTTTGCAAATGCATGGTGCCTCGCCAGTCCTGTAAATCCCTGGGTCACTGCCTGAAGGTCTCCTGCAGTGTTGGGGAAGTGGATGACTCTGTGGCGAAGAGCCACCACTTCCCCAGTGACCCGGTGGATGATGTAGTGGACGGTGGACCGTGGCATCCCAAATGCTCGTGCCACCACCCGATATGATGCCCCACTCTCCAGCCAGAAGAGAAAGAACTGGACCTCAATCTCGGCACCCCATCCATGTCTTCGGTCTTGGTCCAGGAGGTTCAGCAACACTCTGAAAGAGTACCTGCTCGAGCGAAAGTCCGGTTGGAGATCCTCTCCATTGAAAAAAACGGTCCAACACTGGGACACCCAGGTTTATCCTGCAGTTTGGACTTCTTGGCTGTTAATGTTTTGAATAAAAAAGAAAATGAACGCATGAATTATTGTATTTGTTTCATTTGCTTGCATAATTCCGACATTAACACCAACTTAATTTTAATAACTCTGGCCCTAAACTCTCTAGTGGTATTCTGGTGTTTTGCTATATGTAAAAGTATGTATTTGGTCACAAACTAAACACAGGGACAATAAAGCCATCACAAGTATCTAAGCTTTCAAAAACTATTTAAGAATCTATACAATTATTTAATTTCCATTCAATATTCGTTTTCCCCCCGCGAGCCATCACTTTACCGTGGTGGAGGGGTTTGCGTGTCCCAATGATCCTAGGAGCTAAGTCGTCGGGGGCTTTTGCCCCTGGTAGGGTCACCCATGGCAAACAGGTCGTCTGTGAGGGTCCAGACAAAGCACGGCTCACCAAACCCCCTTATGAAGCACAAAATTATTGGACCACGATTTCCCTTGCCTGGACGCTGGTCACCGGGGCCACCCTCTGGAGCCAGTCCTGGAGGTGGGGCTCGTCGGCGAGCGCCTGGTGGCCGGGCCTGCACCCATGGGGCTCGGCCGGGCACAGCCCGAAAAGGCAACGTGGATCCAATTATAGAGGAATCACACTCCTCAGCCTCCCTGGTAGGGTCTACTCAGGGGTACTGGAGAAGAGGGTCCGTCGGGAGGTTGAATCTCAGATCCAAGAGGAGCAGTGCGGTTTTCGTCCTGGCCGTGGAACAGTGGACCAGCTCTACACTCTCTACATGGTCCTTGAGGGTTCATGGGAGTGCGCCCAGCCAGTCTACATGTGTTTTGTGGACTTGGAGAAGGCGTTCAACCGTGTCCCACGGGGAGTTCTGTGGAGCGTGCTTCGGGAGTACGGGGTACCGAGCCCCTTGATATGGGCAGTTGGGTCCCTGTACCACCGATGTCAGAGTTTGGTCCGCATTGCCGGCAGTAAGTCGGATTCGTTTCCAGTGAGGGTTGGACTCCGCCAAGGCTGCCCTTTGTCACAGATTCGGTTCATAACTTTTATGGACAGAATTTCTAGGCGCAGTCGAGGCGATGAGGGGATTCGGTTTGGTGACCTCAGTATTTCCTCTCTGCTTTTTGCAGAATATGTGGTACTGTTGGCTTCGTCAAGGCGTGATCTCCGACTCTCATTGGAGCGGTTCGCAGCTGAGAGTGAAGCGGTTGGGATGAAGATCAGCGCCTCTAAATCTGAGACCATGGTTCTCAGTCGGAAAAGGGTGGAATGCCCTCTCCAGGTTGGGGAGGAGATCCTGCCCCAAGTGGAGGAGTTTAAGTATCTTGGGGTCTTGTTTACGAGTGAGGGGAGGATGGAGCGAGAGATCGACAGGCGGATGAGTGAAAGCTTAGATACTTGTGATGGCTTTATTGTCCCTGTGTTTAGTTTGTGACCAAATACATACTTTTACATATAGCAAAACACCAGAATACCACTAGAGAGTTTAGGGCCAGAGTTATTAAAATTAAGTTGGTGTTAATGTCGGAATTATGCAAGCAAATGAAACAAATACAATAATTCATGCGTTCATTTTCTTTTTTATTCAAAACATTAACAGCCAAGAAGTCCAAACTGCAGGATAAACCTGGGTGTCCCAGTGTTGGACCGTTTTTTTCAATGGAGAGGATCTCCAACCGGACTTTCGCTCGAGCAGGTACTCTTTCAGAGTGTTGCTGAACCTCCTGGACCAAGACCGAAGACATGGATGGGGTGCCGAGATTGAGGTCCAGTTCTTTCTCTTCTGGCTGGAGAGTGGGGCATCATATCGGGTGGTGGCACGAGCATTTGGGATGCCACGGTCCACCGTCCACTACATCATCCACCGGGTCACTGGGGAAGTGGTGGCTCTTCGCCACAGAGTCATCCACTTCCCCAACACTGCAGGAGACCTTCAGGCAGTGACCCAGGGATTTACAGGACTGGCGAGGCACCATGCATTTGCAAAAGTTGCTGGAGCAATAGATGGTTGTCATGTCCGAATCAAGCCTCCAAGTGACCTTGATGGTCATGACTTATAAGAACCGCGAGCTTTTCAGCAGCATAATTATGCAAGCTGTATGTGACCATCAGAGTCGCTTTCTGGACATCTACATGGGCTGGCCTGGATCAGTCCACGACTCCAGGGTCCTCCGCCACAGCCCCCTTTACCAAAGAGGGTTGTATCCTCCTCCAGGGCACTTCATCTTGGCAGATGGAGGGTACCCGTGCCTCCAGCGACCACTCCCCGTCATCACTCCTTACAAGCGGCCGGTGCAGGGTGTGTGGGCCCGGCGCTTCAACATTCATCATTCCAAGGCGCACAAACATGGCAAAATATCAGCAGATGGAAAAATAGATTCATATACAATGTAATGAATGGTTAATAAATCTATCCCATCTTTTGTCGTGACATGGCAGCCATCAATTGCCCCAGCCACCCCTGCAAACCCCCACGTAATGGATGATGTAGTGGACACTGCAACCGGTGTGATGCCCCACTTCGAGTCAGGAGAGGAAGATCAGGACTCCTCATTGTGCCCCATCCATGTCATGGGTCCTGGAAGAACGGTTCCATCCATGCTCCAAATGAGTCCCTGCTCAGGCGAGAATTTAAAAATAGCCCTGGCACACTCAGGTTTATCCTGCAACTGTTATGAACTGGGGAATGCTTTTTATTTATTTACTGTGAATAGTTATTTCTGTGAATTTAGTGTGAGTTATGATGTACTTAATTTATCCATTTTGTTTGTTCCTAACAGTTTGTAAGCAAAACAGACACATGGTGGCATCTTCATATTATTGTAAAAGTTTTGGTCTTTTACAAACCTGGGCTTTTTCACTTTTGTTTGAAGAAGCTGATCTAAAGCTGTGACTGGGACAAATGCATGTAAACACGTGAAATAAATTGTTGAGCGATACAAACTAGTTCATCTGTTTTGAAAGTACCCCGGTTTTTGTTTACTTTTAAGTGAATGTTTTATAAATTCTAGTCTTGGGACACCAAGCATTGATTTTTATTTTGATCAATCATTTTTTCCATTAAACTGAAAAACCTTCGTCTCCCTCCTCTCAGTTGCTCTTCTCTCCTCTGCCAACCTCTGTCTCTCCAATTCTTGTCTCCGCATTTCTAAACCCAGTTTGTAGAGTCTTATTTCATGAGTTCGATTCAACAAAGGCAGTTTTATTTCTTTGTTTTGCTCCCTACTATTGAAATATATGTGACTTAAATATTCTAATATCCTATTTCATATCCAATTCCTAACAAATCACGTTAAGGTAGAGAAAATAATAATTAATGAACAGTTCTGTTACATACATTTAGTGAATAATCAACACATAAGAGTCAGGGGGGTACCCGAGGGTACACAACCCAAGAAAGATTAGGAACCATTGAATTAGCGCATCTTGAGTAAATGGATGGAAATAGACAAGACAATAACCCGTTAAATGTTTTTCCTGTGATATTATTTTTTTTACACCATGCACTGGCTGCGTAGAACTTGGCCTCCCGTAAAGAGGCTGTCGTATATACGATTCCCCCTGGAGCTTGATCAGCCGCGCGGTCATCTCCTTGCTCCCTAAAGAGAAAGATAAAATAAAATAATGCTATTTTGCATGCATGCAGAATTACGACAATTCAAATGTTTCAGCCGTACCTTCTATACAAGAGTTACTAGAACGACCTTAGTTATATTTGGCCGATAACTGATAAACTGATCTTAATCTGGAGCTAAATATCCAACCATTGCTGCCCAATATTTCTTATGATTGATGTTTTCATATTACATACAAATAACTTATACTTATATCTGAAAGTGCACTCCGATGAGGTGGAACACGTACGTAGCTTCGTTTGGTTTTTTTTGTCGAAGAAGAGTGTAGAACGGCATAAGAAGAGCGAGGCATTTAAGGCTGCGAAGGTTACATTTTAGTAGCCTTCCCTCAGGGCCCGTCGCCATGGAAACTCCATGGAAACAAGGCCAGATTTGAAGGCTAGTTCTCGGAGGCTGCGTGAATTTGGACACCTGCGTAAGCAGTCTCGTCGCACCGGAAGTGACGTATTCTGGTCGCCATATTGGACATCGAAGGACGGAGCCTATTAATTTGTAGCTATTGAGCCTGTCCAAATTCACCACGAGTTATGCGGTCCATTCAGGCTACATGAGGAGGAGCCTTGTTAGGCTTCAGAGGACCCAGCCTGCAAACTGGCCTTCTGAGGTCGCGGACTGTTAATTTGGACACGGCCTGTGTTTTTGAGTCTACCCGGACGTCATACTGTTATAAAATGCGATTTGCCAGTAAACAGCCAATCAGAATCAGCCCTCGCGTCCGACTCCTGATTGGTTAACAATTGTGGCACAGTTTGCATTGTAAGCGTAAAACTGTGTTTTGTTCTGAAGAGGAGAGAGAAACCGGAAGAGTTGCTCTTTTTGTGGAACCCACGCTAAGACAGTTCAACACCTGTTTTGGATCGGCTCATATTCAAGGACATTTTGGAAGGACTTCAATAAATTTGTCAGTTTATTTCTTCATAAAAACTTTTCTTTAAAGTGGGAAAATGTTGTTTTCTGTTTCTTGAAGAAGTGTGGTGCTGTAGATGCTTTTTTCATAATTTATTTGCTAATAATAACTTTTTTATTCATAAATGTAAGTTTGACAATCAGAAACCAACCTTTTCACACTGACACTGTTTTCTATATTTGTTAGGTTGAAGATATATTTTATCCCATATTTTACTCTATTAGTATTGCAAAAGAATTGTTCCACAGCGTGACCTATGTTTGACCATATGGATGATAAGACTTCACAGAGAAGCGAATGCCTGAGGACTGGATCAACGTCTGCAACATCAAAAGAGGTGTGCCGAGACACACCTCTTAAACAAAAGGACTGAGACTTTAGTACCAGAGCACTAAAAGGCATATCTGCCTTTTCAATCAGTGGATGACTGCCATTGATGTCTGTCTTTCCTCTTGTGTCTGAGATGTTTACATGTTCCTGCTGGTGCGCCCCCCTTCATCCCTTAGTGCAAATACATTGTATTGTTAGGGACTTCCCTAATAAAATAGAGGGCTCGGCGGAGTGTGCTCCAGAACGAAGTTGGAGATGTAACTGAGCACACCTCCGTTCGTTCTCCTCGCGAGTAAAAGATCAACTCTTGTCTTCCTTCCATTAATTTAGCCTATGTTCAGTGAATGCTTAGGTGATTAAACCTGACATTATTTTGGTCCTTTGAGCGGGATGCCAAGATACCTAAGGATTCCAGCGGGTGTGGTGAACTCCAGAAAGACCATGGCCATGGCAGGCTCACTAGAGAGAGCCTAAAAATCCTTTTCCAGGACTGGACCTCACCCCACCAGCTGGGATCTGACGGTTGACGGCGATCCATTGGAGGGAAGACAACAGTGGTGAGATCAATTTTTTTTAGGGGGGAAGTGAGTGACTGGAGGTCATTGCGCGTTAAGAATAAATAAATAAGTGTTAAGAATAAATAAAAATAAAACATAAAAAAGAAAAAAAAAGTGAAGAAAGACATGAAGTAGAGATGAAATAAGAAAAGAGAAAGAAAGAAAGATAGAGAAAAGAGATAGAGTTAGAAATCCTGTGCATACTAGTCGATGGCAGGTCCATGAAGGATAGTGGAGTGAGAGAAAAAAAAAAAACCTGTGAATACTAAGTCAATGGCAGGTATATGAAGGACGGCGGAGTCCGAGAAATTCCGTGGACGGCGGAGTCCTGTGTACACTTAAATTCCGTGGAGAAATTCCGTGGACGGCGGAGTCCTGTGTACACTTAAATTCCGTGTGTGAATGTTTGCGCAAATCGTATGTAAAACCCTGTGTGAAGTGAGTGAGTGAATGGTGTGATTGGGGATTATAAATACCACTTGGTATTTTATCCCATGTAATACAGTAGGATTATAAACAGCAGACTGTTGTGGATGTAATAGACAAGAATTCTCCACCTGAAAAGGGTTGAAGTGAGAATTACCACAACAGGAAATTTGAGTTGCTGTCCTACTGATGAGAAACCAGTTTTAGAACACCCTAGGTGTTGACAAACTGGTCCAAATTTTCTAAAATGGGGATATTAGGTAGTAAAATAAAACCCAGGGATATGCTGCAGTGTAAAGATTGGAAGTTCATCGAAAAACAGGATCCTGATAAAATTCAGTATTTAGACAAATGGATAGCTGAACATGGCTTTAATGGTCAGTTAAATACACAAAAAATAGCCGCATTGCAGGGATCAATCATTGGAAAGACGAAGAAAGACCCCAAAAAGATGAAGAAAAATGGCTTTGAGGAAACAGAATATTGGATGAGAGTAGCCTCAAAAAGAAAGGAGGGAGTCAAGAGACAAAAAGAGCATGAAAATGAAATCAGAAAGGAAAATAAATGTGAAGAGAAAGATAGTGAATGTGTAAAAAAAACAAAAGGAACAATTAATGTTCCATAGAAAGGAGGATGATGAAACAGGGCCAGTATTTGAGAATGACAGAGAAAGTTGTTGAAGAAGGTAAAGAAGGGGGGGGGGGTTGCAACTGCCCCCTGTATCCTGAGTTACCCCCACTCCCACATTTACAGGTAATGCCACATAGAATGACAACTAGATCAGACAGAACTGCATTGATAAGAAAAAAAACCAAAAATGAGAGATGAACCAAAAATGCGCTCACCTCAATGTGCTGCGTGTTTAAGTGACAGTGTGCATTTGTGGCAGAGGCTGCAGTGGCCCTACAGGGCTGCACATACATAATTAGGAGAGAAAAATATTAGTTGAATTGAAGGACTTATTATTGGCCAAAGATAAAGATAGATTGTGTTGCTGTTATTAATAACATGTTATTATTGTTTGTAGCTGTTCAGTGTTGAGAACTGTGTGTGTGTCGTTTTGTGGGCCCGTGTATACATTTGTGTGTGTGTCTGTGTGTCAAAATGTTAGGAAGAGTGATAAAAGTGGTTGCAATTGTGCTAAAAGGATTGATGAAGTAGAGCTAAAATGGATATAGGTGTAATCGTAAATCATGAGTGTGCTGTAACAAAGAGTTCACAGCTCTTTGAAGTTAGATGCTCGTTCCCAAGTAGGGGTAGGAAGTCAGAGAGAGAGTTTGGTGATTGAAGAAGGTGTGACTTGAACAAATGAATAAGGATAAGAATTAGGTTCCGCTGTAAGGATGAATTGAAGAAATAAATATTTTATGTTTCATACTTCAGTTGATGATCTTTTTATTAAGTTATACCAGTATTTGGAATGAAATTCACAGATAGAAATGACACAGGAAAAAAGATGGTAATTTGATTAGAAGGGCTAGTATTTACATTAAAGCAGAGAATAAATTAGAGACAACAAATAACATTGATCCTGGTTGAAGTAAAATGAGTCACAAAGTTATAAAAATAGGAAATAAAATAAAATTAAGATGTTCAATCTTAACAAATTATTGCAAAATCTGAGTTCCAAATTATGCAGAAATTACTGCTGTAAGATTAAGATAAAGATGGTCTTTTATTAGTCCCACAATCTGGAAATTGCAGAAACAAGTGCAACCATAGTTTTGTTCCATCCTCTGGTTTTGAGAGTACCACGTGCGATTTCTGCATTGCTTTTGCAGATGAACATGAAGGTTTTGTCACCAGCGGGACATTTATAGTGTATGAATACATTGTTATCGTAACCACATCTGATTATTGAGAGATGTACAACATTAACAGATCTTCAACATCAACAGTCACAGTCTCATCCCAGCACACGAATGAACTCGCTGCTGTAACTCTCTGCTTACGTCAAGCCCGGCCGATGTCCCACCCTCGAGAGCCATATACTCCACCGTGATTGGTAGGTTCGTTCAGCTTCGCACAAAACACTGTAAAGTGCCAGTCATATCAAATTCGCGGGCCGCACGAACATTAAACTTTCATAATAAGGCGGGGGCCGCAAACTATCATCCCGCGGGCCGCAAGTGGCCCGCGGGATTGAGACCCCTGTTCTAGGCAAAGGTAAATAATTTCATTGATAATGTTTGATATGAAAACAAAAAAAACTAGTTATCACTCAGACACGTTGGTTCTTCTGGCGCTGATCACATTGGCTTAGTATCAATAAAAGAGCTTTGCAAAATTAAATTTATAATATTTTATTCAAAATCACATTTACATCTTACCACAAAGAGTCAGTTCCTTCAGTTTTTTTGTTGTCTTTTTTTAAGCTTCAAGGATCGCTGCAATTCTCACCAGCACAATTGTGTCTCTCAGCACCCTTTTTAGAAAATAATTTTTTATCACAAACGCTGCAACTGAATGGCTTGTCTCCAGTGTGTGTTGTTGTGTGGCTCGTTAAATGCGAAACTCTTTCCACAAACTGAGCAGGAAAATGGTTTTTTGCAGCGTGTATTCTTGTGTGTTCTGTTAATCGTGACTTTTGAGAGAAACTTTTCCTCCAAATTGAGCAGAAAAAAGGGTTTTCTCCGCTGTGTGTTCTTGCGTGCCTTGTTAAATGAGAATTTTGGGAGAAGCTTTTACCACAAACTGAGCACGAAAAGGGTTTTTCTCCAGTGTGCGTTCTTGTGTGTTTTGTTAACGTTGCATTTTGAGAGAAGCTTTTGCCGCAAACTGAGCAGGAAAAGGGTTTTTCACCACTGTGTGTTCTTGTGTGGCTTGTTATATGCGACTTACGATAGAAACTCTTTCCACAAACTGAGCAGGAAAAGGGTTTTTCTGCAGAGTGTATTCTTGTATGTTCTGTTAATCGTGACTTTTGAGAGAAACCTTTCCTACAAACTGAGCAGAAAAAAGGTTTTTCTCCACTGTGTGTTCTTATGTGGCTTGTTAAATGCGACTTACGAAATAAACTCTTTCCACAAACTGAGCAGGAAAAGGGTTTTTTTGCAGCGTGTATTCTTGTGTGTTCTGTTAATCGTGACTTACGAGAGAAACTCTTTCCACAAACTGAGCAGAAAAAAGGTTTTTCTCCACTGTGTGTTCTTGTGTGTTTTATTAAATTAAACTTTCCAGAGAAGCTTTTGCCACAAACTGAGCAGAAAAAAGGTTTTTCTCCACTGTGTGTTCTTATGTGCGGTTTTAAAGACAACTTTGAAGTTAATGAGTCAGTGTGACATGCCCTTTCACCCTCGGCTTGCCCATCATCATCATCATCATCATCATCGACATGAGCGTCTGATAATGTGTCCTCATTTTGTGCTTGTGATGGCCCCCAGTGGTCTTCATCACCTTCTGTTGTCACATGATGACTTGAACTGCTGCTTGGAGGCTCCGCCCCTCTGTTGTCCTCACCCTCACCCATGTTTTCATCTTCAGTCTTTATAGGGACAACATTCACTGGTGACTTGTTGATCTCCTCCTCCTCCTTCTCCTTTTTGATGTGAGTCAAGTCTGGCTCCTCTTTCACAGAACGGAGATCGTTTTCACTGACGTCTGAAGGACACAAAGACAAACACACATTTTGTTTGGTCAAGTCAAAGCTCATGCGGCGACTTTGTCTTATATTGTTTCTACCGTGCTACCTTGACTTGTGCCTACTGCATATGGAGCGTGCGACCCCGATTTGGACCGGACCATGGGGGTATTTCACAAAATTACGTCCTACGATGTAAACCTCCTTTTACCAGCACAGCTGTGATAAACGAGCATCTGAAAAGGAAGCACGTTGCGGCTGATGCCGATTTCATTCCTGACATAGTCACAGACGTTTCTGGAAGCAAGCTGAAGTTAGCGCACACAGGCTATTGTGTGCGTCTGATGGAACACCTGTTGTGGGACCCAAACATATTGATGCAGACCACTGGGGGCCATCGCAACATAATGTCATTGATAAAATAGAAATCCTTCAAGTGAAATATGTTTACAAGTATTTCTTTTTGCATTGAGAGATAGTTTCATCGTGGGTATCGTATTTTCACGACCATAAGGCACACTTCAAAGTCTTAAATCATCCCCAAAACAAACGAGATGCCTTGTAATTTGACACGCCAATTATATGGACTGAGAAACTCTCTCGACCATGGGCTTGTTCCCCTTGAGGTGTTTCAGAGGGCATTTTAGCACACACTGCTGGCCAAAGTCTGAGACATCTATGCTTCAAATTGACTGTGACATAAACATTATGTGAATACGTTCTTTGGCTGATGGTGCAGGAGAAAGCTGGACAAAAGGGCAGCTGCACACGATGTTGTAGTCTGTCTTATCATTCATGTTATTGCAAGCAAGATACATCACAGGTTTAGACAACAGACTGCAAAAAATAAATAAAAACACACTGCCCAAAGCACACCACTCACATTTCTCTAACCAGCCATCTGATTGGCTGAGGCTCCCGGAATGCATCAGTACTGTTTTTGTGTTGTTTTTATTTCTTATTGGGATATGAATGGCATGGGAGATACATGTTTTGTGATAATTTTATTTCTTTGTTTCATTGTTTGCTTGTAAGCTGTTCAGAGATATTTTTGGTTTTGATTTGAAACCATGACTCTATGGTTCGGTGACCAGTGAAATCCCTCCCCTGACAATCTCAACAAATTCGCACTTGATCTCTGTGCTTCTATTTGTTAGACGAGACGAATGAAAGATTGCGTCGTTTTTTAAAGTAGCGCTGAATGGATCCCCTGCTTGAAAACGGCAGTCTGTTCGGCACGAAAGCGGAAGAACAGGACACACCCCGCTGTGATATGATTGGCTGCTGGCCGTGTGGGGCACTGTCATCAACTCACCGACAGATGTCACCATTTGCGATGCAAATCATTGTCATATTCTTCTAAACATCGGAAAAACTTAAGATTTAAACCGTATGCAAATGAACAAACATTTTAGTTCCCAAACATGAACTTGACAGATTAATTAAACTTAACTTTTGTTTCTGGTTTTGTTGAAACATCTGCCACCATGTTGTCGGTTGGACAGTATTCCAAATGTCATGCCATGTCATTATCCACACCGCTTTTCCTGTACTGGGTCGCGGGAGGGTGCCGGAGCTGACGTGATAAAGTGTTTCTTACTGTCAACATATTTGCACCTTTGCCTTTTTACAGGCTTTTTCGCCAGTGCGATGGTGCCTTGATTGTCCTCAAAACCAATTAGTCGCTCTTTATTTTTTGCATGAGATATTTTTTTTATCTCCCAAGGGGATAGTTCACGTGGATTGAGCTCTTAAGTAACTAAAAAAGTAAAAGAAAAAAATAATTAAGGTTCTTTAAGAATATGAATATGCAAGAAATAAATCTCTCAGATCAACATTTCACATTGTCGTTTGTCAAATGTAGATAAATTGTATTTTTCATTAGGGATTTGTCTGTTGTTTTTCATTTATTTGCACGTCACTATTTAAGTATTTTTTTCTTTTACTATTCTTTACCTCTATCAGTATTTAATTCGATTTTCATGGAATTATTTAAGCTTGCTTATATAATACTACAATATTTATTAATTTTTTTAATACAACAAAATGTTTTCAATATTTTTTAATTATTTTTATTTAAATCTTGAATATTTTTCAACATATTTGTTCATTTAAATGTGTGCAATTATTTTATTTATTCCATTAATACTTAAAATTTCATTCATTATTTTTTATCTTTCAAAATTCGTTCAATATTTATTAAATGTTTCTATATTTATTATGAATTTAATTCACTCAGTATGTGGTTGTGAATTTTAAATTGAAATATGTCGCTGTTTTATTATGTAAATGTTAGAGTGTTAAAAAATATTTCTGTATTTATTTAGGTACTTAAATATTTAATTATTCGTTTCAGTATTCATTAAATTACGGTGATTCACTTTTGCAATTCAGACGCGCAGCAACGAACTGCGTAATGCGGATCCTCTCCTCCGTGGTGACGAAAAAAAAGAAGCGGGAAGATTTACGAAAGCAGGAACGGACCGTGCATCAGCAGAGCGATAAATACACTGTGTTCAGGAGGCGCACACGATATTTCTGCCTTTCTTCATTTTTACTTTGTTTATTAATGTACATTGTTTGCATTGGCCTCAAGGACTCATTCGGCGTGTATGTATTTGTAGTTTTCACTGTGTCACGTGATTTCCTAAAGCCATCAAAGGAAGAGAAATAAAAAAAGAAAATCTGGACATCAGTCTGAATCGTGGCCTTTTCGCTGGACCGGTGTAGCTACACTCTTGACATTCCAAAATCTTTGAGAGAAACTGAGACTACTTGCATTTATCTTTCTTGTTCTATTTAAAGTTCAACTTCTAGTTCAGTTTTTCACCTTTTCACACTGCGTAATGGAGGCCAGTTGAGCAAGTGGAACAAGTGATTTTATTGATGATGGTGGAAGGCACCGATTTCATGAGCACCGTTTCTTCTCACACCTTTTCCATTAGGTACGATTAAAAAGACAACTGAAAAGCATAATGTTAACAAATGTTGTTCCAGGCAAAGGCAATTAATTTTATTTATGTTTGATATAAAGCCACTGATGGTGTAGTGGTACACTCGCCTGAGTTGTGTGCAGGCAGCGTGGGTTCAGTTCCCTCTCAGTGACGGTGTCTATGTCTGCCCTGTGACTGGCTGGTGACCAGTTCAGGGTGTAGTGCGCCTTTCGCCCGGAGTCAGCTGAGATAGGCTCCAGCACCCTCCCGCGACCTTGTACCGGACAAGCGGTGTGGATAATGACATCACATGTTTGATATAAAAACAAAAAAAATCATCATCACTCAGACACAATGGTTCTTCTGGCACTGATCACATTGGCTTAGTGTCAATAAAAAAGCTTTGCAAATTTCAATTTATCATATTTTATTCAAAATCACATTTACATCTTACCGCAAAGAGTCGGTTCCTTCAGTTTTTTTTTCTCCTTTTTTTAAGCTTCAGATCGAATTTTTTAGCACAAACGCTGCAACTGAATGTCTTGTCGCCACTGTGCGTTCTTGTGTGGATTCGTAAATTTGACTTTACAGAGAAAGATTTACCGCAAACCGAGCAGGAAAAAAGGTTTTTCTCCACTGTGTGTTCTTGCGTGCCTTGTTAACGTTGAGTTTTGAGAGAAGCTTTTACCTCAAACTGAGCAAGAAAAAGGGTTTTCTCCAGTGTGCTTTCTTGTGTGGCTTGTCAAACTTGACATATCAGAGAACCTTTTGCCACAAACTGAGCATGAAAAAGTTTTTTCACCACAGTGTGTTTTTGTGTGAATTTGTAAATTAGCCTTTCTAGAGAAGTATCTTCCACAAACCAAGCAGGAAAAAGGTTTTTCTCCAGTGTGTTCTTGTGTGGTTTGTTAAATGCGACTTTTGAGAGAAACTCTTGCCACAAACTGAGCAAGAAAAAGGTTTTTCTCCAGTGTGTGTTCTTGTGTGCGTTTTTAAACTTGACTTTTGAGAGAAACTCTTGCCACAAACTGAGCAGGAAAATGTTTTTTCTCCACTGTGTGTTTTTTTGTGCAGTTTTAAAGACAACTTTGAAGATGAGTCAGTGTGACATGCCCTTTCACCTTTAGTTTGCTCATTGTCATCATCATCGTCACGAGCGCCTGATAATGTGTCCTCATTTTGTGCTTGTGATGGCCCCCAGTGGTCTTCAACACCTTCTGTTGTCACGTAATGACTTGAGCTGCTGCCTGTAGGCTCCGCCCCTCTGTTGTCCTCACTCTCATCCTTGTTTTCATCTTCAGTCTTTATAGGGACAACGTTCACTGGTGACTTGTTGATCTCCTCCTCCTCCTTTTTGATGTGAGTCAAGTCTGGCTCCTCTTTCACAGAACGTCTTCACTGACGTCTGGAGGACACAAAAAGACAAGCACACATTTGGTTTGGTCAAGTCAAAGCTCATGCGGCGACTTTGTCTTATATTGTTTCTACCGTGCTACCTTGACTTGTGCCTGCCGCACACGGAGCAATGCGTGCGACCCCAACTTGGACCGGACCATGGGGGCATTTCACAAAATTACGTCCTACTATGTAAACCTCCCTTTCTTAGCAACACAACAGTGATAAACGAGCATTTAAAAAGGAAGCACGTTGCGGCTGATGCCCGATTTCATTCCTGACATAGTCACAGACGTTTTTGGAAGCGAGCTGAAGTTAGCACACACAGGCTATTGTGTGCGTCTGATGGAACACCTGTTGTGGGACCCTAACATATTGATGCAGACCACTGGGGGCCATCGCAACATAATGTCATTAATAGAATAGAAATCCTTCAAGTGAAATATGTTTACAAGTATTTCATTTTGCATTTATGGATAGTTTCATCGTGGGTACTTTTTGCTTTCATGATAATCTGGATCCCTAAAAGAATTAAAGGGGCCCTGGAATCAGAGTCGCTATTTATTGTATGATTTACGTTTGGGTTTTTTTACCCAAAATGATATTTATCCTGCGAGTACGTTCCGACATTACTCTTTTTATATTCATAAAATTTCTGTTTCTAAATAAATTTTAAAACAAAATTACATTTGAAGAGTAAAAGTTCTTACACAAAAGCATTAAGCAACAACACTTTCACTCTGACTTTCGTGTTGACATATTTGAATAATGACTGTATATATTAAAGTTATCCAATATTTATTCAAATTAGACTAAGATACACCAAAATATTATGAGTTCACTGAATTATTTTGTAACCGCAATGATGTATAACAGCCATAGGGTGTCAGTAATGAGTAACAAAGTAACACAAGACCTCCCATTGTTGATCATTGTCATTTGCATAAATTACCAGGAACTATGAGTTGTGGGGGAGATGCAAACCACCTGGGCCACAGGAACTTTATCAGGAACTAAATGTTCCTGGACTTGTAGGTAGAAAAGGGGGTTGTGACTTTCAGCCTTTTTGAGACCATAGTAAGCCAAAGATGCAGATGCATTCCTTGCAGCATGCGCTTGTTCACTGATGAGATCCGTGCAACCCTGGATGGATGCATTAAATGTATTTTAAATGTTTGGATGAGGTGAAACTACGCACATGTGCACAAAACAGTGCAGAGCCACCGGAGGTTCATTGACCGAGCCAGTAAAAATTTCATAAATAAGACCAATACGTACTTGATTTATGAAAAAAAAACGTAATCCTTTGTGCTTTATCCACTCAAATTCATCACCCGCCATTGATCATTTTGCCGCAGTGTGGACAGTTTTTCGAGTCAGAGTGAATCATTCCATAAGGAATTGCTTGAACAAGATATGTCAGAGTTTTTGTCAAAAACGAGACAAGCCTTCATAAATGAATCACCCAGCCAAGATTGTCTTTGTCATTTGCGAGGAGCAGTCCGGCAAAGAGAAAAGCTTTCCCGCTCCTGTGCGGCCTTTATTGAAGCACAGCAAAGCAATTTGAATATGCAAACTCATAAAGAATGGAAAAACATGAACACTTTGACTTCATCACACCCGTCCACACGCTTCCTGTTGTTCGAACGGTTTCAGCTTACAAGACATGTTAGGGTCACACATCTGCTAAACGGTTTCCTGTCAAACACGGTTCAAGACGTGCATCTGTTTTTGTGGCTTCCTGCTCCACTGCCAGCATTGACACAACTCTGTTACCACTGAACTCACGTTTTCCTGTGTAAGAGGTCCATGTTTTTGTGACCTTCTATTAACCCGTAAGCATAGTTTTGAAACATGATGACATGACAAACTTAATTTCTTTCACAATAATATAAAACTTTCGCAGATGTTGCAAAAACAAATTGGAGAAGCTGTGGAGCAGAGCACAACATCAGTCAGACCCCGGGTCCACGACCAGACTTAATGCATTACGATTGCTACGTACCAGCGAAACCGTCGGGCCCTCCACACAACGGTACGCCTCGATCCTTACTGTGTTCCATGCCACAAAGTGCCCAATACGATACGTGGAAGCGCGCTTCTCTTCATTATTTCTATTTTCAGCTAATCATTTTCCTGCTAAAATTTACACCCTGGCCAGGGTCTGTGCTCAAACTGAGCTTATTCACGACTATGTTGTCTATAGCGATAGTTTTACACTTCTTATTTCTCATCTCTTTAACCACTAGACCTTTCTTTTCTTTATCTTCTGCACATTTCTCCCGCACTAGTCCCATTTACTTAGTTCCTATCATCATTTTTTAAATCGATTTATTTTTTTTTTATACTTTTTCGAATGTTCTTTCAAAGTGCGGTTACTTTGACATCTTTTATGTCTTAATCATTATAGAGGCCTCTTGTTTAAACGATAATTGAAACTAACACAGGGACATTTTCCATGACCAATCAGCCAGCAGACCCACACGCACAAGCTTTCTTTAACGACCCCAAAAGCCCCGACCGCTTGGACACAGGCGCACAACACCCATTGTGAGTAAAAGCATCTCACCGAAAGTTCAGCCGGCCGGCTGTTGAGCGCCTGCGCCCCAGCACCCTGAGACCCTCAATGGAGCAAAATGCCAAAAATGGGGTATATTTTGTTGTTGATGTGTGGGTCTGGCTCAGCTTCCCTCCGGACAGGTCGCCGAGCATGGCAGAATTGGTGATGGAAAGAAATTCTCTGACACAGTCATTTTGGTTAGAAAGAGATTTTATTCTCGTCACATGCTGATGTCAAAAGAAGTCTCCCCAAAAAGAAAAAAGGGAAAGGTGTCCCCTCTCTCCGGCCTTCCCTTCTTATAGGGAATGGCCACACCGGACATGAATATTGAAGGATTGTATTACGATTGCTGGCATTATTTTAAACACTTATGGGACAGAAGGTCAATTATTTAATTTAGCAGGTTCATATTTACTGAATATGTTCAACATTGATAAACAAAAAGCATTTTTCAAATGAAAGTAGAAGTGCAGTGCATCGATAAGATTGACTGGGATTGTAGTCATGGTGTTTACTGATGCATTCATATGCTTAATTTCTATGACTTAGTTTAAATGCAAGACCTCAAACTTGCACACATAGTATTTTCATGACCCACACTCTCATTCAGAACAAACAGATTCAGTCTGCTCAGGTCAAACTGATGACAAACCAGATAGCACTTCATGGACAAATACGACAAAACACATTTTCCACATAGGCCATAGAAGATACAAACATATCAAGTTGGGCCGGGGAGGACGTCACAGGGACGCGATCAAGAACACCAAAAACATAATCTGATCTGGGAAAAAATACACCACACAATCTGTACACTGACGAGATTACAGGGGAATGTGAGCAGGTCAGCCTTGGACGTGGACAGGAGAAGGAGCAAGGACGACCGATTCAACCTCCATGACCCTTGACAAAGAAAACCTATAAAATGTGAGGCTGGGCTGAGATCAGCGCGCCATTTTTCGATTGTGCTCGTCCGAGTACAGTTTCTCGTCAGATTAAGAAAAAGACGCCCAGATATCTGTCTTTGTACTATTTCCTGAACTCCAGAAATCAAAGAAACTAAAATATCGGAACTCTAATCAGTTATTGTTGAGTCTTTATTTGACCCTATTCTTCTTGAGTACAAAAAACGAACACGCATTGGAGTAAGTTTGGCTTTTAAGATTCATTTACTAAATGTTTCTCATTTTCTCGGTGGCTCAACTCCAACAGTGGATATAAAAATACACTACATCTGTCAGCATAGTTTTGAGACATTACAAACTTAATTTCTTTCACAACGTATAAAAACTGGAATATGTAAAATGTTAAATAATCAGTTCAAATTTTAAACTGGGAAAAAAAACACGGAGTTTACCCCCCACTAATGGTTATTCTTTGGCATCCATTTTCTGCACTGATTTCATTTGGCATAAACAAATGTTCAGCAAACCGGCAAGTAAAAGGCAATATTTAAAAATAAAACGGCAATAACCTTGAACGCATTCCCCCAAACAACTTAATGTTGTGATGCATATTTTTAACGATAGAAAGTCGTTCTTGACAAAGCAAATGAGAGTAAGACGTGTACAAACCTGCTCTGTGTAGCACAACACGAGGCTGCTTGCAACCTTCGCCCAGAAGTTGAAGATGTTGCTCGTTCTCTTCTTTTATTCCACAATGTTCCTCTTTGTACTTGGGTGTCGTTCTTTCACACATTTTCAAACGCCAATCTCAACAAATCCGCACTTGATCTCTGCTTGGCGATAACTCGTGTGCTTCTCTTTGTTCGACGAGACGAATGAAAGATGGCGTCGTTTTTTCAGAGTCGCACTGAAAGAATATCCTCCGAGAAAATGGCAGTCTGTTCGGCACGAAAACGGAAGAACAGGACACACCCCGCTGTGATTTGATTGGCTGCTGGCTTTGTGGAGCACTGTCACCAACTCACCGACAGATGTCGCCATTTGCGATGCAAATCATCGTTATCTTCTTCTAAACATAGAGAAAAACCCAAGATGCACATGAAGAAACATTTTAGTTCCCAAATATGAACTTGAGAGATGTATTGAATTTTACTTTTGTTGCTGGTTTTGTTTATATATCTGACACCATGTTGTTGGTTGGATAGTATTCCAAATGTATTTCCCTGTTATTAACAGTTGACATGATAAAGTGATACTTTATGTCAACATATTTGCCTTTTTACAGGGTCTTTCACCAGGTTGTGATGTGATTGCGAATTTTAAATAAAAATATGTCACTCTTTTATTACTTAACTGTTATTGTGTTTGAAAATGATTTCGGTATTTATTTAAAGTACTGTAATATTTCATTATTCGTTTCAGTATTTATTAAACTACAATAATTCACTATTAATTTCAAGATTCATTGATCTGTTTTAGGAATAATTTAGTATTCAATGTTTAATAGTTACAGTATTTACTTTTTAAATTTTTGTTTCACCATTTTGTTCAATCTTAATCTTATGGAAAATTATTTTGCAAGCACCTGTAGTGTATTTTCACAAGGTCTGACATAGACAACTTATTTTATGGCCATGACAACTGTTGCTTTGAACTCCCTCAGGGCTTCCTGACTCCCCCTTTGACACGTAGATTGCCGCCCTGAGAGGCACGAGACTTTAACTTTATTTACGGGGGTCAGGAAGCAGAACAGGGGTTATCTGCGTCCCAAGGAGGGGGTTTACAAAAGAGGGGTCTGGCGCCGGGAAGTCGCACCTTCGCGGAGTCTGTGCCCCGCAGCCATGGGGGCAGTTTGAGGAGTCAGCTAAGAGACAGCTGGATAAAATGCATATGCAATAAGGGAAAATTAGATATTCATGTCCTTTGTTTGCCTTCCCTATAAGAAGGGAAGGCGCGAGAAGGGGACACCTTTTTCTTTTGGGAACTTCTGACATCAGCTGAGATCAATAAAATCTTCTTCCAACCACCGGTGTGTGTCAGAAGTTTTTTCCATCACCAAGCCAACCTTGCCTGGCGACCTGTCCGGAGGGGAGCTGAGCCAGACCCGCACATCAACAGCGGAAATTTACCTCATTTTTGGCGTCACGAACAGGATTCGTGCTCCAGTGAGGGCCTCCGGGTGCTGGGGTGCAGGCGTTCAACAGCCGGCCGGCTGAACTAGAGGTGAGTTGCTTTTACTCACAATGGATGTTGGGCGCCTGTGTCTGAGCGGTCGGGGGTTCTGGGGCAGTTAAAGAGAGCTTGTGCGTGTGGGTCTGCTGGTTGGTTGGTCATGGAAAATGCTGTCCCTATGTCTTGGTTTTTGGAGTAGGAAAGGCCGTTGTAAGGATTAAGACATGAGAAAAGGTCAAAGTAACCGCACTATGCAAGAACATTAGAAAAAGTATAAAAAAACTGATGAAAGAAACTAAGTAAATGGAGCCTTAGTGAGGGGACACGGAGTAACCCACTATGCAATAACATTAGGAAAGTATAAAAAAAAAGATGAAAGAAACTAAGTAAATGGAGCCTTAGTGAGGGGACACGGAGTAACCCACTATGCAATAACATTAGGAAAGTATAAAAAAAATGATGAAAGAAACTAAGTAAAGAGACTTGTGCGGGAGTGGTCAAAGAGATGAGAAACAAGAAGTGGATAGCTCCGAGACTGCTGTTGAAAAGCTAAGAAGCGAACTATGGATGATATAGTCGTGAAAGGCTTAGTTTGAGTACAGACCCTGGCCAGGGTGTAAATTTTTGCAGGAAATTATGAGCTGAAAAGACCACTAATGAGATAAGAAGAGAAGATATGAAATAGAAGAGATGATGAGATGAGAAGTTCGGACAGTTTGGCATGAGAGAAATCCGAACAGAAGTAGAGACGCGCGCTATCACGTATCGTTTGGGCAAGCGAGGCATGGAGCGCATTTGAGGCACGAGACGCACTTCAGTGTTGACGGCGCGGAGCCAGGAGCTGTCGTTGTGTTCGGTATGTTACGGAGGTTCCTTGTCAAGCCGGTTCGATTCCGCTGTTTGAGACATATCCGGTGATCAAATGCGCTCTGGTCAAGGCCACGCAAAATCAAGAACCTGGCTGCGGTCCACGTTTGGCATAGGATGTACGCAGGGGTTTATGAAGTGATATGGGTACGTGGAAATTAGGCCTAATTAGGGGGTTTAATAATGGTATACCAGTATATGAATGATATGTGCACACAATAGAAATGTTTGAAAGTGTCGCGGTTCTATGAACCGTGTGGGAAGGAAGGAGGACCCGAAAGCGACAGGTGAGTGGGAAACAGGGTTTATTGAAGGCTGGAGTGGGGATGCGAGCTGGAGAGAGTCCACCGCAAGGCAGGCGTCGTCCAGGACAGCGTCGAAGGAAGCCGACGGGCCAGTGCCGGGTGGCGCGGACGAGGGTGCGGTCGAGCGAGACGTGTTGGGAGGCGAAGTCGGGCTGGAGTGGTAGCGCGAAGCACGGCGGAGCGGAGAGCGCTGGCGGGATGTTTGCCGGGCGGGATCTCGGAGGCGCTGGCGTGCGGAGCGGGACCAGACGGGTTCAGGTCGGCTAGAGGGGGGAGACGGCAGAGCAGGGGTCAAGCAAGCACGAGAGCAAGGCGAGTCAGGCGAACGGGAAACAAGACGAGACATGAGCCAGTACCACGTGAGGTGACAAGATAATCCGGCGTCGGACTCCTGGCGTGGCTGGTTCTTAAGCCGGCGCTGATTGCCGGCAACGAGCTGCAGGTGCGCCGGAGCCGACGCCCACTTTCTCCGGAGGAGAGCCTGGCTGGGTGGATCGTGAACCTGTAACAAACAGAACTGCCACGCCCTCCTCCCCGACCCGAACCGTCACAGTACCCCCCCCCTAACGGACGCCTCCTGGCGTCCTACCCGGCTTGTCCGGGTGAAGTGCGTAAAACTCCCTGATGGGGGCGTCGGTCAGAAACAGTTTTCGGGAGATCCAGGAGCGCTCCTCCGGACCGTAACCCTCCCAGTCCACCAGGTACTGGTAGCCCCGGCCCCGGCGCCGAACGTCCAGGACTTTTGCCACCGTGTAAGCCGGGTGGTCGTCTATTATCATGGGGGGTGGGGGGGGTGCCGCCGGAGGGCTCAGAGGGCTGGAGGATACCGGTTTGAGGAGGGAGACATGGAATGTGGGGTGAATCTTCAGGGAGTCGGGAAGTTTGAGTCGAACAGAGCATGGGTTGATGATTCTTTCGACGGGAAAGGGACCGATAAAGTGAGGAGCCAGCTTACGAGACTCGACTTGTAGGGGAAGATCGCGTGAGGAGAGCCACACCATTTGGCCAGGCACGTAGTCCGGGGCTGGGGACCGACGGCGATCAGCCAGTCGCTTGGTCCTCTGGGCTGTTCGGATGAGGGCGGCCCTCGCTTCGGCCCACACCCCCCGGATCCGGCGGAGGTGCTCCTCCACGGAAGGAATGGCCACGGTATGCTCCTGGTCCTTGAAGAGAGGTGGTTGGTAACCGAAACAGACCATGAAGGGAGACATACCTGTGGCCGTGGTGGAGAGGGAGTTATGGGCGTACTCGACCCAGGGTAGTGCGTCGCTCCAGGAGTCCGGGTTGCGGGCCACCACGCATCGGAGGGCGGCTTCCAGGTCCTGGTTGGCCCGCTCCGTCTGGCCGTTGGATTGGGGGTGGTAGCCCGAGGAGAGACTGGCGGTGGCCCCGACTGCCTTGCAGAATTCCTGCCAAACTTGTGAAGCGAACTGGGGGCCCCGGTCGGACACGATGTCCTCCGGGATGCCGTGGGGTCGGAAAACGTGTTGGGTGACGAGTTTGGCGGTCTCAAGCGCGGTGGGCAGCTTGGGCAGGGGGACGTAGTGGACGCTTTTGGAAAACCTGTCGACCAGGGTGAGGATGACTGTGTGTCCGTTGGACGGAGGGAGACCGGTAACAAAGTCCAGGGCGATGTGCGACCATGGACGGCTTGGAATCGGCAGGGGCTGGAGGAGGCCGGCGGGGACCGCGTGGGAGGCCTTTCCGCGGGCGCAGACGGAGCAGGCTCGCACGAATTCCCGGGTATCCTTAGCCATCCGGGGCCACCAGAAACGCTGCTGGAGGAAGCGGAGAGTGCGTGCCACCCCCGGGTGGCAGGTGAGTGTGGATGAGTGCCCCCATTGCAGTACCTGTGACCGCACGGTGTCGGGAACGAACAAGCGGTCGGAAGGGACTGGGCGCGGGTCTGGTTGCTGCTCCTGAGCGTTGCGGACGACCTGCTCGATGTCCCAGGTGGCCGCCCCCAGTAGACAGGCCGAGGGAAGAATGGGCTCCGGAGCGTCAGGGCTGGCAGGGGGCGAGAACTGACGTGAGAGGGCGTCCGCCTTCCCATTGTTCGAGCCGGGGCGGAAGGAGAGGGTAAAATTGAAACGGCTCAAGAACAAGTTCCAGCGTGCCTGGCGGGGGTTGAGTCTCTTGGCGGACTGCAGGTATGCCAGGTTTTTGTGGTCGGTCCAGACCAAAAAAGGGGTCGAGGTGCCCTCGAGCCAGTGCCGCCACTCCTGGAGAGCCCATACCACCGCGAGGAGTTCTCGATTGCCCACGTCGTAGTTTCGCTCGGCGGGGGATAGGCGCCTGGAAAAGAAGGCACACGGATGGACTACCTGGGTGCCGGAATCCCGCTGGGAGAGGACGGCCCCCGCCCCGGTGTCGGAGGCGTCCACCTCCACGATGAACTGGAGGGCGGGGTCTGGGTGCCGGAGTACGGGGGCGCTGGTGAAGGCCTTCTTCAGGTGGGTGAAGGCCTGGGCGGCCGCCGGGGTCCACTGGAATGTGGTGGCTGTGGACGTAAGCGCGGTGAGTGGACTGGCGACCTTACTGTAGTCCCGGATGAAACGGCGGTAGAAATTTGCGAATCCGAGAAAACGTTGCAGCTCCTTCCGGGTGGTGGGCTGGGGCCACTCCGCCACGGCCTGGATCTTGGCCGGGTCGGGGCGAAGTTGCCCCCTGGCGATGATATAGCCAAGGAAGGGCACCGAAGGGACGTGGAACTCGCATTTCTCGGGCTTCACGTAGAGGCGGTTCTCCAGGAGGCGCTGGAGGACCAGTCGAACATGCCGGCGGTGATCTGCGAGAGAGCGGGAGAATATGAGGATGTCGTCGAGGTATATGAATACGAACCGGTTGAGCATGTCGCGGAAAACGTCCGTCATGAGGGTCTGGAAGACGGCGGGGGCGTTGGTAAGTCCGAAAGGCATCACCAGATACTCGAAGTGCCCCAATGGTGTGTTGAATGCCGTCTTCCACTCGTCCCCCTCCCTGATGCGGACCAGGTGGTACGCATTTCGTAAGTCCAACTTTGAGAAAATCTGGGCCTCACATAGGGGTTCGAACGACGGGTCGATGAGGGGGAGCGAAGACTTGTTTTTGACCGTTATTTGGTTTAATGGTTTGAAGTCAATGCAGGGGCGGAGCGAGGCGTCCTTCTTTTTTACGAAAAAGAAGCCCGCGCCCAGAGGAGAAGACGAGGGGCGGATGAGACCGGTCGCAAGTGACTCCCGGATGTACGTCTCCATGGCCTCCTTCTCTGGCCTGGAGATGTTGTATAGCCGGGTGTTGGGCAGGGGGGCCCCCGGGAGGAGGTCGATGGCGCAGTCGTACGGACGATGGGGGGGGAGGGTACGGGCAAGGTCCTTGTTGAAGACCTGCGCCAGGTCGTGGTAGTCCGGGGGAACGGAGGAGACGTCAGGGGGAGGGGGGGGGGGAAGCGTAGAGGAAGGGGGCGGATCCGCTGAACGCAGGCAGTGGGAGTGGCAGAACTCACTCCATCCTGTCAGCACGCACCTCCTCCAATCGATGGTGGGATTGTGGGTCTGGAGCCAGGGGAACCCTAAGACCAGGGGGACCTGGGGAGAGTGAATCAGAAAAAATCTGATGGACTCCCGGTGATTTCCAGAGACGATGAGGGTCAGGGGAGCGGTCTGTTGGGAGACCCGGGCGATGAGATGTCCGTCCAGCGCGACCACCCTTCGGGGAGACAGAATGGGTTCCATGGTGATGCCGAGCTGGCGGGCAAGGGTCAGGTCCAAGAAGCTGCCGTCGGCCCCCGAGTCGACCAGCGCGGTGACCGAGCGGGGGGTGTGTGGACCCAGCAGCCGGGCGGAGATGGACATCCGGGAAGAAGAGCCAGAAGCGGAGACCAGCAGGCTCGGCGTTGGGCTCTCCCTCAACGACGAGCCTGCTCTTTTGGGTTACTGGGACAGTGGATCAAGACGTGGCCGGGGAGGCCGCAATACAGGCAGAGCTGATGGGACCGACGGCGCTGGCGCTCCAGAGGGTCCAGAGTAGTTCTTCCTACCTGCATCGGTTCCTCCGCGCCGGTGGATAGCTGAACCGGCGATGGCGAGCGAACCTCGGGTCGGGGAATGGCTGCCCGGGCGGCGACTCTGGCGGGGCGTCGGAAACGATCAGCCTGCCGGTCCCGCAACCGATGGTCCACCTTGATGGCCAGGGCGATTAGTTCTTCGAGCGTCGTGGTTTCGTCTCGGATCGCCAGCTCGTCCTTGAGGGCGTCGGTCAACCCGTTGAGAAACGCCTCGCGGAGAGCCGGCTCGTTCCAACGGCTCTCGTGGGCCAGGATGCGGAATTCCACCGAGAAATCGGCCGCGGAGCGGGAACCCTGTCGGAGGGAGAGGAGCCGGCGGGACGCCTCGCGCCCCTGCACCGGGTGGTCGAAGACACGGCGTAACTCCTGGCTGAAATCCGCGTAAGTAGACATCGCAGGAGACGCCGCCTCCCACAATGCGGTTGCCCACTTGGCGGCGCGGCCGCGAAGCAAGTTGATGGTATAAGCGATCCTGGCCCGTTCGGTAGCGTAACTGTGGGGCTGGAGGTCGAAAACCAGGGAAGTGCTGAGTAAGAATTGGCTACACGAGCCCAAGTCCCCGGAGTAGGGTTCGGGAGTAGGAACGTGGGGCTCTCGACCGCCCGCATAATGCAATGCGGCGGCCGGGGGGGCCAGGGTCGCGTCCCTGGGGAGGTTGGAGGGGGGAGCGAGTGAACCCACCTGGTTAGAGAGGTGCGAGAGCTGGTGTTGGATGGCCTGGAGGGAGCCCGGAACTTCCTGCAGCATTCGATCATGGCGCTCGAGCACGCTGCCCTGGTGGGCAAGCGCTTCGCCCAGGGGGTCCGTGGTCGCGGGGTCCATTAACTTGGCCGGATTATTCTGTCGCGGTTCTATGAACCGTGTGGGAAGGAAGGAGGACCCGAAAGCGACAGGTGAGTGGGAAACAGGGTTTATTGAAGGCTGGAGTGGGGATGCGAGCTGGAGAGAGTCCACCGCAAGGCAGGCGTCGTCCAGGACAGCGTCGAAGGAAGCCGACGGGCCAGTGCCGGGTGGCGCGGACGAGGGTGCGGTCGAGCGAGACGTGTTGGGAGGCGAAGTCGGGCTGGCGTGGTAGCGCGAAGCACGGCGGAGCGGAGAGCGCTGGCGGGATGTTTGCCGGGCGGGATCTCGGAGGCGCTGGCGTGCGGAGCGGGACCAGACGGGTTCAGGTCGGCTAGAGGGGGGAGACGGCAGAGCAGGGGTCAAGCAAGCACGAGAGCAAGGCGAGTCAGGCGAACGGGAAACAAGACGAGACATGAGCCAGTACCACGTGAGGTGACAAGATAATCCGGCGTCGGACTCCTGGCGTGGCTGGTTCTTAAGCCGGCGCTGATTGCCGGCAACGAGCTGCAGGTGCGCCGGAGCCGACGCCCACTTTCTCCGGAGGAGAGCCTGGCTGGGTGGATCGTGAACCTGTAACAAACAGAACTGCCACGCCCTCCTCCCCGACCCGAACCGTCACAGAAAGTCTGCAGAAGTAATGATAATGATATACAAGCGCTTTGAAAATCAATAGAGACGTACCGATAATAATATTAACTATAATGTGATTGTATTAATATAAGGATGAAGAAAGTAAGAATGGCAAAAATGACTGAATATCGGAAAATCCAAAACGCGCACACGTCCATGTGCTGCGCGTGAACGCGCGCACGCGTGGCCGTTGGCCGCCAACCTTAGAGGGTTGTGTACATGTAATAGTTTCGAGAAAAATAGCCATCAAAACGAGAATTATCATAAGCCAAAATGAAATAGATTGAATTGTTGTCAGTTTATTGTTTGTGTCTGTTCTTTTCGTGAACATTGTCTTCTATGGAGTGGGCCCGTGTCTGTGTCTGTCTGCGTCTGTTTGTGTGTCAAAATGTGGGGAAAGAGTCATTAAATGGTTAAAGGGGGGCATCACGAGATCGATAAGGAATGTTCTAGCAAAATTGTGCCTTGAAAAACAAAAAATGTGAAATTTTAAGGGGTGTCAAACCTGAGGTGCGGGGGCAGAATTTGGTTCTCTAACTGAGAGGCAAGGTAGGTTGAGTAAGAAAAACGTAAGTGAATTGGAACGAGCGGAAAGTTTAGGGGGAAGGAGCTGTTGCCATTGGCTTGAGATTGCCTGCTCGTAAATTGGCAGGGAGGAGTGGCCGGTAAACTGGAGCCTTTGGTAGGGGGCGTAACCCCTGGTAACCCGGGGACCGCGTGATCGGCGTATGAACAGTGAGGCGCCCCCCCTTCCCTTCTTTTTCTGCTGTGAGCGTCTAGGATAGGCTTGTACACGAGGGCGGCCAAGGAGAAGACGAGTAATTTACATAATTAATGAATGAAGGGTTGAGAACTTGTTTTAAGGAAGTGTACGATTGGAAAAATGAATGACGTTTGAAGGATTGAGGAAGTGCAAAATGAAGGAATGAGGAAGTGCAAAATGAGGGGTTGAGAACTGTTTTAAGGAAGAACGAAAGAAAATTAATGCTTAATGAAGGGATTCAGTGAAATATTTTCTTGACAGACAGTGAGAACGGTCAGAAAAGGAATTTGGGGAAGTGAGTAAGTTACGTGTGGTGTCAAGAGATTTAATTGGTCGGGGGCAGGAAAATGTTTGATAAATATGGCCAGAACCATACAGCACTACAGAAATACTAGAGTATACAACATGGAATTCCATGAATTGGAAAATACAGTTACAAGCAGGCTAGCCATAACTAATGACTTTTAATAAATAGAATGTTATTTAACATTGTGTCTAAATATTTTAGCAGGCAGATCCAGGATCCTGCGTTCACCTCCTGTTTCTGACCCCAACAGAAGATGTCTTCTGCCTTTGCTTTGAGGTAGTGAACAACGAGGGGTTTCAAAGGGGGGATTTCAGCCTCCCCCACCGAGGTGGGTTCATAAAGCCTGGGTGGAACTAGCAGAGTACAAATGGCCTGATTGGGAAACTTAGAATATGGAATGGAAGTTGAGCTGTCTTCAATTCAGTCTGCAGGTGGCTGGACTGTTAAATCACTCAATCTAACTATACGAACTCTAGTAAGAGGAAACAATTTAACTATTCGTATAGGGCAACTGATTTATAAAATACTTGTGAGTTACATCTTAGAAGAGTAGCAGTCATATGGAATTAAATTAAAATAGAAGGAAAATATACATGTGGCAACAACTAACAGAGGGATTTAATGCAGCAGAGTTGGAAATTAGCCAATGGTAAATTATAAATCACCAGATTTGATCAGATGATTAGGCGATACATTTCTATCAATACTTTCTCGGTTGACAGCGGCATGGGAAAAGGAAAATAAATAAATAAAAAAATAAAAATAAAAAAGCAAAACAAAACAAACTGTTCATTTGAGGCATCATTAAAGGGGGGTATTGTAGGCTTCCCATAGTTAGCTAGACAGATTAATTCTTGAGGACAAAGCATTCGTGGATTGATTAGGAATGAACAATTTGCAGCTCGAACAGTGAAGTTGAATGACCACAAACTTTTAGTCGGAGAAATCTTATAGGGAGTTACAAAACAGGAAGAAATTATATACACTTAACTACTGTAATTAAGATCATGTGACAACACCAAGGAATTACACACAGAAAACAATAAAATGAACTAGAAAAAGGGGAGGCACGAACGTAGTAAATTGACGTTGAGGAAATACGAATAATTAAATAAACGAGTAAGAAATCAAGACAAAACAAAATGGAGTTTGACAACCTGCAAGAGAGGTTCGAGATGACAACAAATGAGAAGATAAACACATGGATGTGGGAAGAAAAAAGAACAGTTGTAATCCAAGAGGTATTAAACAGAAGAACTTGAAGATACAGCACAATTTAAGGTGTGAAGGTTTTTTAACAATTGAAGCAAACAAAGAGGGGATTTGAACCATGTTCTAGGATTATAGGTGTAATTTGGAAGGCTACGGGAATAACTTTAAACATACAATTCAATGTTCATTTTAGGATTAATTTGAGGAGATTAGAGCCAATGAGGAGGCGGAGCTATTTTCAAGGTAAATTAGGTCTTGCAATTGATATCCATCTAATCTATTGGACTACAATTAGTTGGAAAGGAGTTGGGAAAGCAATAATACTGGTAATGGAGGATTGGAGCTGTTGATTGAAGAAAATTAGCTCTGATTCTGTGAAATAACTCATTTGCGTGTGATTTCCAGGTTTTGTGAGAGGATGGAAATGTGTCAGTCACTAGTGCGGTGTGTGTGTGTGTGTGGGGGTGGCCACCATTAAAATACACTTAGACTATATGTTGAGAATGGGAGTCAATCAACCACATGGGGGATTGTTTAATTGATAAAAGGTAGCATGCTTGAAGAGGCATGTGTGAAGATATTCAAGTTCATTGAGATTTGGAGATGATGTGATCAAGATAAGAGGATAAATTCCTCTCTCCTGGAACTATATACTGCATAAGCTGTGCGGTTCAACAAATGGGATACACTGACTGATCGGTGACGGTTCTTGACCAAATCTGTGTGGACGAATAATTTGGAAGTGGTACATTTTATGGCACCATTTGACAACCAAATTAGTCAAATGGAGAAGGCCTATTGCGGTAATAGTGCTGGACACAACTGTGCCAGCTGTGAATGACTTTGGACTGTATGAGAGGTGACACAGATGTCGACTATGAGACGAACAAACTTGGACAGTGACCCTACATATGGCATTCGTGCCAGAGGCTGAGACCAAAAGACAATTGTGACTTCGTGGAATGTTTTGTTTTTTAACCTTTTTTTCAGCTTGAATGCTCAGCCGTTGCTAAGGGAACAGACGCTGTGTTGGTTATATGATTTATGTTAATTTTGCAGGTTGTGGATCACCTTCTGAGAGGATGATATGCTATATTTGTTGATTTTTTAACCCTAACCCTTTATTTTTCATGTTTGATTGATTTTGTTGATGATGAATTCAGGCTGATTTACAGGATGGACGCTGCTGATTCCAGTTCCGAGATTATGTGGTGTTTGATTTGTATGTTGTGGTTTGTTGTCGTAAGTGGGTGTTTGTTTATTGAGGTGTGTTTTGTTAGAGCCGTTTCCATGTCAGGCACGTTGCGGGAGCAGCTACTGGATGGAAAGTGATTTTGTTCGCGTGAGTTGTTTCCAGTTGTGTTTCAGCATCCAAGTGAGTGTCCATTCCAGAAGGAGAGACGGCTGGTCAACTAATTAAGTCTGGTTCGTCACGGGTAGGATGGTCTGGAATTGCTGTTTTGTCGGTTTTTATTGTTATTTGTGTTGACACATGTGGGGCATGTGTCAAAGGGGGGAGATGGATGCAGTATTTTGTTCACATAATTGTTTTTGCCTGTAAAGAGGTTTAAGTGTTAACAGGACATATCAACAATGATCATGCTGAGGTGAAAGAGTTGAAGATTGGGCCCAGCAGGAAGAATGCAAGCAGAGCGCTCGGGTCTCACCTCAATCTACTGTGGGACCAGGACGTCAGGCAGCCCCCACGCAGGAGATAAGGGGTGATAGTTATAAACCAGTGCAAGTCCCTCCTTTGTAGTCAGAAGTGCCCCTTCTAAAACCCATGTGTCCTTAGGCGATTGCATTATTAAACAGTGTCATCGGGTCATCAAAACAGCTAGCGCGTGTGCGTCGTAGTTTGCATTGAAAGATGCAGCATAAATTATATTTCAAAATTTGGATAATAACTAAAGCAAATTTAGAACGATAAAAAGATAATTGGCTACAAAATCATTGGGGTGAAATTAATCTTCAATTCAAGTAGGGGTGTTTTAAAAAAAAAAAAAAAAAAAAGAAATCCAAGATCTTAAAAGGATAAAGGCATGATACGTGGAATCTGACTTGGCAATATGGAAAGCGCAAAAGCTAAAGTGGCAAACTACGATTAACTATTTGAGAAAAACTATAATGTATTCAGTCTCGAGGAAGACTGAATGCAGTAAAATTGCAATAAGAAGGATAATAAACCAGCCTAGAGTGTCACAATGTACTGGAAACATAAGTTTGGGATTGCCCCTGAGAGTGAAATTCCTCTCTGAACCCCTCCTTTTTACCCCTGGCAGCAACTAATGAAACAACGATACTGATAGGAGATACAATTGGGTTAAAACAGAACACGCAAGGTTAGAGGTCATGCCAAACAAAATACGTCTAATGTTGCATGCTCCAGTTTGGTGACGGTTGTACTGAGGTAATTCAATGAATGGAACGGCATTTTGAGATAGTAATTATATGGGAATATGACGAATTGTCATGTTATGAGGGGACTTTTGATATACAGTAAAGTAGAAATTTTAACTTGCAGATAATCCAGTTTAAAGGCTAGTGACTCATTGGTTGAGGAAAACGGGGTCATATAAGAGTTAGCTGAAAAAGAATAGCTAAATTATGGTTGATGTGTTCATGGGAATTAAAAGGGAATAATAAATAGAAGACAAAACCAATTGGCATCGGAATAGGTAAAATATGATGAGGATACCTATTGGGAGAAATAATTTAGGTTTGGATGATTAATAGCCAGGAATTTTTGTTTTTACAAGACAGACCTTTAGGGGATTCAATATAATTTAAAATAATTTATAGATGACACGTGCTGTTAATTGTGAGTTGATTACATCTAGTCATGGTTATGAGGGATTAGGTTAGTGAGCTCTTATGGGAGACAGGTTGCCAGGGCGAGACGTGAATGGATTGAAACTTCCGCCAGTGACCCGTCCAATAGTGTCATCACCACACAGCTGTTCCAGGTGGCCGTCCTTAAGGGCGTGCCCCTTCCCGTTACTGACGTCATGCGAAACAGTCCGTCAATGAGAAACTGCTAGTCGGTTTGAGTAGTGCACACATTTTTGCGTCAATTTGCAAGACATCAATGAAAGGAAATATTGTCTTGGATGTAGAAAGAGAATTGCTACATTTGCGGGTCCAGAGGGCCAAGAGTGCAAATTCATTGGGAAAGGATAAAGAATATGGAAAGGAAAAAAAAGAGGAAAATAAATAAGGGGGGGGGCAGCGAATGCTGCGGCTAATACAGACAGCTCCCACTGCGCTTGCGCCTTCCGTTTCTGCTGCTCCTGCGCCAGGTTCTGGTGATGCAGCGCCACAGCAGGCTTGTTGTCCGCACCAGCCGGTCAGCAAGGTCACGTAACAAAAGTATGAGTGGTTATAGACATGGGTTGTGAGTGGGACGTGCCATTGCTGTGGGGTGTTGGGTCACTGGGTGATGAGCTGTCCATACTGAGCCACTTCCTGAAAGGTGCCATCCTGTGGTCCAGTGCCATACCTGTCACAAAGAGCTCCACCAGCGAGGGGGCGCCACCGCTACCCACTCCTCTGACAACGCTTCCATGGCCTCTCAAAGCACACTTGACTCCTCAACCAGATTGGGACCCCCATTCCGCAATAGGGGTGCCCGCGGAGCCTCAGCGTTCAAGGACTGGCAGGTCCCGGCATTCCGGTGACGGTAGATGGACAACAGTTTTTGATGGTGGGACAAGATACTCCCGGCTTTACAAGCTCCCTCTGCACATCGCAGTGAGCAACAAGACTGTCAACCCTTGTGGACTTCTGGAGATTGCCCGAGTCACTGCAGTGGACCGACACCACACAAATGAAACTAACACTGGTATTTGAGTGGCATTACCAGATGGGACTGAATTTGACTATGCACATCCGCCGGGGGACGCATACGTTGTGCTCTCCTCCATTCCAGTAGACTGGGCAGCTCTGAAACCAGGGTCTCCATCCTCCCGCGGTTTGTACGTCCTGCTTCTGCTCAGGTCTGTGTGGCGTAGCCGCTTCCACTCATTCAAACCACCAATTGATACTTTGCATTGAACACTGAGTTACGATGATTTGGTTTGCCAGTGTGCATTCACCCAAAATCGAGGGTGAGAAATAGATCTTACATGATGATTAGGTGTTTGTTATGTCTACCGGCGTTGCCTTGCATGTGCGCCTTGCTCCGGAGCAGAGGAGACAGTATGAATGGTCTACGTTCGCCTGCCACAAATCACATTAACTGACGGCGCGCATTATCATACTAAAGACTTAGGCCCCATGGTGAAGACGACTGACGGGTTTTCAGTTCAGATGTTGAATACTCTGTTTCACTATCAGGGTAGCGTATTTCAGCCCCATTACAAATTCATTTGTTTTGGAACATTACCAAATTTCTCGACACTATGCGGGACAGGGAATGGGTCACTCGGAAGCGAAAGTCCTGTTTGCATCTCTGCCGGAGGGGTTGTGGACCCGGAGTTCGACTGATGTTGGGCTCTGCGCCATGGCTTCCCCAATTTTTTTCTGTCTCTGCACCCTCCCCTGTTTGACAGAGTCAGTGTTGGTACAGTTTGGGGGCCAAGGGGGACATTCTGGAGATGATGGCTGTGTTGAAGACTGCAGCGGCCTTGGAGCCATCCATGTCCTGGAATGTGCCTGTTTTTCTTGTTGAAAATGATTTCATTTGGCACCTCAGGTGCTCAATTTTGTGTGGAGTGTTTCTGCTTGTTGTATTTCAGGTGGAGTGTAACTGGAGGTGGATGCAGATTGGAACCCCGCTTGGAGCAAGTGACAAGGAGGACTCCTATGAGTGTTGTAGGATGCGACCATCAGATCTGTTTTTTCCTAAAGTGTTGTTCAAGTCAATCATGTCCTGAATATGGCTGTGAGGTTGGATGGGATCCAAGGGGGGTCAAAGGAGATTTATGGTTGGTTTGTTGCGTTCGTAGCGTTAGCCTTATGCGTTCGGGTATCATTGGCATAATGGGTCCATTTATTTCAATCCGCGGCCTTACTTTGAACATGACTGTCTTTGTCGAGTGTGGTGTTCTTCACACGTGATGCTGATGATTTGTGTCTATTGTCATTACACTCTACTAGCAGATGCTTTTGCTGCTACAGGACACTAAGGAACTGGCCAGGGTCCTGCAGACCGTTGAGGGGACTGTAAACGTTGGTGCGAGGCCAATGACTATGGGCTGCGGGCCCTTACCAGTATTGTCCTGTTTGTCGGCGTGCTTTTCTATCAGTGCAATGGACTGTACAACACATACACAAGCACACAACTACGCACACAGGAGGCACGGAACGGTGGAACATGTTTACTGTGTTTTGATATAATTTGTATTTGCTGCATGAATATTCTTTCATTTATATCGGTGGTGCTTCAGCATGTCATACGAAGCCTTCATATCCGTTTTCATGTTCATGGCTTTTGTATTTGTGGCAATCTGTAAACATTGTTTGTTGCTTAGTATGGGCCTCCCTCTTTTTCCCCACTCTCTACACGAGGGGGTTTTTTCCGACGGAGGCTCGGTGGATCCCTCACACTTCCGTATGGACTGCATCAAAATTTGCTTAATGTTAATGTCGGTTTGCTAAAAGAATTACCAGTCAAGGGGTGAATTTGATGCGACCGGGGTGGTTGATATGAGATCTTTTAAATTTTTGCGGTGGTGTGTAGTCCTGTGGGAGGTGTTAGGGTGCCATCAGGGAGTGATTTGGCCTTATTAGATTAGCTTTTCCTAGTCTAAAGTTAACCTTAAGTAACATGCCTTGAGCATCATTTAGGATCTAGTCAAATAGGTTTCAAATTGTAGACATGGGATGGGCATAAAATGTTGGAATGAGATTTTTGGATTCATGCTGATGTCGTTTTTGTTTTATCTTAACTAAGTGTCGAGGCAATCTGGGGTTGCCTCGAAGGGGGGATGTGTAGTGTATTTTCACAAGGTCTGACATAGACAACTTATTTTATGGCCATGACAACTGTCGCTTTGAACTCCCTCAGGGCTTCCTGACTCCCCCTTTGACACGTAGATTGCCGCCCTGAGAGGCACGAGACTTTAACTTTATTTACGGGGGGTCAGGAAGCAGAACAGGGGTTATCTGCGTCCCAAGGAGGGGGTTTACAAAAGAGGGGTCTGGCGCCGGGAAGTCGCACCTTCGCGGAGTCTGTGCCCCGCAGCCATGGGGGCAGTTTGAGGAGTCAGCTAAGAGACAGCTGGATAAAATGCATATGCAATAAGGGAAAATTAGATATTCATGTCCTTTGTTTGCCTTCCCTATAAGAAGGGAAGGCGCGAGAAGGGGACACCTTTTTCTTTTGGAAACTTCTGACATCAGCTGAGATCAATAAAATCTTCTTCCAACCACCGGTGTGTGTCAGAAGTTTTTTCCATCACCAAGCCAACCTTGCCTGGCGACCTGTCCGGAGGGGAGCTGAGCCAGACCCGCACATCAACAGCGGAAATTTACCTCACTGGTTTTGTTTATACATCTGACACCATGTTGTTGGTTGGATAGTATTCCAAATGTATTTCCCTATTATTAACAGTTGACATGATAAAGTGATACTTTATGTCAACATATTTGCACCCTTGCCTTTTTACATGGTTTTTCAACAGGTTGTGATGTAGTTGCGAATTTTAAATTAAAATATGTCACTCTTTTATTACTTAACTGTTATTGTGTTCGAAAATGATTTCAATATTTATTTTAGTACTTTAATGTTTCATTATTTGTTTTAGTATTCATTAAACTATAATAATTCACTATTAATTTCAAGATTCATTGAACTGTTTTAGGAATAATTTAGTATTCTACTACTGTATGTTTAATCATTACAGTATTTAATTTTTACATTTTCGTTTCACCATTTTGTTCAATCTTAATCTTATGGAAAATTATTTAGCAAGCACCAACACAAGGTTTTTAAAGATAAAGATAAAGATGTCCTTTCATATTCCCACAATGGGGAAATTGGCAGTGTTACAGCAGCAAAGATATAGATCACACAGAGGCGGTGGTGCAATGTAGCCGTTAATGTATGACATTAGCAGCAGACATTCAGAAAAAGCAAACCTATGCGAATATACACAGTATATACGTAAATACACAAATCCCCATGTGTATGTACACACTTACATCCCACAACATACACAAGTGGAAGGAAACACTCCGAATGTCTGTCTATGTTACAGAGGGGAAATCAATAAAAATGCTGCAATGATAGAAAATACTGCAATGATAAAAGTGCTCTAATGGTAAATGAAGGATTGTATTATGATCGCTGGCATTATTTTAAACACTTACAAGACAGAAGGTCAATTATTTAATTTAGCAGGTTCATATTTACGCAATATGTTAAACATTGATGAAACAAAAAGCATTTATCAGATGAAAGTAGAAGCACGGGTCACAAGAATAACTGGGATTGTAGTCCTGATGTTTTCTGATTTATTATATTTTTCTCATATGCTAAATTTATAGTACTTAGTTGAAATGTGTGAACTTTATTGAAATTTTGGGTAGTGAGAACAAATTTGCACACATAGCATTTCCATGAGCTGCCCTCACATTCACAGCACTTCATGGACAAATACGATGAATCACATTCTCTACATTGGCTGTAGAAGATGCAAACATACCAAATTGGGCACTGGAGGACTCACACAGACGCTATCAAAAGAAAAACACATTCCGAAAGACATAACAACTGGAGATCAGAGCACATGCACATACGCATGCATACACACAGACACGTACTTACACTTGCACATGCACGTGCACGTACACACGCACACATGCACACCGACAAGATTACAGAGGAATGCCAGCGGGGAGAGAGACGGAGAGACTGCCCGCCGGAGAAGGCCAGCCTTGGCGTGCCAGTCTTGGGGACCAGACGGGAATCAACTATCCAGACGATGATTAACCTGGGGAGGACCTTCCCTTGGACGTGGACCTGTGCCGTGGGAGGGAGCAAGACCGACCGATTCAATCGATTCAACCTACATTACCCTTCACATAAAAAAACTCCTATAAAAACTGAAGCTAGGCTGAAAGATGGCGCGCATTTTTCGACTGTGCTTGCCAAGTGCAGTTTCTCGTGAGATTAAGAAAAAGCTGCCCAGATACCTGTCTTTGTGGTATTTCCTGAACTCCAGAAATTGAAGAAACTAAATATCGGACCTCTAATCAGTTGTTGAGTCTTTATTTGACCCTTTTCTTCTTGAGCACAAAAAAACGAACACGCATTGGAGGAAGTTTGGCTTTTAAAGGATGATTTACTAACTACTTCTCATTTCCACGGTGACCCAACTCCAACAATAACATGACAAATATTTGTTCTCATCAATATTTGCACAACAGAGTACTGAGTTTCGAGATCCTCACTATAATAGTTCTCAAAATTATATTTCTTGTCAATTTAGCTTAGTTAAGGGATATTTTATTGACAATCTAATATCAATCTACAAAGACATAAAAAAAATGGTGGTGGGGGGCGCGAATCTTTTTCTTCTTGGTAGGGGCGGGTGTGAAATAATTGAGAAGCACTGCTAGTATATGCAGACATTATATTCATACAATCTTGCAGCCCGAGTGAACCACAGCATTGTTGCAAGTTCGGTCGGAGAAACGTAAACGTCCCACTGCTGGAGCAGCGGCGGCTTCTCGGGGCATAGGCGGAAGTGACATAGGAGCTGACTCGCCAATGTGGCGTTTATTTAGTTATTTTGTTAACCGATTAAAATGTTATATAAAATATATATTAAAATATAACAGCCAGGGGTAAAAACAAAACACAGAGGCAAAGAAATATACATAATATTATAAATATATTTGAAAAATACGCGCTTAAAGGATGACGTCATAAACAAGCGCGCAGCTTCCGAAGGACCTCGACCACATCCACCGACCCGTCCACACCGGAACAAAAACACTCACCGCTAAATTCTTCTGATTGAGTTTGGAACTGACTGTAATTTTCTCACATGATGTCCAGTGCTACTCTAAAGGACTACGACATAATTCATTAAGTCTTTGTGTCCCGAAAACCTCATCTTCGCGGGTTGATGCTCTTCGGTGTAGTTAGCTTAGCTTGTTAGCTTAGCTGCTTGTTAGCTAGCTAGCTGCTAACGAAAAGAGGCACATGACTCATCGCCAAGCAGAGATCAAGTGCGGATTTGTTGAGATTGGCGTTTGAAAATGTGTGAAAGAACGACACCCAAGTACAAAGAGGAACTTTGTGGAATAAAAGAAGAGAACGAGCAACATCTTCAACTGCTGGGCGAAGGTTACAAGCAGCCTCGTGTTGTACTACACAAAGCAGGTTTGTACGTCTTACTCTCATTTGCTTTGTATAGAACGACTTTCTATCGTTAGAAATATGCATCACAACATTAAGTTGTTTGGGGAAATCGTTCAAGGTTATTTCCGGTTTATTTTTGAATATTGCCTTTTACTTGCTATTTTGCTCAACATTTGTTTATGCCAAATGAAATCAGTGCAGAACATGGATGCCAAAGAATAACCAATAGTGGGGGGTAAACTCCGTGTTTTTTCCCAGTTTAAAATTTTAACTTATTATTTAACATTTCACATTTTCCAGTTTTTATATGTTGTTAAAGAAGTTTGTCATGTCATCATGTTTCAAAAATATGCTTACAGGTTAATAAAAAGTCACAAAAACATGGACCTCTTAAACAGGAAAACGTGAGTTCAGTGGTAACAGAGTTGTGTCTATGCTGGCAGTTTAGCAGGAAGCCACAAAAACAGATGCACGTCTTGAACCGTGTTTGACAGGAAACCGTTTCGCTCGCATTGAACAGAAGTGTGACCCAAACGTGTCTTGTAAGCTGAAACCGTTCGAACAACAGGAAGAGTGTGGACGGACGGGTGTGATAAAGTCAAAGTGTTCATGTTTTTCCATTCTTTATGAGTTGGCAAAAACAAATTTCTTTGCTGTGCTTCAAGAAAAGGCCGCACAGGAGCGGGAACGCTTTTCTCTTTGCCGGACTGCTCCTCGCAAGTGACAAAGATAATCTTGGCTGGGTGATTCATTTATGAAGGCTTGTCTCGTTTTTGACAATAACTTCTCTGACATATCTTGTTCATGCAATTCCTTATGGAATGATTCGACCTGACTCTAAAAACTGTGCACACTGCAGCAATAAGATCAATGGAGGTCGATCAATGTTTGTGAATAAAACACAAATTATTACGTTTTTTTAAAAAATCAAGTACGTATTGGTCTTATTTATTGAAGAACTTTGTTCTGTCTTGGTCGGTCGGGTGAGAGTCAATGAACCTCCGGTGGATCTGCACTGTTCTGTCTTCATGTGCATAGTTTCACCCCAGCCAAACATTTAAAATACATTTAATGCGTCCATCCAGGGTAACTCGGATCTCATCAGTGAACAAGCGCATGCTGCAAGGAATGCATCTGCATCTTTGTCTTACAATGGGCTTAAAAAGCGAGAACATCACAACCTCCTTTTCTACCAACAAGCCCAGGAACATTTAGTTCTATCTCTAAATGCAAAAAGACATACTTGTAAACATATTTCACTTGAAGGATTCCTATTCTATCAATGACATTATGTTGCGATGGCCCCCAGTGGTCTGCATCAATATGTTAAGGTACCACAACAGGTGTTCCATCAGACACACACAATAGCCTATGTGTGCTAACTTCAGCTCGCTTCCAGAAACGTCTGTGACTATGTCAGGAATGAAATAGGGCATCGGCCGCAACGTGCTTCCTTTTTAAATGCTCGTTTATCACTGTTGTGCTGCTAAAAGGAGGTTTACATCGTAGGACGTAATTTTGTGAAATGCCCCCATGGTCCGGTCCAAATCGGGGTTGCACGCATTGCTTCGTATGCGGCAGGCACAAGCCAAGGTAGCACGGTAGAAACAATATAAGACAAAGTCGACGCACAAGCTTTGACTTGACCAAACCAAATGTGTGTTTGTCTTTGTGTCCTGCAGACGTCAGTGAAAACGATCTCCTTTCTGTGAAAGAGGAGCCAGACTGGACTCACATCAAAAAGGAGGAGGAGGAGATCAACAAGTCACCACTGAATGTTGTCCCTATAAAGACTGAAGATGAAAACAAGGATGAGAGTGAGGACAACAGAGGGGCGGAGCCTACAAGCAGCAGTTCAAGTCATCACGTGACAACAGAAGGTGACGGCGACCACTGGGCGCCATCAAAGGCACATAATGAGGACACATTATCACGCTCTCCTGATGATGATGATGATGGGCAAGCCAAACGTGAAAGGGCATGTCACACTGACAGATGGATATGTTCTCACTGTGGGAAATCATTAACTTCAAAATTCTCTTTAAAACTGCACATAAGGACACATCGTGGAGAAAAACCTTTTTCCTGCTCAGTTTGTGGCATGAGTTGCTCTCAAAAGTCGCATTTAACAAGCCACATAAGAACACACACTGGAGAAAAACCTTTTTCTTGCTCATTTTGTGGCAAGTGTTTCTCTCAAAAGTCAAGTTTTACAAGACACACAAGAACACACAGTGGTGAAAAACTTTTTTCCTGCTCAGTTTGTGGCAAAAGCTTTTCTGTAAAGTCAAGTTTAACAAGGCACACAAGAACACACGCTGGAGAAAACCCTTTTTCCTGCTCAGTTTGTGGCAAGAGTCTCTCTCATAAAGCGCGTTTAACAGAACACAAGAACACACACTGGAGAAAAACCCTTTTCCTGCTCAGTTTGCGGAAAAAGTTTCTCTCGAAAGTCTACTTTAGTAAGGCACTCCAGAACACACAGTGGTGAAAAACCTTTTGCTTGCTCGGTTTGTGGCAAAAGCTTCTTTTTTAAGTCAAATTTAACAAGTCACGCAAGAACACACAGTGGTGAAAAACCTTTTTCCTGCTCAGTTTGTGGCAGAAGCTTCTTTGAAAAGTCAACTTTAACAAAACATAGAAGAACACACAGTGGTGAAAAACCTTTTTCCTGCTCAGTTTGTGGCAAAAGCTTCTTTTTTAAGTCAAATTTAACAAGTCACGCAAGAACACACAGTGGTGAAAAACCTTTTTCCTGCTCAGTTTGTGGCAGAAGCTTCTTTGAAAAGTCAACTTTAACAAAACATAGAAGAACACACAGTGGTGAAAAACCTTTTTCCTGCTCAGTTTGTGGCAAAAGCTTCTTTTTTAAGTCAAATTTAACAAGTCACGCAAGAACACACACTGGAGAAAACCCTTTTTCCTGCTCAGTTTGTGGCAAGAGTTTCTCTCTAAAGGCAAATTTAACAAGCCACAAAATAACACACAGTGGTGAAAAACCTTTTTCCTGCTCAATTTGCGGAAAAAGTTTCTCTCGAAAGTCACAATTAACAGCGCACTCAAGAGCACACACTGGTGAAAACCCTTTTTCCTGCTCAGTTTGTGCCAAGAGTTTCTCTCAAAAGTCGCATTTACGAAGCCACACAAGAACGCACAGTGGAGACAAGCCATTCAGTTGCAGCATTTGTGCTAAAAAATTCTCCACTAAACATAGTGCTGAGAGACACAATTGTGCTGGTGAGAATAGCAGCGATCCTTGAAGCTTAAAAAAAAGAAAACAAAAAACTGAAGGAACTGACTCTTTGTGGTAAGATATAAATGTGATTTTGAATAAAATATAAATTAAATTTTGCAAAGCTCTTTTAGGCTGCCAGGATGGCCGAGTGGTCTAAGGCGCCGCGTTCAGGACCCAGTCTCCCCAGGAGGCCTGGGTTCGAATCTCGAATTTCCCCATTGTGGGACTAATAAAGGGAATTATTATTATTATTATTATTATTAATGACACTAAGCCAATGTGATCAGTGCCAGAAGAACCATTGTGTCTGAGTGATGATGAGTTTTTTTGTGTTTACATCAAACATTATAAATAAAATTGCTTTTGCCTGGAACAACATTTGTGAACATTATGCTTTTCAGTTGTCGTTTTGTCAGGTTTAAATGCTCTGACGCCTTTTGGGAGAGCTTACTGAAATAACTTACTAAAGGTAACGGCCGAAATAAAAATATGGCTGAGAGGCCAGGAGGAACCAGACATGGCGTTCATTTTCACCGGCCGGTGGGGGAAAGAGTGGGACAAAGCAGAAGCGAGCAGGCAGCTCCGCGTGACTCCTTCCTCTCTCTTCCTCCCTGCTCTGCTCTGATTTTATTAGCTTGACTCAAGAATCACCAGGAGACAAGAAATTAAAATACAAAGAAAGTCTTTTTAGTCTGAACTAATCACTAGAAGACAGGAGAGTAACTGACAATGGTGGTCTGTTTTAGACTAAACTAATCACCAGAAGACTCCAACAGGCAGGAAATCACAACTCACGGTGTAAAGGTTACTTTAACTAAACACATTGTTCGAATAATATTTAGAGGTTATTATACATTTGCCATGACACAGCTTTATTTCAATTTATGGTGCGCATGACATGTTGCAAATTAGTGGAGTGGACTATGCTTGAGTGTTTACAGTTTGAGTGGAGATACAGGAGGAAACCTTTACTGCAGGGAGGTGTCTGCAATTGGCAGGGCGGCGGCACTTCTTCAGAAGTGAGGATGAAGTAAACAACTGTGACGACCGGCTCTACTAGGGAAGGAGGGAAGTAACATAAACCGAGCTGTTAAATGGTGTGGAGAGAGTTTACAATTTATTTTTAGTAAAGAAAAGAGGTAGGGTTTAAACAAATGATCTCAACCAACAGGTATTAACCCAAGTTGACAAATGTGTATGAATAACAAAAGCAAGTGTCTCCAAAATTCACAAAAGTCCAAACAAGAGACACAACAAGCGCAAGCGAGGCAAACTGAACTCTAAAGTCCCAGCCGCCCTGAGCAGCAGAACCGAGGTCCTTTTATTGGTCCCAGCTGCCCAGGTGGAGCTCGTTGGTTGGGACGTCCATGAGTAACGAGCAGGAAAGCAGTCCAACGGGGAACGAGCGGGAAAGCAGTCCAGCGCTGAGGCACAAGTCCATTGACTTTACAAACGAAAGGGTGGAAGAGTTACTGCAATACACAGAGGGCGTGGCCTTGTAGGTGGGCCCTAGCCCAGGGCCGTAACACCTTGTTTTTCAAACAAAAAACATTGTCTCCAAAAAAAAGTTTTCGTTGAAAAGTCTGTATGTGGGAATAATTTCACATCCTACTTCCCCCTCTTGACACATTACTACACTCATGTGTCACTCTTGCTACTCCTTTCAACCAATGCTTTACACAGCGCATACAAGATGGGAAACCTCAAACTTTGACTTTCTCACACTCACCTATGCTCTTGCTGCTTATTCTAACAATTTTTCTCTTACTAGTTATCTGTTTTGTGACCTTGGTTCTCAAACGCTTCTACTCCTTATCAGTCCGGAATGTGCACCTGGTTTTGTGTCTTACAAGCCTGAATCAGTACAAAACATTCTGCTGCTTGTCCTGAACATGCAGATTTTAATATCCCTTGAAACAAAATTTAAATTTGCAATCCTAAAAAAAAAAATGTCTCTCCAGTCGTATGAAAAGTGTCCATAAGGTCAGGTTGCGGCTTGGTGGCAATTTGGATGCGGCCTCCACAGACCGACATCAATCATATCAATCACCATACTATGGATATCAATCTGTTGAGACATGGGAGTTCCCATGACTCAATTTAACAATTAAATATCAAATTGGCAATGCTAATACATTGTAATCAAGGATTTTGTTTCACTCTGTTCTGTTTCTCATACAGAGTGGACGATTAAAGCATTGAATTGCTTACTTCACATTTATTAACCTCTTAACTTTTTCAGTAACAGTACGTTACTTCAGTCTGTTGACATAGGGAAAACGTCACTTCCTCCTTCTCTCGTCCGTCACTGTAATCGGCCCCTAAGCAACATAACATAACTAACAATAATATTGTTACATCTTTTCTTTTTTCAATTTGAAGCACTTCCTTGCAATGTAAACGTTGCACACACATTTTCATGCAGATTATGTATTTATAATAGAAAATTATGCCTAACATCATTTTGTCAACATAAAGCGTCACTTTCAGTGCATTATTTGGAAATTAACCCAAAATATATTAACAAATTCCAATCCTTCAAATAAATATAACATCTGCTTTCTATTATGTTGGCTCCAAAACATTATGTAAAACATCTTGTCAGTATTATCCAACCCCCCAACCAGCAAACAAATTATACCTTGACAGTTACAGTTTTGTTTTTTTTTCTAACATAAATATCCCAAATCTTCTGTCTTCACTGCGTGTAGTCCTCCAAATATTTAGGCTTGAACACCTGACGACCTGATCTGGTGACAACTTTGGTTTGGTCCCTGGTGCCACACTGCTGGGTTGCATCCACACAGTCTGAAGTCCCCTGAGTCCCACTCCTCGTTGACGTGACAGATCCTGTGTCATGGTCTCGTCTAAGATGCCGTCGATTTCTCCTCACAACTTCTCCAGAGTCCAGCTTCACCTCGTAAGATCTGTGATCCACCGGTCCTACTACTCGTGCAGGTCTCCAGACGCCACGAAGATCGAAAGGCTGGACCCTCACCTTGTCTCCATTTTCCAGGGCATCCAAATTTTTAGCGGTGCGGTTGTAATATTTTCCTTGACGGTGTTGGTTGTGTCTAATTCCTTGCACATTGTTATGCAGCTCCGGTTCTAGCAGACTATCTCTTGTAGGGAGCAGTGTCCTCGTCCTCCTGTTCAGCAGTCTCTGCGCAGGGCTAGTTGCAAGACCTTGGCTCGGTGTGTTGCGATGGTCCAATATTGCCAGATAAGGGTCCCGTCTAGCCATTGCAGCTTTCTTCATGAGACATTTGGCAGTTTTTACTGCAGACTCTGCCTTTCCATTGCTCTGGGCGTAACCAGGTGATGATGTTCTGTGTGTGAATTCCCATGCCTGGCTAAATCGTCTAAACTCTTGGGAGGTATATTGTGGGCCATTATCTGATACCACAATATCCGGAATCCCTTGTCGTGCGAAATGTGCTTTGAGTTTTCGTATAACGGTGGCGCTTGTAGTGTCTGGAAGATAATCTACTTCCCAGAAATTGGAATAATAATCCACAGTTATTAAGTAGTCCTTGCCATGGAATGAGAACAAGTCCGTTCCTACTTTTGCCCAGGGCCTGTATTCCATCTCATGCGAGTGTAGCATCTCCTTCTGCTGTCTGGAGTCCACTGACCTGCATACATCACATTTTAATATAAAGTTCTTTATTTGTTGATTCATTCCCGGCCAGTATACACAGTCTCTCGCACGTCTGAGACATCCTTCAATCCCGAGATGAGAAGAGTGGATGCGACAAATCATATCCCTCCAGAGTGCATCAGGAATCACTGCTCTCTCTCCTTTGAAAACAATTCCATCCTGATGACTTAACTCATCCTGAAATGAGTAGAAATGTTGGAGATCCGCTGGGATGTCTTTTTTGTTCTTTGGCCACCCTTTTTGGATCAGATTTATCAGCTGTTGTAATTTTTTATCTTCTTTTGTCGCTAATCGAATTGAGGTGAGTCTTTTAGTCGAGATGGGCAGGTGCTCAATCATATTAACAGTTTCCACCCCAGACTCCATGTCCACTTCCTGACAGTCCGGTAAATATGCTCTGCTCAAAGTATCGGCTACCAACATGTCCCGGCCTGGTTTATAAGTCACATGTATATTGTACTTCTGTAGCCTGAGCAACATTCGTTGAAGCCTCTTTGGTGCACTGAGCAAAGGTTTTTTGTGGATGTTTTCCAAGGGCTTGTGATCACTTTGGACGGCCACCTCTCTTCCATAGGTGTACTGGTGAAATTTCTCCATTCCAAATACAATTGCGAGACATTCTTTCTCTATTTGAGCGTAGCCCCTCTCTGATCCCTCATGTGCTCTCTGCCAAACGCCAGCATCATTGAGACACATCCTCACTGGCTGCAAAACCAGCTTGTCTCAGGGCCGATACACCTGGAGGCACAATCAGGTCCTACGGCAACTGGCGATCATACTGGAGAAAAGGAGAACGACCAACAATGCCCTCCCTCCCCACGCGCCTGGACTCCCAAGCACAATCGCCTTTGTGAAAGCAGGACAACTTCCAGGGAGACCATCTGTAAGAGTGGAAACAACCCTCCTGGACACAGCCCGAGACTGGAAAATGAAAGTTGACCTGGATCAGAAAATCATCTTTCCACCGGTGATCATTACAACTAATCTCAGGCCAGACCTGATCTTGTGGTCAACCTCACAGAAACTCCTGTACATCGTGGAACTAACAGTCCCATGGGAGTCTGCAGTGGATGAAGCCTATAATCGCAAAAGCCTGAAATACATGGACATCGCAGCAGAGGCAGAGCAGCGTGGCTGGCGTACACAGGTGCTCCCTGTGGAGGTCGGGTGTAGAGGATTTGTAGCCACATCAACAACAAGGCTCCTGAGAAGCATGGGGATCCGAGGCCAGGCCCAACGACAAGCTGTGAAATTGCTGTCGGAGGCTGCGGAGAGAGGCAGCAATTGGCTCTGGATGAAGAGGAAGGACCCCACTTGGGCTGTTCGATGCCAAATGTGAGGAAAAGTGGAGGAGGAACACCCTCATAAGACTTCAAAGACCTAGTAAAGGACTCTTCTCCCTTCCCAACTTTGACAATAGGCAGGAGGAGCAGAGGCAGAGGGGGGCACACCTGAGGCGCACAGATGTTGCTGTTGAACCCATCCTGAGGTGTTGTGGGTTTATCAACGAAACACCGATGAAGGAGGGGACCCACCTGATGACCCCAGTGAAGCCTCTGGTCCACATGCAGGTCAAATTGAGTCTTTTTCCCCCACTCTAAAACACCAGAAGTGCTGATTTTCTTTAGGGGATTATAACAACAAGTCCTATAGCTAAACGAATAGTTGACGTGTTCATGGGGATTGAATATGAATCATAAACAGAAGACAAAACCAATTGGCATTGGCATTTGTAAAATATGATGAGGGATTAAGTTTGTGAGCTCTTATGGGAGACGGCGCGAGACGCGAATGGATTGAAGCTTCCGCCAGTGACCCGTCCAATAGTGTCACCACCACACAGCTGTGCCGGGTGGCCGTCCTCGAGGGCGTGCGCCTCCCAGTTACTGACATCATGCGAAACAGTCCGTCAATGAGAAACTGCGAATCAGTATGAGTAGAACCCCCGTTTTTGCATCGATGAAAGAAAATATTGGATTGGATGTAGAAAAAGAATTGTTACACCTGCGGGTTCAGAGGGCCAAGAGTGCTAATTCACTGGGAAAGGAAAAAAGAATATGGGAAAAATAAATAAAATAAAACAGGGGGAAGCAGTTAATGCAGCAGCCGACGCATGCAGCTCCCATTGCGTCTGCTCTTTCCGTTTCCGCTGCTCCTGTGCCAGGTTCTGGTGACGCAGTGCCACAGCAGACTTGTTGTCCGCACCGGCCGGTCAACAAGGTCACGTAACAGAAGTAGGGGTGGTTATAGACATGGGTTGTGAGTGGGACGTTCTTTTGCTGTGGGGTCACTGGGTGATGAGCGGTCCAAACCGAGCCACTTCCTGAAATGTGCCATCCTGTGGTCCAGCGCCACGCCAGTCACAAAGAGGTCCACTAGCACCGGGGCGCCATCGCTACCCCCTCCTCCGACAACGCTTCTATGGCTTCCAAACGCACACTTGACGCCTCAACCCGATTGGGACCACATTCCACGATAGGGGTGCCCGCGGAGCCTCAGCATTCAAGGACCGGCAAGTCTTGGCATTCCGGTGACGATTGATGGACAACAGTTTTTGATGGTGGAACAAGATATTCCACGCTTTGCAAGCTTCTTCAGCATATCCCAATGAGCAACAATACTGTCATGCTTGTGGGACTCTTGAGATTGGCCAAGTCACTGCCGTGGACTGAATTTGACTGTGCACATCCGGCGGGGAAGCATATGTTGTCCTCCGTTCCAGTAGACTGGGCAGCTCTGAGACCAGGGTCTCCATCCTCCCGCGGGTGGTACGTCCTGTTCCTGCTCTGGTCTCTGAATTGTCTCTGTTCGCTGAGCCACAAATCACATTCACTATCGGTGCGCATCATCATACTAAAGATTTAGGCCCATTGGTGAAGACGGTTGGCAGAGTTAATTTCAGATGTAGAATACTCCATGTGACTTGCAGGGTGTGGTGTTTCAGCACCCATTGCGAATTCCTCTGTTATGGAACATTTTCAGAATTTCGACACTATGGTGGACCCGGGGTCTGACTGATGTTGTGCTCTGCTCCACAGCTTCTCCAATTTGTTTTTGCAATATCTGCGAAAGTTTTTATATTATTGTGAAAGAAATTAAGTTTGTCATGTCATCATGTTTCAAAACTATGCTTACGGGTTAATAGAAAAAAAACAAAAACATGGACCTCTTAAACATGAGTTCAGTGGTAACAGAGTTGTGTCTATGCTGGCAGTTTAGCAGGAAGCCACAAAAACAGATGCACGTCTTGAACCGTGTTTGACAGAAAACCGTTTAGCTCGCATTGAACAGAAGTGTGATAAAATCAAAGTGTTCATGTTTTTCCATTCTTTATGAGTTGACATCTACAAATTGCTTTGCTGCGCTTCAATAAAACGCCGCACAGGAGCGGGAACGCTTTTCTCTTTGGTGGACTGCTCCTCGCGAGTGACAAAGACAATCTTGGCTGGGTGATTCATTTGTGCACACTTGTCTCGTTTTTGACAAAAACTGTGCACACTGCGGCAAAAAGATCAATGGCGGTTGATGAATTTTAGTGGATAAAGCACAAAGGATTATTTTTTTTTTTAAATAAATCAAGTACGTATTGGTCTTATTTATGAAAATTTTACTGGCTCGGTCAATGAACCTCCGGTGGCTCTGCACTGTTTTGTGCTCGTGTGCATAGTTTCACCTCATCCAAACATTTAAAATACATTTAATGCATCCACCCAGGGTTGCACGGATCTCGATCAGTGAACAAGCGCATGCTGCAAGGAAGGCATCTGCATCTTTGGCTTACTATGGGCTTAAAAAGGGAGTACGCCACAACCCCCTTTTCTACCAACAAGCCCAGGAACATTTAGTTCTATCTCTAAATGCAAAAATAAATTGTCATGATCCGTGTCGGTCATGGCAGGGCTTTGTTGTCATTTTTCACGTCCCATGCCTTGTCCTTGTTTTTGTTTACCCCGGTAGGCTGAGTAGGGGCGTTTCCCCTCAGCTCTCCGTTCCCACCAGCCACGCACCTGTTCCCCGTTAGCCCCGCACACCTGACTCCCATCTGCTCCCCTAATCAATGGACTACTTAACCACCCCGTGCCGACAGCTCAGCGTCGGTGCATTGCCCCATTTGCGGACAGCACTGCCATTGCTTTGCCCTTTCCTCATGCCACCGTTACTCTTTGCAGTCATTCCTGATCATAGCTCGTAGTCACTTGTTATTGTCCCCGTTTCACAGTCTAGTTCAGTTCTGTCCTGTCGCGCCCTTGTTCGTCCTCATTGTTTTATTTTGTCCCTAGTACCTTGTTGCCTTTTGGTTTCGTTTTGTGGAATAAATTCCCTTTAAATTACCCTAATCCCGGCTTCCTCGCATTTTGGGTCCACCCCCTCCTCGCCGACCGGCGAACCTAACAGAAATACTTGTAAACATATTTCACTTGAAGGATTCCCATTTTATCAATGACATTATGTTGCGGTGGCCCCCATTAATAAATTAGGGTTCCACAACAGGTGTTCCATCAGACGCACACAATAGCCTGTGTGTGCGAACTTCAGCTCGCTTCCAGAAACGTCTGTGACTATGTCAGGAATGAAATCGGGCATCAGCCGCAACGTGCTTCCTTTTTAAATGCTCGTTTATCACTGTTGTGCTGCTCGGAAATGGAAGTTTACATCGTAGGACGTAATTTTGTGAAATGCCCCCATGGTCCGGTCCAAATCGGGGTCGCACGCATTGCTCCGTATGCGGCAGGCACAAGTCAAGGTAGCACGGTAGAAAATAAGACAAAGTCGCCGCCTGAGATTTGACTTGACCAAACCAAATTTGTCTTTTTGTGTCCTGCAGACGTCAGACAAAATGATCTCTGTTCTGTGAAAGAGGAGCCAGATTTAACTCACATCAAAAAGGAGGAGGAGGAGGAGATCAACAAGTCACCAGTGAATGTTGTCCCTATAAAGACTGAAGATGAAAAAAAGAATGTGAGTGAGGACAACAGAGGGGCGGAGCCGACAAGCAGCAGCTCAAGTCATCACGTGACAACAGAAGGTGATGAAGACCACTGGGGGCCATCACAAGCACATAATGAGGACACATCAGACGCTCATGACGATGATGACGTTGACGGTGGGCAAGCCAAAGGTGAAAGGGCATGTCACACTGACTCATTCACTTCAAAGCTGTCTTTAAAAGGGCACAGAAAAACACACAGTGGTGAAAACCCTTTTTCCTGCTCGGTTTGTGGCAAAAGCTTCTCTCGAAAGTCTCATTTTGTAAGGCACACAAGAACACACAGTGGAGATAAACATTTTTCCTGCTCATTTTGCGGAAAAGGTTTCTCTGAAAAGGCAAGGTTAATAGCACACAAAAGAATACACAGTGGAGAAAAACCTTTTTCCTGCTCAGTTTGTGGTAGACGCTTCTCTGTAAAGTCAAATTTAACTTGTCACACAAGAACACACAATGGAGAAAAACCTTTTTCCTGCTCAGTTTGTGGCAAGAGTTTCTCTCAAAAGTCTCAATTAATAATTCACACAAGAACACACAGTGGAGATAAACCTTTTTCCTGCTCAGTTTGTGGAAAATGCTTCTCTCATAAGGCAAATTTAACAAGCCACACAAGAACACACACTGGAGAAAAAACATTTTCCTGCTTGGTTTGTGGTAAAAGCTTTTCTCGAAAATCAAGTTTAAAATGCCACACAGGCACACACACTGGAGAAAACCCTTTTTCCTGCTCAGTTTGTGGCCAAGGATTCTCTCAAAAGTCTCATTTAATAATTCACACAAGAACACACACTGGAGAAAAAACATTTTCCTGCTCAGTTTGTGGCAAGAGTTTCTCTGGAAAGTTTCAATTAACAATCCACACAAGAACACACAGTGGTGAAAAATCTTTTTCCTGCTCAGTTTGTGGAAAATGCTTCTCTCATAAGGCAAATTTAACAAGCCACACAAGAACACACAGTGGTGAAAAATCTTTTTCCTGCTCAGTTTGTGGAAAATGCTTCTCTCATAAGGCAAATTTAACAAGCCACACAAGAACACACAGTGGTGAAAAACCTTTTTCTTGCCCAGTTTGTGGCAAAAGCTTCTCTCAAAAGTTTGATTTAACAATCCACACAAGAACTCACAGTGGAGAAAAACCTTTTTCATGCTCAGTTTGTGGCAAGAGTTGCTCTCGAAAGTCTCATTTAATAACTCACACAAGAACACACACTGGAGAAAAAACATTTTCCTGCTTGGTTTGTGGAAAAAGCTTTGATCTAAAATCAAGTTTAAAATACCACACAAGAACTCACAGTGGAGAAAACCCCTTTTCCTGCTCAGTTTGTGGCAAGAGTTGCTCTCGAAAGTCTCATTTGATAATTCACACAAGAACACACACTGGAGAAAAACCATTTTCCTGCTTGGTTTGTGGTAAAAACTTTTCTCTAAAATCAAATTTAACAAGTCACACAAGAAAGCACAGTGGCGAAAAACCTTTTTCCTGCTCAGTTTGTGGCAAAAGCTTCTCTCAAAATTCAACTTTAACAAACCATAGAAGAACACACAGTGATGAAAAACCTTTTTCCTGCTCAGTTTGTGGCAAGAGTTTCTCTCGAAAGTCTCATTTAATAATTCACACAAGAACACACAGTGGTGAAAAATCTTTTTCCTGCTCAGTTTGTGGAAAATGCTTCTCTCAAAAGGAAGGTTTAACACGCCACACAAGAACACACACTGGAGAAAAAACATTTTCCTGCTTGGCTTGTGGTAAAAACTTTTCTCTAAAATCAAGTTTAACAAGTCACACAAGAATACACAGTGGTGAAAAACCTTTTTCCTGCTCAGTTTGTGGAAAAAGTTTCTCTCAAAAGTCGCATTTACGAAACCACACAAGAACACACAGTGGAGACAAGCCATTCAGTTGCAGCGTTTGTGCTCAAAAATTCTCCACTAAACAGCATGCGGAGAGTCACAATTGTGCTGGTGAGAAAAGCAGCGATCCTTGAAGCTTAAAAAAAAGAAAACAAAAAACTGAAGGAACTGACTCTTTGTGGTAAGATATAAATGTGATTTTAAATAAAATATGATATTGAATTTTGCAAAGCTTTTTTATTGACATTAAGCGTGTGATCCGTGCCAGAAGAACCATTGTGTCTGCGTATTTGTATTTGTTTTTATTTTCGAAAGTATACAGGGACTGTGCATATTAATCAAACTGTTTCCTGTAAATATGCCAGATTATAGCCAATGGCTAATTTGCATCCGTTGTCCCTGAGTGATGATTTTTTTTGTTTTCATATCAAACATTATTAATGAAATTAATTGTCTTTGCCTGGAACAACATTTGTTAACATTATGCTTTTTCAGTTGTCTTTTTAATCGTACTTAATGGAAAAGTTGTGAGAAGAAACAGTGCTTATGAAATCGTTGCCTTCCACAATCATCAATAAAATCACTTGTCCAACTTGCTCAACTGGCCTTCATTATGCCGTGAAAAGGTGAAAAACAGATCTAGAAGTTGAACGATAAAAAGAACCAGACCGAGAAACGCAAATCGTCTCAGTTTCTCTCAAAGGTTTTGGTATGTCAGGAGTTGGCAACTTGATGGCGACTGGAGTCAGCGCTGGTTTTCTCGCTGTGTTTGGCTGGCTCGTATATGAATGGTCCATTGAACATAACTCAAACTCTTCAAATATCCCCTCACATACATTTAATATTACGCTTTCTGAATAAATTTCTGACTTGCTAAATACACTTTCTAGGTTGAGCTCTATCAAGGGTTTGGCGTTTGTTGCTAAGCAAAATCTCACTTTGGAAAAACTATAATTTTGTCAAATATACCAAATATTTTTTTTCATGCTGTATTATATTTTTTATACATTGCATTATTTATATATTGAAATCGGAAAATATTAAAATTTAAAATTGGAAACCACATACAGACTTAATTCAATTAATAATAAATATAGAAACATTTTATAAATATTGAACTCATTTAGAAGAGTCCTGATCTTGAAATAAATATTGAATGATAAAAAATACTTAAAAAATTAATTCAATAACCCGACCCCGGATGAGCGGCAGAAAATGGCTGGATGGATGGAATAATTTAAATTGCATCCAAATTCAAAAGAACAAATATGTTAAGAAATATTCAAGTGTGAAATAAAAAGGTTTAAATTGTTGAGAATTTTACATACGAAAATAATTGAATAAATATTGTATTATTACATAAGCAAGCTTAAATATAAATTGAAATATCCTCCTGACGACCAGTAGTTCAAATTTGTCCTCTGTAGAGGACATTTTTAAACCTAAATATCTCCCACCCAGTGCATCCAATTGCATTAACTCTTTTTGTGCTCTATAGAGGACATTCAGAGCTTTCCAATGATACCAGATTTATAGGGGTGGGTGGTTTGTTACCTTGACATCACCGTAGATGAAAATGGCTTCCCTCAGTGCAAGCACTTTTTATGGGAAGAGGAAAAGTAAGTGTTTAATACTTTTTATCAAAGACATTTTGCCTTGAAATGCTGTTGGCATTTTATTTATAAGACTCTTATGAACATGTTAAAGTGTTGTTTGAGTTATTTTAAGTCTATTTGAGCCTAGTATTTAAGTGTTTAAAACATGTCCTTTGTAGTGGACGTTTGAAGTTATTTCATCCATTTTGCTCTTTTTTTCCAAATGACAAGAAAGGGTCATTCCCAGAAGCAGAGGAAATTTTACTGCAGATTTTTGGGAAATTCTATTGACATGGGCTGTCTAGGATAGCCAAACATTCAAATGTATTGCGCTTCAAGTACGAGAGTGAAAATTGTGGCGGAAACCATGACCAGAAATCGGTTTTACAAATCGAGAAACTCCATCAAGCTCGTCAACGACTTTGATGTTTTAGATGAAGAAAAAACAAGTGATCTCTTGTGGAGAATCAGGTCCCTCTTGAGCAAAGTAAGGCAAGGATGTCTGAGTCTGCCAAGAACAGGAAAATTGCGCATTTACGAGCAAATAGTTCCTTTGACTGGTCGATAACCAGTGCACCAGTATGTACCGGGCAAACCAAACCCAACTGGACCGAAGGCATTTGTCTTGGCGGCTGCACCAACTGGTCTAGTTTTGGATTTTGTGGTCTACCAAGGCAAGACAACTTTCACAGCTACAGGAGAATCGGGCTTCAGGGAACAAACTGTTCTTCAATTGACAGAGTCTGATCCCCAAGGTACACACCTGTTCTTTGACTGGTACTTTCCGACAATCAGCCTCCTTGACACCCTGATGACAAAAGGACTGACAGCAACTGGAACCCTCATGAATAACAGGGTTCCAAACAACTGCAAGATCATAGGTGAAAAGCTCTTCAAATGGAAAGAAAGAGGGTCATCAGAGATGGTGGTGAGACGACGCACACCTGAACTTGCTGTCATAAAATGGTTGGAAAACTAGACAAGTGACAGTGCGTGCAGTTTTCCACTTTTTTGACCTGGCAATCACCAACTCATGGCTTCAGTATAAGCGTGACTGCCAGTGTCTGGGGAAGAAACCCCAGAAGATCCTTGATGATCCTCAATTTGCTCCTTGGTGCAGAGTTGATTGCTCGAGCCCAAGTAGGACGTGCAGGACGTGCAGCAAGTAATAGCGAAGATGACTTCACTTCCCCACGTCAAAAATGGAAACCACAGTCAAATGCAGCTCTGAGACACTATGATGAAGTCACTGATGGTGTAGTGGTACACTCGCCTGAGTTGTGTGCAGGCAACGTGGGTTCAGTTCCCACTCAGAGCCGGTGTCTATGTCCGTCCTGTGACTGGCTGGCGACCAGTTCAGGGTGTAGTGCGCCTTTCGCCCGTGGTCAGCTGGGATAGGCTCCAGCACCCTCCCGCGACCCTGTACAGGATAAGCGGTGTGGATAATGACATGACATGATGAGACTTTGATGCTGTGCATCTTCCAGAAATGGTGGATGAAACACATGCATCAGGGTGTCGCCAATCTGGCTGCAACAGTGAAACATTTATGTGCTCCAAGTGCAAAATTTTCCTTTGTATTTCCAAGAAAGGGAATTGCCATTTGAAGTATCATATCAAATAAGCATAATAGAAGCAAAAGTGAAATAAAAGAAAAGAGATGATGGACTGTAATATTTATGTTGAACACTTTGTCAAATAGACTTTTTGATGTTTTTGTTGGACTAACTGTTTCACAATGAAGTTCCGTTTTCCCCTGTATTGAGTTCCGATGTGCATTGTAGAAGACACATCATAGCTTCAAAACAAAAATAACAATTTCAAAAATTTCTTTTGCAATATTCTAATTACTTCACATAGATTGGGGAATTTCAAAATAAATGTGATTGGAGAACATTTTTTTCCCTGGTAGTCAGGAGGATAAATGAAAAAAAAAGTCGTGTATTTTTAAATGGCCTAATATAGATATGGGAAGTAATTCTCTTTATGAAACTATGAAGGGAATGGAGCTCACAGAAGTGACCAGTCTTGGTTCTGAAGTTCCGATGTAACCTGATACTGCCCTGAGAGAAAATAGGCCTGAGCATTGTTTATGGTGGGGGCAATTCTCTCGCCAGGTCGGTGACCTTCCAGGGTACGGAAGTAATTTCAGGTGCCTTCAGTGAAGTCCTACTTTGTCCTACTTGAATGAATCCCCATCAAAATACCATCATTTATGACACCACGGCTGGACAAATAATATCCAGAAACACACTTACGCACCATGAGTGAGTGTTGGACGATATAGCTTCTCTTGAAAGGTCCGACTTGAAAATGTCCTTGCAAGTGTATCTGCAATTAAATCCATGCTTTTGCCTCCTTTGGCCATTGTGGTTTAAAAAAAGCAAGAATATATTTTAGATTTTCGAACGGCCGCCAATTACGACTTTCGGGTGTGTTGATTCGGCATCGCGCCGCCCCCTCACAAGTGAGTATCCAATCACAAAACGCGTTCATCACCCTCAGCATAAGGCCAGCGAGAAGGCTCACTGTAACCAACTTGTGATCTGATTGGCTATCACAACCGTCTAACAAATATGAAAGCTCATTGACTTTTACAGAAGAGATGCCCACAGAATTGCGTCTTAAGGCCTCAGAATGCATAATGCGCGCTCCCCGTATTGTGAAACCTGCCCAGCAACACGAGCGAGCGGAATTCCGATTGGATTCAAAACTCTCACCTCAAAATACAACGCTCAGCTATAATATGACATCAATGCAACGATTATGATCATTTTTATTTTTTTATTGATTATGTTTGGCCAGCAGAGAAGGCCTTGAAGGCCCAACACTGAGTTACTTAATAGCCTAAATTAAACTTTACTTTCATCAATAGAGTTAAAGTTATGCTTTATTGTAGGCGTTATGTAATTAATAGTGAAGGATTGTATTACGATTGCTGGCATTATTTTAAACACGGGACAGAAGGTCAATTATTTAATTTAGCAGGTTCATATTTACTGAATATGTTCAACATTGATTAAACAAAAAGCATTTATCAAATGAAAGTAGAAGTGCAGTGCATCGATAAGATTGACTGGGATTGTAGTCATGGTGTTTACTGATGCATTCATATGCTAAATTTACATGACTTACTTTAAATGTAAGACCTCAAAATTGCACACACGGTATTTTCATGACCCACACTCTCATTCAGAACAAACAGATTCCGTCTGCTCAGGTCAAATTGATGACAAACCAGATAGCACATCATGGACAAATACGACAAAACACATTCTCCACATAGGCCTTAGAAGATAGAAACATATCAAGTTGGGCCGGGGAGGACGTCACCGGGACGCGATCAGGAACACCAAAAACACATAATTTGATCTGGGAAAACATACACCACACAATCTGTACACTGACGAGATTACAGGGGAAGGAGAGACGGAGAGACTGCCGCCTGCCTGAGAAGGTCAGTCTTGGACGTGGAACGCGGAAGTGGGAGGGAGCAAGGACGACCGATTCAACCTACATGACCCTTGACATAGAAAACCTCCTATAAAATGTGAGGCTGGGCTGAGATCAGCGCGACATTTTTCGATTGTGCTCGTCCGAGTACAGTTTCTCGTCAGATTAAGAAAAAGCCGCCCAGATACTATTTCCTGAACTCCAGAAATCGAAGAAACTAAAATATCGCAACCCTAATCAGTTGTTGTTGAGTCTTTATTTGACCCTTTTCTTCTTGAGTACAAAAAACGAACACGCATTGGAGTAAGTTTGGATTTTCAGGTTCATTTTCGAAATATTTCTCGTTTTCTCGGTGGCTCAACTCCAGCAGTTTTGGTGACCCCAACGTGATTTTCTCAAAAAGGGAGTCCTTGCGGCTTGTTCTTCACACTCTACAATATTCCAGGCCTGGACAATCAGAACAAAGGTAGGGGAGAGCCTGTTTATTCAAAGTCTCCTGATTTGTTATATTGTAGAGTGGAAAGACGTGGCCGATTATTAGACCGTTAAATTTTGTTCGTGTTTCTGGATATATTGTTTCTGGACTTCAGGAATGGTTGCATGCTTTGTATAGAATGTAGATTGCGCATGGATTACTAGTAATATTGGAAGCGTACGCAGGTGAAATAAGTAGGGGGCTCCTGTTGTCGGCCGGCAACAGAAATTAGCACCCGGAGTCAAAAATGGGGACTCCTGCTCTGGCAGTCGAAGAAGGGGATGCACAGCTGACTAGCAGAACGTGTGCACGGCGATCCCAATAAAGTGACGCTCAGTGTAGTTAGTATAGTATAGTATAAAAGTGGACTGAGGCTGGGTAAGATTCGAACTTTCGGACCGCCATTATCTGTCGCTGCAGAGGCATACACGGTGGAGGGAAGTGCACAGCTGACGAGCTGATGGTCGCACTGCAACCTCAAAAAAGAGTGCGCAGTCACGGTAAAAGAGCGGGCAGTCACGGTAAAAGAGCGGGCAGTCACGGTATACGTGGTTGACCGAGGCGTGGAGCGTTCCGGTTGCTGGAATATAGAATAGATTTTAAGGTGTTCCGATATTGTTGACAGTTTCTTGATTTCGGGGTGTTCCAATGTGGTTCACTTGCTCTGTTCTGTGTTTGTGCTGTTGTCTGTGTGTTAATTGAGACGTTGTTGTGTAATTGTCTAACTGCCTATACGTTGTGTGTGTCCCGTGGCAATTTGTGGCCCTTGCTGTGCTGCGTTCTACTGGGTTGTTGTGTCTCATGTTTATAATTCCGGGTCTATGTCTTATGATGCTCAATTGGTTTAATGTTAGGGTGTGTAAGAGAAAGTAGAGTGTTAATGTCTGGTGAGTGATGATAAAAAGGAGAGAGTGGGGTTTGCGTCCCACACGCACAACAAAACATGCTTAAAGTAACGTGTGGTGCATACAATATATCGTTTGAAAGTTCAAGCGATCGTGTGAGTGAATGCAAGCCTGAAGCAGAACAGGGGGAAACCTAACGGTGATAAGATAAAACTGCCTGATTGGTTGGAGTGGATAAATAATGAAGTTGTGGATATTTTGGTAGTACAGAGAAGAGAATCCAAAACACGGAAAAATCTGTGATAGGATGGACCTTGCTCCGGTGAGAGTTCCACACTGCTTGAGTCGTAGTTGATTAAAAATGGGGAAATGGTGGGAGTGTAAAATTATGATTGGTATAAAAATTTCAGGGGATGATTTGCAATTAAATTACGGGAGAGGATTGGCGATGAAATTACTTGAGATAAAAAGTTTATGAAACCGAAACACAAAGGCTTTATTGAGCATGTGTCTTTCGGACGTACGAAATGTGACTCTTGGGAACTCTGAGTTGATTAGGAAATTGAAAAAAAAAAGTCAAAGCAAGCAGGGAGAGATTGGTGGGGAAAGTGGTGGGAGCAGTTGGATGAGCAGGGGGAGTTGCAGATATGAGGTTGGAAAGATGGGGGTCGAGTGGCCGATGGACGGTAGCTGTTTGTGAGGGTTGGAGATGGGGAGGCGTGGCTGGGGTGCGGACAATATATATAAGATATATAATCATACGCAATACCGACAAAGTGCCACGAAAGACGCTGGTGGAAAAACTGACACCAGGGGAATAACGACGGGAACGAAAAAGGCTTGCAAAGGCAAGGAACAAAATTAACAAAAATGGCTTACCGCAGAAGGGCAAGGAAAACCAATTGATCTCAACCGAGAAGATCAATAAATGAAAACGGAAACACAAACAATGAACGGGAACATGGTACACGGAATGCAATAACAAGGTGTCTAGAATTCACAACTTGGGGCATGAGCAAGATGAATATTCCGGCGCTGATTAGTCAGCGTGGAGTGTTTAAATAGTGCAGTAATCAATGACTTGACGAGTGACAGGTGCGTGGCTGGTGGGCGCGTCTCTCCAGCCATGACGACATGAACAGGAACAAGCGCTGGAAGGAAACGCCCCCCACTCCAGCTGGGCAAACACAAAACAAAAACATGACAGGACAAAACGGACCATGACACAAAAGGATTAGGTTTTAATTGAAACATTTTATGATCATGTTTAAAGAAAATCTTTAGAACAGGAGATGTCTAGCAATTGATGAGAGGTTTGCCAAGTATAAAGTTGGATTAAATAGTTCGGCAGCTGATTTATTAACTGATGTGTATCAAATGTAACAAAGGTGGACGACAGATGTTTTATGACTTTGCGACACCAGCCCTGACATGACAACTTTTAAGGGACAAGACAGCATTCCAGAAATACCAGACTAACATCCGCATCAATGAGCTGTTTGACGTCACAGGTGCAGGATTGTCAGCTACGTCCAGGAGGAACAGAAGAAACGATTTCACGGAGACTGAATGGGAAAATCCACAAACGCACAGTGGTAAACTTTGGCATATGCTGGCTAAATTGAGGCTAAATTAGCGCCGAGGGAGGGGTCTCTGTGTGGAATTGGAAAGTATCTTTTTGGTGAATGAAAGTGTGACAGAAAAAGTGTTTGTATGTCTAAGTGGTTTGAGTGAATGTTTAAGGGACGGGCCTCAGGAAAGAAACCTGATGAAGGGCACCGGCAAGCCCTTACAGCACGTAGGATGCAATGGGCGGACAGGTCTGATCAACCTGGATCCCTATTGCACTCCCAAGTACTGATTTTCAAATTGTTATTGGAGACAGATTGGACTAATCAAATTCAAGCATCAAGTGAATGATTGATTGACGTTATTACACAAAATTTATGCAAAACTGAACGTTTCAGAAGGGAGGTAATTTACCCCTTCTCACTGGCAAGTGCCACTCCTCCAGTTCTCTCCACAGGTTTGAGGTGACATGTGACCGGTGTGACCAGAAAGTCGGAGAACGCTTCAAATAGCGCCGCATCACGCCCATCCCGGAGTTTCTCCTCAACAAGGAGGGAGATATAAGATATTCTAAGTTAGGTTCCATGAAAACAGATTAAGATATAGTTGTTGCTTTAGCCTGCTCATGTGCTCCGCAGTTTTAATATTCACATTGGGTGCACGAATAGATAACACACACCCAGTCCAGGATAGAGCAGAATTTTGTTGTATTGTTAAGACTTTTCCATAATATACGGCACCACAGCGGTGATACTTGAGGTTAATTTCAGTTAAGTGGGTGGTGGCGCTGTTTTTATGAAAAATACTCACTTAACGCAAGGGTAGGTTCTTCATAGAGGGGATTACAGAGTTACATGCGGGACAAAATTTACTTGTCAGGAACTGTCCTTACTTGAGGCCGAGGCCAGACCTACAGACCAGCATGACGGTCACCGGCTGAATGGGGACACCTCAGGTGAGATTGGCCGTGCCGTGCATCAGAGTATTTCTGGCCCTGTTGGGGCCGAAGTTGCTGTATCTTTCAGGTGGGGAGCGGAGGAGAAAGGCCTGGTCTATGTGGCCAGGGCGAAACGTGAATGGAGTGAGACTTCCGGCAGTGACCCATCCATTAATGTCGTCATTCCGCAGCTGTTCCAGTTGGCCGTCCTTAGGGCGTGTCCTTCCGGTTACGGACATCATGTGAAACAGTCCATCAATGAAAAAATGCTAATGAGTCTCAGGAGAACAATTTTTTTTTTACATCATTTTGCACGACATCAGAAAATGAAAATGTGGGATTGGATTAAGGAGTGTTACTAAAAATTGTTGTGCTTGCAGGTTCAGGTGGCCAAGAGGGCTAAAAATTATAAAATAAAAAAAATGAAAAAAAAGGGGTTGGGCAGCTAATGCATGCAGCTCCCTTTGCACCTGCGCCTTCCGCTTCTGCTGCTCCTAGGCAAGGTTCGGGTGACGCGGCACCACAGCAGACTGGCTGTCCGTACCCGGCCGGTCAACGAGGTCGGGATTGCGGTCACAGAGGTAGGGGTGGTTATAGACGGGGGTTGTGAGTGGGGTGTGCTCTTGCACCGGAGTGTGGGGTCACTGGGTGATGAGCAGTCCATACCGAGCCACTTTCTGGAATGTGCCATCCTCTGGTCCGGTGCCATTTCTGTCGCCCAGAGCTCCACCAGCGCAGGGGGCGCCACCGTTACCCACTCCCAACGCACTATTGACACCAACCCGCTGGTACCCCATTCCATGACAGGGGGCCGCGGAGCATATGTGGTGCTCTCCTCCATTCCACTGGCTGAACTGAAACATCTGAGGGCAGCTCTGAAACCTGGTTCTCCATCCTCCCGCGGTGGGTATGCCCTGTTCCTGCTCCAACCTCCACCCATTCACCAATTGACCCAGTACATTGTACACTGTACATATGATCGCACATGTGATTTGGTTTATCAAAATGCATTCATTCAAATTTAGTCAGGAGTTCATCTTGCATTAGGATTATATATGTGTTATGTCTACCGGCGTTGCCTCGCATGCGTGCCTTGTCCCTGAGCAGCAGAAATGGTATGAATTGTTTACTTTCGCTGAGCCACAAATCACATTGACTATTGATGCGCGTCTTCATACTAAAGATCTAGGCCCCATGGTAAAGCGGTGTGTAGAGGCGGTTGGCTGGGTTCAGACGTCTATTACGAATGTTGAATACTCTGCGTCACTAACAGGGTATCATACTTCAGCACCCACTACAAATTATTCGGTTTTGGGAACGTGACTAAATTTCAAAATTTCACGAGACGGGTCACTCGGGAGAGGTAGCTCTGTGTGCGTCTCTGCCGGAGGGGTTGTGGACACGGGGCCCGACTGATTTTGGGCTCTGCTCCACAGCTCCCCCAATTGTTTTACTGTCTCTACACCCTCGCCCAGTTGACAGAATCAGAGTTGGCACAGCCTGGAGGTGGAGGGAGGCATTCGGGAGACAATAGGAGGTGAAGACTGCAGCGGTCTTGGAGCTTTCTACGTCTTGGAGAGCACCTATTCTTCCCGTAAAAAATGGTTTAATTTGGTATCTGCGTAATTCTAGTTTGGGATTTTTATTTATTTATTTATTTTTTTTATCATAAATGGTTACTATTTCATTTGGTTTGCTTTAAAGATTTGCCAAAAAACTGTCAAAATTGGAGCGTTAGCTCAGGGCTTAATTTATAATCTCTAAACAGTTAGATATTTGAATTCAGTGAACTAAATTTTCTCTAATTCAGGAATAATTTGCCCATCTTGCAAAGCCAAATTCTAACATTGTGCCATATTATATCTTATCATATATTATCATGAGCACATAAATGCGAACCAACACTGCTGGATTGTGGTGATTATCGGCACAACGAAATGTATACGTTGTAAAATACCTGTGAGGATGCCACTGTCTAGATTATATTCAAAGAAAGCTTTTACAACAGTCTGGGAATTGAAATAGATATAGATATAAAATTTGGTGGGTCTACGTTAATTACAATATCTTATTCAAGTGACTGATACAAGCTTCACAAACAAGTTTAAAAAGGTGATTGAGTGCAATTAATGACGGTAGTGTTGCGATTATTTAGTTAAGAAATTTAATTGCGGGACGGCACTAGTTAATTTGTTACTTTTTGTTGTCTCATATAACTTTGATTGGGATCAACCCCACTAGGGGGTGGGGTCGACAGGGAGGGGGCGTTGCGTTTCATTTTCATGGTAAGATATTTTTTCGGCGGGGATTAAAGGATTGTATTACGATTACTGGCATTATTTTAAACACATACGGGACAGAATGTCGATTATTAAAGTTAGCAGGTTCATATTTACTGAATATTTTAAACATGGATGGAACAAGAAGCATTTATCAAATGAAACAAGAAGCACGGGTCACAAGAATGACTGGGATTGTAGTCCTGATGTTTTATGATTTATTATATAATTCTCATATGCTAAATATATAGTACTCAGTTAAAATTTGTCAACTTTATTGAAATTTTGGGTAGTGAGAACAAATTTGCACACAGCATTTCCATGAGCTGCATTCACATTCACAGCACTTCATGGAGAAATACGACGAAGCACATTCTCCAAATTGGCTGTAGAGATGCAAATATACCAAATTGGGCACTGGAGGTGTCACATAGACGCTATCGCAAAAAACACATTCCGAAAGACAGAACAATTGGAGATCGGAGCACACGCACATACACACTTGCACATTCACACGCACGTACACGTATACCTGCACACACATGCACACAGACAAGATTACAGAGGAATGCCAGCGGGGAGAGAGACGGAGAGACTGCTAGCCGGAGAAGGCCAGCCTTGGCGTTCCAGTCTTGGGGACCAGACGGGAATCAACTATCCAGACGATGACTAACCTGGGGAGGACCTTCCCTTGGACGTGGACCCGTGCCGTGGGAGGGAGTGAGGACAACCGATTCAACCTACATTACCCTTGACATATAAAACTCCTCTAAAAACTGATGCTGGGCTGAAAGATGGTGCGCATTTTTCGACTGTGCTCGCCCGAGTGCAGTTTCTCGTGAGATTAAGAAAAAGCCACCCAGATATCTGTCTTTGTACTATTTCCTGAACTCCAGAAATGGAAGAAACTAAATATCGGAACTCTAATCAGTTGTTGAGTCTTTATTTGACCCTTTTCTTCTTGAGTACAAAAACCGAACACGCATTGGCGTAAGTTTGGCTTTTAAAGGTTGATTTACAAACTACTTCTCATTTCCATGGTGACCCAACTCCAACAGTAACTGTAATGATAGCAGTTATATCATTAATCACTAGTTGGCAGTATTGCCTGACGTGTGTTTGGTTACCAGACGAACAAGTGTGTCTGCACATAGACGAGAATGCAAGTCAGTAAATAAAGAGAAACAAGCTTGCAGCATCACGTTACCTGCGTGACTTCTTAAGATAGAAGACAGAACATTAAATGGTACAGTGGAACCTCGGTTCTCGACCATAATCCGTTCCAGAACCCTGTTCGAAAAGCGAATTGTTCGAACACCGAAACCATTCCTTTGCTGCTTGCACTGACTTTCTTTGGAGGCATGATTTGGGGCTAAAACACTTCGTACACCTATATAAAACGCGAGAGCAAAACGCAGCACGTCCGCACGCGACAACAGTTGGTCACGAAGAGAGAGAGAGAGCGATCTACACCCGTACGCCGCTCAGCATCCCATCCTCGCGGACTCACTCACGCGTCATACCGACGTTCGAACTCCGAGGTTTGTTCGAACTGCGAAGCAAGAATTTCTCTTTTTTTTTTTGTTCGAACTCCGATTTGTTCGACCTCAGAGTCGTTCGAGAACCGAGGTTCCACTGTACCAGGTCGCGGGTCAAGAAAAGGACTGACGCGAGATGGACTCCGTAAGGCCACCAGAAGCGCTGAAAATGACGGGAAATGTGGACGCGAGTTCAAGCAACAATTCCTGCTCCACCCTGCCGCCGTGGGAGTCGGAAACAGAGTGGACGAAAGAAAAATAGCCCTTTTGCGAACCAATGCCGGAGCCGAGGCCATCGAGGTATTCAATGAACCCGAAGATAAAGACAAGTTTGAAAAGGTCCTGTGAATTTAATTGCAGATACACTTGCAAGGACATTTTCAAGTCGGACCTTTCAAGAGAAGCTATATCGTCCAACACTCACTCATGGTGCGTAAGTGTGTTTCTGGATATTATTTGTCCAGCCGTGGTGTCATAAATGATGGTATTTTGATATGGATTCATTCAAGTAGGACAAAGTAGGACTTCACTGAAGGCACCTTAAATTACTTCCATACCCTGGAAGGTCACTGACCTGGCGAGAGAATTGCCCCCACCATAAACAATGATCAGGCCTATTTTCTCTCAGGGCAGTATCTGGTTACATCGGAACTTCAGAACCAAGACTGGTCACTTCTGTGAGCTTCAGTCCCTTCATAGTTTCATAAAGAGAATTACTTCCCAGATCTAAATTTGGCCATTTAAAAATAGAAGACTTTTTTTTTCATTTATTTCAATTTATATTTAAGCTTGTATATGTAATAATACAATATTTATTCAATTATTTTAATATGTAAAATTATCAACAATTTGAACCTTTTTATTTCACACTTGAATATTTCTTAACATATTTGTTCTTTTGAATTTGGATGCAATTTAAATTATTCCATCCCTCCAGGCATTTTGTGCCGCTCATCCAGGGTCGGGTAATTGAATTAATTTTTTTGTATTTTTTATAATTTAATATTTATTTCAAGATCAGGACTCTTCTCAATTAGTTCAATATTCATAAAATGTTTCTTCATTTGTTATTAATTTAATTAAGTCTGTATGTGGTTTCCAATTTTAAATTTTCCTATTTCACTATGTAAATAATCCAATGTATAAAAAATATAATTACAGCATGAAAAAATATATTTGGTATATTTGACAAATTTATAGTTTTTTTTCCGAAGTGAGATTCAGCTTAGCAACAAACCCCAAACGCTTGATAGAGCTCAACCTAGAAAGTGTATTTAGCCAGTCAGAAATTTATTCAGAAACCGTAATTATTAAATGTATGTGAGGGGATATTTGAAGAGTTTCAGTTTTGTTCAATGGACCATACATATACGAGCCAGCCAAACACAGCGAGAAAACCAGCGCTGACTCCAGTCGCCATCAAGTTGCCAACTCCTGACATACCAAAACCTTTGAGAGAAACTGAGACGATTTGCGTTTCTCTGTCTGGTTTTTTTTATCGTTCAACTTCGAGTTCCGTTTTTCACCTTTTCACACAGTGTAATGAAGGCCAGTTGAGCAAGTGGAACAAGTGATTTTATAAATGATTGTGGAAGGCAACGATTTCATAAGCACCGTTTCTTCTCACACCTTTTCCATTAAATACGATTAAAAAGACAACTGAAAAGCATAACGTTAACAAATGTTGTTCCAGGCAAAGGCAATTAATTTTATTTACATGTTTGATGTAAACACCAAAACAAATCATCATCACTCAGACACGTTGCTTCTTCTGACACAGATCACATTGGCTTAATGTATATAAAAGAGTTTTGCAAAATTCAATATAACATATTTGATTCAAAATCACATTTACATCTTACCACAAAGAGTCAGTTCCTTCAGTTTTTTGTTTTCTTTTTTTAAGCTTCAAGGATCGCTGCAATTCTCACCAGCACAATCGTGTCTTTCAGCACCGTTTTTAGAAAAGAATTTTTTAGCACAAACGCTGCAACTGAATGTCTTGTCTTCACTGTGTGTTCTTGTGTGGCGTCGTAAATACGACTTTTGAGAGAAACTCTTGGCACAAACTGAGCAGGAAAAATGTTTTTCTTCACTGTGCGTTCTTGTGTGCCTTACTAAATTAGACTTCCGAGAGAAGCTTTTGCCACAAACCGAGCAGGAAAAAGGTTTTTCTTCACTGTGCGTTCTTGTGTGCCTTACTAAATTAGATTTCCGAGAGAAGCTTTTGCCACAAACCGAGCAAGAAAAAGGTTTTTCACCACTGTGTGTTTTTCTGTGCCCTTTTAAAGACAGTTTTGAAGTGAATGAGTCAGTGTGACATGACCTTTCACCTTTGGCTTGCCCATCATCATCATCATCATCATTAGTATAATCATCATCATGAGCATCTGATAATGTGTCCTCATGATGTGCTTGTGATGGCCCCCAGTGGTCTTCATCACCTTCTGTGTTCACGTGATGACTTGAGCTGCTGCTTGGAGGCCCCGCCCCTATTTTGCCCTCACTCTCATCCTTGTTTTCATCTTCAGTCTTTATAGGGACAAAGTTCACTGGTGACTTGTTGATCTCCGCCTCCTCTTCCTCCTCCTTTTTGATGTGAGTCCAGTCTGGCTCCTCTTTCACAGAACGGAGATCGTTTTCACTGACGTCTGTAGGACACAAAGACAAACACACATTTTGTTTGGTCAAGTCAAAGCTCAGGCGGCGACTTTGTCTTATATTGTTTCTACCGTGCTACCTTGACTTGTGCCTGCTGCACACGGAACAATGCGTGCGACCCCAACTTGGACCGGACCATGGGGGCATTTCACAAAATTACGTCCTCCGATGTAAGCCTCCCTTTCGCAGCACAACAGTGATAAACGAGCATTTAAAAAGGAAGCACGTTGCGGCTGATGCCGATTACATTCCTGACATGGCCGCAGACGTTTCTGGAAGCGAGCTGAAGTTAGCACACACAGGCTATTGTGTGCGTCTGATGGAACACCTGTTGTGGGACCCTAACATAATGATGCAGACCACTGGGGGCCATTGCAACATAATGTCATCGATAAAATAGGAATCGTTCAAGTGAAATATGTTTACAAGTATTTCTTTTTGCATTAAGAGACAGAACTAAATGCTCCTGGACTTGTTGGTAGAAAAGGGGGTTGTGACGTTCTCCCTTTTTAAGCCCATTGTAAGCCAAAGATGCAGATGCATTTCTTGCAGCATGTGCTTGTTCACTGATGAGATCCGTGCAACCCTGGATGGATGCATTAAATGTATTTTAAATGTTTGGATGAGGTGAAACTACGCACGTGCACAAAACAGTGCAGGGCCACCCGAGGTTCATTGACTCTCACACGACCAAGCCAGTACAAAGTTCATAAATAAGACCAATACGTACTTGATTTTTTTTAAAAACTGAATATTTTGTGTTTTATCCACTAAAATTGATTAACCGCCATTAATGCTTTCGCCGCAGTGTGCACATTTTTTAGAGTCAGGCAGAATTCCTTCCGTAAGGAATTGCTTGAACAAGATATTTCAGAGTTATTGCCAAAAACGAGACAAGCCTGCACAAATGAATCACCCAGCCAAGATTGTCTTTGTCACTTGCGAGGAGCCGTCCGCCAAAGAGAAAAGCTTTACCGCTCCTGTGCGGTGTTTTATTGAAGCACAGCAAAGCAATTTGAATATGCAAACTCATAAAGAATGGAAAAACATGAACACTTTGACTTTAACACACCCGTCCACACGCTTCCTGTTGTTCGAACGGTTTCAGCTTACAAGACATGTTTGGGTCACAATTCTGTTAAATGCGAGCTAAACGGTTTCCTGTCAAACACGGCTCAAGACGTTTATCTGTTTTTTTCTGGCTTCTTGCTCAACTGCCAGCATAGACACAACTCTGTTACCACTGAACTCACGTTTTCCTGTTTAAGAGGTCCATGTTTTTGTGACCTTCTATTAACCTGTAAGCATAGTTTAGAAACTTGAGGTGTCAGGTTGAAATGCCCTGAGGCCTTTGGGAGAGCTTTATTTGCTGCTGACTGAAATAGCTTACTGCACCAGATAAAGGTGACTGACACCAGGGAAAAAGCAGGCATTGTTGTTCATTTTTACCGGTCGACCGGGAGAGTGAGACAGAGAGCCGTCCTGCTTCCTTCAGCTCTGTGCACCCTCTCTCTGCTAGCCCCCCCACCCCCAATATTAAAAAATAAAACGGCAATAACCTTGACCGATTTCCCCAAACAACTTAATGTTGTGATGCATATTTTTAACGATAGAAAGTCGTTCTTTACTAAGCAAATGAGAGTAAGACGTGTACAAACCTGCTTTGTGTAGCACAACACGAGGCTGCTTCCAACCTTCGCCCAGCAGTTGAAGATGTTGCTCGTTCTCTTCTTTTATTCCATTAAGTTCCACTTTGTACTTGGGTGTCGTTCTTGCACACATTTTCAAACGTCAATCTCAACAAATCCGCACTTGGTCTTTGCTTGGCGCTAACTCGTGTGCTTCTCTTTGTTCGACGAGACGAATGAAAGAGCGACGTTTTTCAAAGTCGCAAGGAAAGGACTTCCTGTTCGTTACGAAAGCGGAAGAACAGGACACACCCCGCTGTGATATGATTGGCTGCTGGCTTTGTGGCGCACTGTCACCAACTCACCGTCAGATGTCGCCATTTGCGATGCAAATCATTGCTATCTTCGAAACAGAGAAAAAACGTAAGATTTAAACCGTATGCACATGAACAAACATTTTTGTTCCCAAATATGAACTTGAGAGATGTATTGAATTTTACTTTTGTTGCTGGTTTTGTTTTCACACCTGACACCATGTTGTTGGTTGGATAGTATTCCAAATGTATTTCCCTATTATTAACAGTTGACATGATAAAGTGAAACTTTATGTCAACATATTTGCACCTCTGCCTTTTTCCAGGGTTTTTCGACAGGTTGCGATGTGGTTGCGAATTTCAAATTAAAATATGTCACTGTTTTATAACTTAACTGTTATTTCGGTATTTATTTAAGGACTTTAATATTTCATTATTCGTTTCAGTATTCGATAAACTACAATAATTCACTATTAATTTCAAGATTCATTGAAGTGTTTTAGGAATAATTTAGTGTTCAATGTTTAATTGTTACAGAATTTACTTTTTAAATTTTATTTTCACTATTTTGTTCAATCTTAATCTTATGGAAAATTATTTAACAAGCACCAACACAAGGTTTTTAAAGAGAAAGATAAAGATGTCCTTCAATAGTCCTACAATGGGTAAATTTGCAGTGTTACGACAGCAAAGGTATAGATCACACAGAGGCGGCGGCGCAATGTAGCCGTTAATGTATAACATTAGCAGCAGACATTCAGAAAAAGCAAACCTATGCGAATATACACAGTATATACGTAAACACACAAATCCCCATGTGTATATACACACTTACATCCCACAACATACACAAGTGTAAGGAAACACTCCGAATGTCTGTCAATGGTACGGAGGGGAAATTAATAAAATGCTGCAATGATAAAAAAATACTGCAATGATAGAAAATACTGCAATGATAAAAATGCTGCAATGGTAAAAGTACTGCAATGATAAATGAAGGATTGTATTATGATTGCTGGCATTATTTTAAACACTTACGGGACAGAAGGTCAATTATTTAATTTAGCAGGTTCATATTTACTGAATATGTTAAACATGGATGAGACAAAAAGCATTTATCAAATGAAACTAGAAGCACGGGTCACAAGAATGACTGGGATTGTAGGCCTGATGTTTACTGATTTATTATATTTTTCTCATATGCTAAATTTATAGTACTTAGTTTAAATGTGTGAACTTTATTGAAATTTTGGGTAGTGAGAACAAATTTGCACACATAGCATTTCCATGAGCTGCATTCACATTCACAGCACTTCATGGAGAAATACGACAAAGCACATTCTCCACATTGGCTGTAGAGATGCAAACATACCAAATTGGGCACTGGAGGACTCACGCAGACGCTATAAAAAAACACATTCTGAAAGACAGAACAATTGGAGATCCGAGCACATGCATATACGCATGCATACACACAGACACGGATACATACACCTGCACCTACACACACACACATGCACACTAACAAGATTACAGAAGAATGCCAGCGGGGAGACGGAGGGACGGCCCGCCGGAGAAGGCCAGCCTTGGCGTGCCAGTCTTGGGGACCAGACGGGAATCAACTTATCCAGACGATGACTAACCTGGGGAGGACCTTCCCTTGGACGTGGACCCGTGCCGTGGGAGGGAGCGAGGACGACCGATTCAACCTACATTACCCTTGACATAAAAAAACTCCTATAAAAACTGAAGCTGGGATGAAAGCTGGTGCGCATTTTTTGACTGTGCTCGCCCGAGTGCAGTTTCTCGTGAGATTAAGAAAAAGCCACCCAGATATCTGTCTTTGTACTATTTCCTGAACTCCAGAAATGGAAGAAACTAAATATCGGAACTCTAATCAGTTGTTGAGTCTTTATTTGACCCTTTTCTTCTTGAGTACAAAAACCGAACACGCATTGGCGTAAGTTTGGCTTTTAAAAGTTGATTTACTAAATACTTCTCATTTCCACGGTGACTCAACTCCAACAATACTAAAGCTGTTGCTTTGTTATTCATATAGAATTTTTGTTTAAAATCCCCCTAGCTCTTCTTTTTGTCTATTCTATATTATGTACGTATTAATAACTGTTTGTTAATGTTAATAAAGTTTTTGACAAAAAACGTATTCGTAAATATTTATCATGTCACTGATGGTGGAGTGGTACACTCGCCTGAGTTGTGTGCAGGCAACGTGGGTTCAGTTCCCTCTCAGTGACGGTGTCTATGTCTGCCCTGTGACTGGCTGGCGACCAGTTCAGGGTGTAGTGCGCCTTTCGCCCGAAGTCAGCTGGAATTGGCTCCAGCACTCTCCCGCGACCCTATTCAGGATAAGCGGTGTGGATAATGACATGACATGACAAATATTTGTCATCTCATCAATATTTGCCCAACAGAGTACTGAGTTTCGAGATCCTCACTATAATAGTTCTCAAAATTATATTTCTTATCAATTTAGGTTAGTTCAGGGATATTTTATTGACAATCTAATCTCAATATACAAAGACAGAAAAACAATTGTTGGTGGGGCGGCGCGAATCTTTTTCTTCTTGGTAGGGGCGGGCGTGAAATAATTGAGAGGCACTGCGAGTATATGCCGACATTATATTCATACAATCTTGCAGCCCGAGTGAACCACAGCATTGTTGCAAGTTTGGTCGGAGAAACTTAAACGTCCCACTGCTGTTCCAGCAGCGGCTTCTCGGGGCATAGGCGGAAGTGACGCGTGAGATGACTCGCGAATGTGGCGTTAATTTAGTTATTTTGTTAATTTTTTTTATCAACCGAATTAAAATATTATATAAAATAAATATTAAAATAGAACAGCCAGGTGTAAAAAACCCACTGAGGCAAATAAATATATTTGGAAAATACGCGCTTAAAGCATGACGTCATAAGCAAGCGCGCAGCTTCCGAAGGACCTCGACCACATCCACCGACCCGTCCACACCGGAACAAAAGCAGTCCACCGCTAAATTCTTCTAATTTAGTGTGGAACTGACTGTAATTTTCTCAAAGGATGTCCAGTGCTACTCTAAAGGACTACGACATAATTCATTAAGTCTTTGTGTCCCGATAACCTCATCTTCGCGCGTTGATGCTTTTCGGCCTAGTTAGCTTAGCTTGCTAGCTAGCTAGCCGCTAACGAAAAGAGGCACATGACTCATCAGAGATCAAGTGCGGATTTTTTGGAATTATCATTTTAATATGTGTGAAAGAACGACACACAAGTACAAAGAGGAACTTTGTGGAATAAAAGAAGAGAACGAGCAACATCTTCAACTGCTGGACGAAGTTTGCAACCAGCCTCTTGTTGTGCCACTCAAAGCAGGTTTGTACACGTCTTACTCTCATTTGCTTTGTATAGAACGACTTTCTTTCATTAGAAATATGCATCACAACATTAAGTTGTTTGGGGAAATCGTTCAAGGTTATTGCCGTTTTATTTTTAAATATTGCCATTTTACTTGCAGGTCTGCTGAGCAATTGTTTATGTCAAATGTAATCAGTGTAGAAAATATATGCCAAAGAATAAGCAATAGTGGGGGGTGAACTCCATGTTTTTCCCAGTATAAAATTTACATTTAAAATAACAAAATAACATTTCCTGGTTTTTATATTTTGTTCAAGCAATTCCTTACGGAAGGAATTCCGCCTGACTCTAAAAATGTGCACACTGCCGCGAAAACGTCAATGGTGGTTGATCAATTTTAGTGAATAAAACACAAAATATATATATATATTTTAAATCAAGTACGGATTGGTCTTATTTATTTATGAACTTTTTACTGGCTTGGTCGGGTGAGAGTCAATGAACCTCGGGTGGCCCTGCACTGTTTTGTGCACGTGCGTAGTTTCACCTCATCCAAACATTTAAAATACATTTAATGCATCCATCCAGGGTTGCACGGATCTCATCAGTGAACAAGCGCATGCTGCAAGGAATGCATCTGCATCTTTGTCTTACTATGGGCTTAAAAAGGCTGAACGTCACAACCCCCTTTTCTACCTACAAGTCCAGGAACATTTAGTTCCTGGTAATAAAGTTCCTGTGGCCCAGGTGGTTTGCATCACCCCCACAACTCATAGTTCCTGGTAATTTATCCAAATGACAATGATGATGGATCAGTGCGAGGTCTTGTGTTACTTTGTTACTCATTACTGACACCCTTTGGCTGTTAAGCATCATTGCAGTTCCAAAATAATTCAGTGAACTCTTAAAATATTATGGTGTATCTTAGTTGAATTCGAATACATATTCCAAAAACGTCTGTGACTATGTCAGGAATGAAATCGGGCATCAGCCGCAACATGCTTCCTTTTTAAATGCTCGTTTATCACAGTTGTGCTGCTAAAGGGAGGTTTACATCGTAGGACGTAATTTTGTGAAATGCCCCCATGGTCCGGTCCAAGTTGGGGTCCACGCATTGCTCCGTATGCGGCAGGCACAAGTCAAGGTAGCACGGTAGAAAATAAGACAAAGTCGCCGCCTGAGGTTTGACTTGACCAAACCAAATTTCTTTCTGTGTCCTTCAGACGTCAGTGAAAACGATCTCCTTTATGTAAAAGAGGAGCCAGACTTGACTCACATGAAAAAGGAGGAGGAGGAGGAGATCAACAAGTCACCAGTGAACGTTCTCCCTGTAAAGACTGAAGATGAAAACAAGGATGAGAGTGAGGACAACAGAGGGGCGGAGCCTACACGCAGCAGCTCAAGTCATTACGTGACAACAGAAGGTGATGAAGACCACTGGGGACCATCACAAGTACATAATGAGGACACATTATCAGACGCTCATGATGATGATGATGATGATGGGCAAGCCAAAGGTGAAAGGGCATGTCACACTGACTCATTCACTTCAAAGTTGTCTTTAAAAAGTCGCAGAAAAACACACAGTGGTGAAAAACCTTTTTCCTGCTCGGTTTGTGGCAAAAACCTCTCTCGAAAGTCTCATTTAGTAAGGCACACAAGAACGCACAGTGGAGAAAAACCTTTTTCTTGCTCAGTTTGTGGCAAAAGCTTCTATCAAAAGTTTGATTTAACAATCCACACAAGAATGCACAGTGGAGAAAAACCTTTTTCTTGCTCAGTTTGTGGCAAAAGCTTCTATCAAAAGTTTGATTTAACAATCCACACAAGAATGCACAGTGGAGAAAAACCCTTTTCTTGCTCACTTTGTGGCAAAAGCTTCTCTCGAAAGGGACAATTAACAAGGCACGCAAGAATGCACAGTGGAGAAAAACCTTTTTCTTGCTCAGTTTGTGGCAAAAGCTTCTCTCAAAAGGCACAATTAACAAGGCACGCAAGAACACACAGTGGAGAGAAGCCTTTTTCATGCTCAGTTTGTGGCAAAGGATTCTCTGAAAAGGGAAATTTAACAGCACACACAAGAACACACAGTGGAGAAAAACCTTTTTCTTGCTCAGCTTGTGGAAAATGCTTCTCTCAAAAGTCAAGTTTAACAGAACACACAAGAACACACAGTGGAGAAAAACCTTTTTCCTGCTCAGTTTGTGGTAGACGCTTCTCTGTAAAGTCATATTTAACTTGCCACACAAGAACACACACTGGAGAAAAACCTTTTTCTTGCTCAGTTTGTGGCAAAAGCTTCTCTCAAAAGTTTGATTTAACACTCCACACAAGAACGCACAGTGGAGAAAAACCTTTTTCCTGCTCAGTTTGTGCCAGGAGTTTCTCTCTAAAGTCGCATTTACGAAGCCACACAAGAACGCACAATGGAGAAAAGCCAGTCAGTTGCAGCGTTTGTGCTAAAAAATTCTTCACTCAACGTATTGCTGAGAGACACGATTGTGCTGGTGAGAATTGCAGCGATCCTTGAAGCTTAAAAAAAAGAAAACAAAAAAACTGAAGGAACTGACTCTTTGTGGTAAGATGTAAATGTGATTTTGAATAAAATATGAAAAATTTACTTTTGCAAAGCTCTTTTATCGACATTAAGCCAATGGGATCAGCGCCAGAATAACCAATGTGTCTGAGTGATGATTTTTTTTTTGTGTGTTTACATCAAACATGTAAATAAAATTAATTGCCTTTGCCTGGAACAACATTTGTTCACGTTATACGTCTTTTTAATCGTACCTAATGGAAAAGGTGTGAGAAGAAACTGTGCTTATGAAATTGCTGCCTTCCACAATCATCAATAAAAACACTTGTTCCACGTGCTCAACTGGCCTTCATTACGCTGTGTGAAAAGGTGAAAAACATAACTAGAAGTTGAACTATAAAAAGAACCAGAAAGAGAAACGCAAATAGTCTCAGTTTCTCTCAAAGGTTTTGGTATGTCAGGAGTTGGCAACTTGATGGCGACTGGAGTCAGCGCTGGTTTTCTCGCTGTGTTTGGCTGGCTCGTATATGTATGGTCCATTGAACAAAACTCAAACTCTTCAAATATCCCCTCACATACATTTAATATTACACTTTCTGAATAAATTTCTGACTGGCTAAATACACTTTCTAGGTTGAGCTCCATCAAGCGTTTGGCGTTTGTTGCTAAGCAGAATCTCACTTTGGAAAAAAACTATCATTTTGTCAAATATACCAAATGTTTTTGTTCATGCTATATTATGATTTTTATACATTGGATTATTTATATAGTGAAATAGGAAAATATTAAAATGTAAAATTGGAAACCACATACAGACTTAATTCAATTAATAACAAATATAGAAACATTTTATAAATATTGAACTAATTGAGAAGAGTCCTGATCTTGAAATAAATATTGAATTATAAAAAATACTTAAAAAAATAATTCAATAACCCGACCCTGGATGAGCGGCCGGAAATGGCTGGATGGATGGAATAATTTAAATTGCATACATATTCAAAAGAACAAATATGTTAAGAAATATTCAAGTGTGAAATAAAAAGGTTTAAATTGTTGATAATCTTACATATTAAAATAATTGAATAAATATTGTATTACATAAGCAAGCTTAAATATAAATTGAAATAAATGAAAAAAAAAGTCGTGTATTTTTAAATGGCCTAATATAGATCTGGGAAGTAATTCTCTTTATGAAACTATGAAGGGACTGGAGCTCACAGAAGTGACCAGTCTTGGTTCTGAAGTTCCGATGTAACCAGATACTGCCCTGAGAGAAAATAGGCCTGAGCATTGTTTATGGTGGGGGCAATTCTCTCGCGAGGTCAGTGACCTTCCAGGGTATGAGAGTAATTTAAGGTGGTCACGAGTAGACTGGTCGTATCAAAGGGGAGACGCATCTGCTCTTCCTCTGGGGGACTTTTGGAGGGAAATCCCGAAGACTTGCGGGATGGGAATGCATATGAAACAAGGGAAATTAGATATTCATGTCCTATTTGGGCATTCTCTATAAGAAGGGAATGTCTGAGAGGGGGCTCGCACGTTTTTGGGGAGACTTCTTTTGACATCAGCATGTGACGAGAAAAAAATCTTTTTTGAACCATCACCAATCCAGCCTTGCTCGGCTGCCTCTCCGTTAGGCAGCAAGGACGCACACTTCAAAGACAAAATATACTACATATTGAAAGAAAAATAATACTCAAATGTTGAAATAAGTATAGAATTGAATGAATAAACAACAAAGAAATAAATACCTCCTGGAAAATATTATTTATCAACATTCGTCAAAGCACAACATTTCGATCAGATTGAGTTCTTTCTTGCAAATTCTTAAACAATCGTAATTTTTTTACTTTTAATTTTTAAGTTACTTCAGTGCATTTCACACCTGTGCCTTCAGTGAAGTCCTACTTTGTACTACTTTAGAATTAGAAATTAGAAATCCCTTTATTGTCATTGTACTCAAGTGTGCAACGAGATTAGAGGGCTCCCCTCTCCAGTGCAATACAACAATAATACAGACAAATATATAAATTAGATAAATAAATAAGAGAGTGCAAAGGAATTCAGTACTGAATAGGGTATATAAAAACACATCACAATGCTGTTCTGCAAGGTAGGGGTGTTCTCGTGTGTGTGTGAGAGTTCAGTACTTGAATGAATCCCCATCAAAATACCATCATTTATGACACCACGGCTGGACAAATAATATCCAGAAACACACTTACGCACCACTGAGTGAGTGTTGGACGATATAGCTTCTCTTGAAAGGTCCGACTTGAAAATGTCTTTGCAAGTGTATCTGCAATTAAATCCACAGGACCTTTTCAAACTTGTCTTTATCTTCGGGTTCATCATAAACAAAGGTGTTGAATACCTCGATGGCCTCCGGCATTGGTTCGCAAAAGGGCTATTTTTCTTTCGTCCGCTCTGTTTCCGACTCCCACGGCGGCAAGGTAGAGCAGGAATTGTTGCTTGAAAGCCCGCCAACTCGCGTCCACATTTCCCGTCATTTTCAGCGCTTCTGGTGGCCTTACGGAGTCCATCTCGCGTCAGTCCTTTTCTTGACCCGCGACCTGGTACCATGTAACGTTCTGTCTTCTAAGAAGTCACGCAGGTAATGTGATGCTGCAAGCTTGTGTCTCTTTATTTACTGACTTGCATTCTCGTCTATGTGCATACACACGAGTTCGTCTGGTAACCATTAATTGCACTCAATCACCTTTTTAAACTTGTTTGTGAAGCTTGTATCAGTCACTTGAATAAGATATTGGAATTAACGTAGACCCACCAAATTTTATATCTATATCTATTTCAATTCCCAGACTGTTGTAAAAGCTTTCTTTGAATATAATCTAGACAGTGGCATCCTCACAGGCATTGCCCCCAGAAACAATTTTCCTACGTATACATTTAGTTTTGCCGATAATCACCAGAATCCAGCAGTGTTGGTTCGCATTTATGTCCGAATGATAATATATGATAAGATATAATATGGCACAATGTTAGAATTTGGCTTTGCAAGATGGGCAAATTATTCCTGAATTAAAGAAAATGTAGTTCACTGAGTTCAAATATCTAACTGTTTAAAGATTATAAATTCAGCCCTGAGCTAATCCTCCAATTTTGACCCTTTTTTGGCAAATCCTCAAATCAAACCAAATGAAATAGTAACCATTTATGATCAAAATAAAAAATAAAAAAAAAATCCTAAAACTATAATAACGCAGATACCAAATTAAACCTTTCTTTTTACGGGAAGAATAGGTGCTCTCCAAGACGCAGACAGCTCCAAGACCGCTGCAGTCTTCACCTCCTATTGTCTCCCGAATGCCTCCCTCCACCTCCAGGCTGTGCCAACTCTGATTCTGTCAACTGGGCGAGGGTGTAGAGACAGTAAAACAATTGGGGGAGCTGTGGAGCAGAGCCCAAAATCAGTCGGGCCCCGTGTCCACAACCCCTCCGGCAGAGACGCACACAGAGCTACCTCTCCCGAGTGACCCGTTTCGTGAAATTTTGAAATTTAGTCACGTTCCCAAAACCGAAGAATTTGTAGTAGGTGCTGAAGTATGATACCCTGTTAGTGACGCAGAGTATTCAACATTCGTAATAGACGTCTGAACCCAGCCAACCGCCTCTACACACCGCTTTACCATGGGGCCTAGATCTTTAGTATGAAGACGCGCATCAATAGTCAATGTGATTTGTGGCTCAGCGAAAGTAAACAATTCATACCATTTCTGCTGCTCAGGGACAAGGCACGCATGCGAGGCAACGCCGGTAGACATAACACATATATAATCCTAATGCAAGATGAACTCCTGACTAAATTTGGATGAATGCATTTTGATAAACCAAATCACATGTGCGATCATATGTACAGTGTACAATGTACTGGGTCAATTGGTGAATGGGTGGAGGTTGGAGCAGGAACAGGGCATACCCACCGCGGGAGGATGGAGAACCAGGTTTCAGAGCTGCCCTCAGATGTTTCAGTTCAGCCAGTGGAATGGAGGAGAGCACCACATATGCTCCGCGGCCCCCTGTCATGGAATGGGGTACCAGCGGGTTGGTGTGAAGAGTGCGTTGGGAGTGGGTAACGGTGGCGCCCCCTGTGCTGGTTGAGCTCTGGGCGACAGGAATGGCACCGGACCAGAGGATGGCACATTCCAGAAAGTGGCTCGGTATGGACTGCTCATCACCCAGTGACCCCGCAGCAAGAGCACACCCCACTCACAACCCCTGTCTATAACCACCCCTACCTCTGTTACCGCAATCCCGACCTCGTTGACCGGCCGGGTACGGACAGCCAGTCTGCTGTGGTGCCGCGTCAACCGAACCTTGCCTAGGAGCAGCAGAAGCGGAAGGCGCAGGTGCAATGGGAGCTGCATGCATTAGCTGCCCCACCCCTTTTTTAAATTTTTTTTATTTTATAATTTTTAGCCCTCTTGGCCACCTGAACCTGCAAGTACAACAATTTTTAGTAACGCTCCTTAATCCAATCCCACATTTTCCTTTTCTGATGTCGTGCAAAATGATGTAAAAAAAAATGTGTTCTCCTGAGACTGATTAGCATTTTTTCATTGATGGACTGTTTCACATGATGTCCGTAACCGGAAGGACACGCCCAAAGGACGGCCAACTGGAACAGCTGCGGAATGACGACATTATTGGATGGGTCACTGCCGGAAGTCTCACTCCATTCACGTCTCGCCCTGGCCACAAAGACCAGGCCTGTCTCCTCCGCTCCCCACCTGAAAGATACAGCAACATCGGCCCCAACGGGGCCAGAAATATCTGATGCACGGCACGACCAATCTCACCTGAGGTGTCCCCAATCAGCCGGTGACCATCATGCTGGTCTGTAGGTCTGGCCTCGGCCTCAAGTAAGGACAGTTCCTGACAAGTAAATTTTGTCCCGCATGTAACTCTGTAATCCCCTCTACGAAGAACCTACCCTTGCGTTAAGTGAGTAATTTTCATAAAAACAGCGCCACCGCCAACTTAACTGAAATTAACCTCAAGTATCACCGCTGTGGTGCCGTATATTATGGAAAAGTCTTAACAATACAACATAATTTTGCCCTATCCTGGACTGGGTGTGTGTTATCTATTCGTGCACCCAATGTGAATATTAAAACTGCGGAGCACATGAGCAGGCTAAAGCAACAACTATATCTTAATCTGTTTTCATGGAACCTAACTTAGAATATCTTATATCTCCCTCCTTGTTGAGGAGAAACTCCGGGATGGGCGTGATGAGACGCTATTTGAAGCATTCTCCGGCCTTGTGGTCACACAGGTCACATGTCACCTCAAACCTGTGGAGAGAACTGGAGGAGTGGCACTTGCCAGTGAGAAGGGGTAAATTACCTCCCTTCTGAAACGTTCAGTTTTGCATAAATTTTGTGTAATAACGTCAATCAATCATTCACTTGATGCTTGAATTTGATTAGTCCAATCTGTCTCCAATAACAATTTGAAAATCAGTACTTGGGAGTGCAATAGGGATTCAGGTTGATCAGACCTGTCCGCCCATTGCTTCCTTCGTGCTGTTAGGGCTTGCCGGTGCCCTTCATCAGGTTTCTTTCCTGAGGCCCGTCCCTTAAACATTCACTCAAACCACTTAGACGTACAAACACTTTTTCTGTCACACTTTCATTCACCAAAAAGATACTTTCCAATTCCACACAGAGACCCCTCCCTCGGCGCTAATTTAGCCTCAATTTAGCCAGCGTATGCCAAAGTTTACCACTGTGCGTTTGTGAATTTTCCCATTCAGTCTCCGTGAAATCGTTTCTCCTGTTCCTCCTGGACGTAGCTGACGATCCTGCACCTGTGACGTCAAACAGCTCATAGATGCGGATGTTAGTCTGGTATTTCTGGAATGCTGTCTTGTCCCTTAAAAGTTGTCATGTCAGGGCTGGTGTCGCATAGTCATAAAACATCTGTCGTCCACCTTTGTTACATTTGATACACATCAGTTAATAAATCAGCTGCCGAACTATTTAATCACACTTTATACTTAGCAAACTTCTCATCAATTGCTAGACATCTCCTGATCTAAAGATTTTCTTTGAACATGATCATAAAATGTTTCAATTAAAACCTATCCCCAAAACCTAATCCTTTTGTGTCATGGTCCGTTTTGTCCTGTCATGTTTTTGTTTTGTGTTTGCCCAGCTGGAGTGGGGGCGTTTCCTTCCAGCGCTTGTTCCTGTTCATGTCGTCATGGCTGGAGAGATGCGGCCAAAAGACGCGCCGTATCAAAGGGCGCAGTCCCAGGTGAGGGTGCTATTTCTGTATTTGATACATAGATAGAACGCACCGTATCATTGGGCGCAAACAGAACCAAGCAACCGAGCAGTCGCGCTAGCTGCTCAGTCGCGCTCACGTGTTTTTAAAATGGCAGCGGGAGTTCTGTGGTATTTTATTTTAGCTCTTAACAACGTGCTGAAGTTGTCCTTATCCAAAAATGCACCAAGTCCCTTTCTTCTCTATCCAAGATAAACAGAGGGACAGTTCTCCACTAAACACGAGAGTCATTATCAGTCTGCCTCGCCGTCTCGCTGCGGCGCAGCCCCTCAGATGGGATGCCGACACAATGCCGGCGTGAGCAAGTCACTAATCAACAAACGATGTGCGGTCACGGAGTTACATCAAAACTAAAACTATCACCCCAAATCAACTGAATAGCATAATAGTGTAGGCCCAGCAAAATTACACCTCCCAGATTACCATACACTAGCTTAGTTAACATGCATGCACACTAAAACAGAAAATAGCACGGCTAGCGTGGCTAGCTGTTTTTAAAAAGGCAACAGGAGCAAAACTGAGTTTGGTTGTATTTTATTTAACAATTTACTCACATTAATATTGATCAGTCATCCACAAATCCTTCAAAATCAGATTCTTCCGTATCAGATACAAACAGTTGGGCAAGTTCTCCCACAAACACGCCAGGTTCCCTCTCGTCATTGTCCAATTCTGTGTCGCTGCTGAGCGGCTCCTCGGATGTAATGCCGGCTTTCGCGAAAGCTCTTACAATAGAGCTAGCAGACACGTTCGTCCAAGCAGCTACAATCCACTCGCAAATTGTGGCATAACTTGCTCTTCGCTGTCTCCCAGTCTTTGTGAAGCTGTGTTCGCCCTCCGCCATCCATCGCTCCCACGCAGCACGCAACTTCACTTTGAACGCCCTGTTTATACTAATGTCGAGTGGTTGGAGTTCCTTTGTCAAGCCTCCCGGGATGATGGCAAGCTCTGAGTTCATATGCGTGACTTGGTTTTTCACAGCGGCTGTCAGATGGGTACGCATGGAGTCAGACCAACAGCGACGGTGACGCGTGGAAAAAACCACCGGGTCTCTTTACGTACACCTCACTCAGCCCCTCTCTCATTTTGTCCTCGTCCATCCAGCCCTTTTGATTGGCCTTGATGATAACGCCGGCAGGAAACTTCTCTTTAGGCAGCGTCTTCCGCTTAAAAATCGCCATAGGTGGCAATTTTTGTCCGTTAGCATGGCAAGCTAGCACAACAGTAAAAGCCGACTTCTCGTGTCCCGTTGTGCGGATTGCTACCGTGCTGACCCCCTTCTTCTCCACAGTGCGGCTCGCCGGGATGTCGAAAGTTAGCGGCACCTCGTCCATGTTGGTGATGTGGCTGGGCTGGATACGTTTGTCGGTAATCTTTTTGCTGCAGTAAGAGCGGAAGGCGACCATCTTCTCCTTGTAATCCTCTGGGAGTTGCTGCGCGACGGTCGTCTTTGCCCGGATGGATAGATGGCGCCGTTTCATAAAACGAAAACACCAAGACGCCCCTCCTTGGAAATGTTCGATGTTCAATTCGCCAGCAAGCGTTACTGCCTTCTGTCGAATGGTGATGGTAGATACGCTTCTCCCAGCTGTTCTGTGAGCAGCAATCCATTGCTCGAGCTGGTCTTCCAACACGGGCCATCTTGCCTTGCTTACACGAAAACTCAGTGTAGTTTTCTTGACTTGCGAACCATGGATTCGTTGATTTTTAATTCCCTCGCAGCTGCTCGATTCCCATGAACATTTGCGTAGCTGATAGCTTGCAGCTTGAACTGTGCTTCGTAAGAGTGTCTCTTCATTGATGCCATTTTTGCTGATTAATTGCCTGAGCAACGTGTTGCACCTGGTATACAAAGAGGCATCGGGGCTGCTTTGCACTGGGGGGGTGCCTTTGCATTGTCATTCACGCCCATCTCCCCTCTCATATCCGCCTGTTGTCGTTCACGCCCATCGTTCCCCTCTCACGCCCCCTGCTGTCGTTAGCCACGCCCGCCTTCTCTCTCTATATAAGCGGTGTGCATGCAGTAAATGTTTGCGGTCAGCCCAGCAGTGCACTTGTTGCACTTGGTCCACATAATGGGCGCTCCACCTCAAAAGGCGCCCTGGCTTTCTTGGACGAGTTTCAGGACTTTAAAGTGCGCCTGATGACTGCGAAAATAAGGTAATCCAATGTATAAAAAATATAATATAGCATTAAAAAAAATATTTGGTATATTTGACAAAATGATACGTTTTTTCCGAAGTGAGATCCTGCTTAGCAACAAACCCCAAACGCTTGATAGAGCTCAATCTAGAAAGTGGTTTTAGCAAGTCAGAAATTTATTCAGAAAGTGAAATATTCAATGTATGTGAGGGCATATTTAAAGAGTTTGAGTTATGTTCAATGAACCATACATATACGAGCCAGCCAAACACAGCGAGAAAACCAGCACTGATTCCAGTCGCCATCAAGTTGCCAACTCCTGACATTCCAAAACCTTTGAGAGAAACTGAGACTATTTGCGTTTCTCTTTCTGGTTCTTTTTATAGTTCAACTTCTAGTTCAGTTTTTCACCTTTTCACACAGTGTCATGAAAGCCAGTTGATCAAGTGGAACAAGTGATTTTATTGATGATTGTGGAAGGCAACGATTTCATAAGCAGAGTTTCTTCTCACACCTTTTCCATTAAGTACGATTAAAAAGAAAACTGAAAAGCATAATGTTAACAAATGTTGTTCCAGGCAAAGGCAATTAATTTCATTTACATGTTTGATGTAAACACACAAAAAACTCATCATCACTCAGACACAATGGTTCTTCTGACACTGATCACATTGGCTTAATGTCAATAAAAAAGCTTTGCAAAATTCAATATAACATATTTGATTCAAAATCACATTTACATCTTACCACAAAGAGTCAGTTCCTTCAGTTTTTTGTTGTCTTTTTTTAAGCTTCAAGGATCGCTGCAATTCTCACCAGCACAATTGTGACTCTCAGCACCATTTTTAGAAAATAATTTTTAGCACAAACCCTGCAACTGAATGGCTTGTCTCCAGTGTGTGTTCTTGTGTGGCTCGTTAAATACGACTTACGATAGAAACTCTTTCCACAAACTGAGCAGGAAAAGGGTTTTTCGCCACCGTGCGTTCTTGCGTGCCTTGTTAAAGTTGATTTTTGAGTGAAACTTTTCCTACAAACTGAGCAGGAAAAAGGTTTTTCTCCACGATGGGTTCTTGCGTGTTCTGTTAAATGTGCCTTTTGAGAGAAGCATTTTCCACAAACTGAGCAAGAAAAAGGTTTTTCTCCACTGTGCGTTCTTGTGTGGATTGTTATCTCAAACTTTCGAGAGAAGCTTTTGCCACAAACTGAGCAAGAAAAAGGTTTTTCTCCAGTGTGCGTTCTTGTGTGCCTTACTAAATGAGACTTTCGAGAGAAGCATTTGCCACAAACTGAGCATGAAAAGGGTTTTTCTCCACTGTGTGTTCTTGTGTGCCTTACTAGAGACTTTTGAGTGAAGCATTTACCGCAAATTGAGCAGGAAAGAGGTTTTTCTCCACTGCGTCTTCTTGTGTGGATTGTTACATCAAACTTTCGAGAGAAGCTTTTGCCACAAACTGAGCATGAAAAGGGTTTTTCTCCACTGTGTGTTCTTGTGTGCCGTTTTAAAGACAACTTTGAAGTTGATGATTTCCCACACTGAGAACATACCCAATTGTCAGCGTGACATGCCCTTTCACCTTTGCCATGCCCATCATCATCATTAGTATCATCATCGTCAAGAGCATCTGATAATGTGTCCTCACTATGTGCTTGTGATGGCCCCCAGTGGTTTGCATCACCTTCTGTTGTCATGTGATGAATAGAGCTGTGGCTTGGAGGCTCCGCCCCTCTGTTGTCCTCACGCTCACCCTTGTTTTCATCTTCACTCTTTATAGGGAAAACGTTCAGTGGTGACTTGTTGATCTCCTCCTCCTCCTCCTCCTTTTTGATGTGAGTCAAGTCTGGCTCCTCTTTCACGGAACGGAGATTGTATTCACTGACGTCTGCAGGACACAAAAAGACAAATTTGGTTTGGTCAAGTCAAAGGTCAGGCGGCGACTTTGTCTTATATTGTTTCTACCGTGCTACCTTGACTTGTGCCTGCCGCATACGGAGCAATGCGTGCGACCCCGATTTGGACCGGACCATGGGGACATTTCACAAAATTACGTCAGACGCAGTAAACCTCCCTTTCCTAGCAGCACAACAGTGATAAAAGAAGCATTTAAAAAGGAAGCACGCTGCGGCTAATGCCCGATTTCATTCCTGACATGGTCACAGATGTTTCCGGAAGCGAGCTGAAGTTAGCACACACAGGCTATTGTGTGCGTCTGATGGAACACCTGTTGTGGGACCCTAACATATTGATGGGGGCCATCGCAACATGTCATTAATAGAATAGAAATCCTTTTCGAGAAATATGTTTACAAGTATTTCTTTTTGCATTTCGAGATAGTTTCATCGTGGGTACTTTTTGCTTCCATTATAATCTGGATACCAAAAAGAATTAAAGGGGCCCTGGCATCATAGTCACTATTTATTGCATGATTTACGTTTGTTTTGTTTTTTTTTCCCCAAAATGACTTTTAGCCTGCTAGTACGTTCCAACATTCCCCTTTTTACTAAAATTTCTCTTTCTAAATACAATTTAAAACAAAATTAGGTTTGAAGAGACAAAATCCCTACACATAAGCATTAAGCAACAACACTTTCACTCTGACTTTCATGTTGACATATTTGAATTATGACTGTATACAGTGAACCCCCGGTTATCGCGGTTAATGGGGACCGAGACCACCCGCGAAAACTGAAAATCCGCGAAGTAGCGTCGCACCTTCAAAAAAAAAAAAAAAACACCGTATATAAATACTTCTATATCTATATATATATATAAATATATATATATATATATATAGGTGCGAAGTAGCAGCACACCTTCAAAAATGCTTAAAAAATATATATATATATATATATTTCTACACACTGGTAGCGAGAGAGAGAGTGAAATTCATGTTATAACAAAAAAAATTATTATTAAAACTTATTATTTTTTTATTCCCCAGCCATTATTTTTGTATTTATTCAATTACTTCTTTTTGTATTTATTTAATTACTTCGACTTTTACCTGGTGGTACGCCGTCCGGTGTGCCCTGTGAATGTTATGATCCTCCAGCAGAACTGGAGGATGGAACAGGACTCTCCAAACGCAGACCCGGGAAAAAAGGTGGTGATACAAAGATATTTATTACAATCACAATATAGTCAGTGTAATCAGCGCGTCTTGCAGCAGCTGACGAGACGATCGCTGGAGGAACGCCCACACAGCTGAAAAAACAAAAACACGCGGCATGACAGGCACAGATCATGACAGTGAAATGATAGGTGGCATTCTTCATTTATTTATTTATTCATTCATAACTGACAGCCTCGCTCTCCGCCGGTGCCCGGGCGGAAGGTGCTCCTATTCGGCTTACTGTGACGCGAGCATGCCCTTCTCCTTGGGAGCTTCCATTCGGTTAAACTTAGGGGCCGTTTGGCACCGCCCGTGCCCGGGGAAGGTGCTCATCTACGGCTTAACTGCCACGCACGCCGGCCGGAGCTCTGATACGGTCCGAACCGCGCGAAACGTCGCCATCAATTGTGTCCGGGGGAACCTGCTCTCCTTCGTCTACTCTCTTCTTCGTCCACTCTCCTCTTCGGCGCACGCCGGCCGTCTAACCGCTTCAGCGCCCCCTTGTGCCGCTCGGCGAAACTACAATGCCCCCGAATATTTTTTAGACCCGCGAAGCACTGAACCCGCAAAAGGTGAACCGCGAAGTAGCGGGGTTTCACTGTATATTAAATTAAAAATATTATAAGAGTTCCCTGAATTATTTTGGAACTGCAATGATGCTTAACTGCCACAGGGTGTCAGTAATGAGTAACAAAGTAACACAAGACCTCCCACTGATACATCATCATTGTCATTTGGATAAATTACCAGGAACTTTGAGTTGTGGGGGAGTGGCAAACCACCTGAGCCACAGGAACTTTATTACCAGGAACTAAATGTTCCTGTGCTTGTTGGTAGAAAAGGGGGTTGTGACGTTCTCCCTTTTTAAGCCGATAGTAAGCCAAAGATGCAGACGCATTCCTTGCAGCATGCGCTTGTTCACCGATGAGATCCGTGCAACCCTGGATGGATGCATTCAATGTATTTTAAATGTTTGGATGAGGTGAAACTCCGCACATGTGCACAAAACAGTGCAGGGCCACCCGAGGTTCTTTGACTCTCACCCGACCAAGACAGTACAAAGTTAATAAATAAAAAAGACAGATACGTATTTCATTTTTAAAAAGAAAAACTTAATATTTTGTGTTTTATCCACTAAAATTGATCAACCGCCATTGACGTTTTCGCGGCAGTGTGCACATTTTTAGAGTCCGGCGGAATTCCTTTTGTAAGGAATTGCTTGAACAAAATATAAAAACCAGAAAATGTTATTTTGTTATTTTAAATGTAAATTTTATACTGGGGAAAAACATGGAGTTCACCCCCCACTATTGGTTATTCTTTGGCATATATTTTCTGCACTGATTACATTTGACATGAACAATCGCTCAGCAGACCTGCAAGTAAAAGGCAATATTTAAAAATAAAACGGCAATAACCTTGAACACATTTCCCCAAACAAATTAATGTTGTGATGCATATTCCTAATGAAAGAAAGTCGTTCTATACAAAGCAAATGAGAGTTAGACGTGTACAAACCTGCTTTGAGTGGCACAACACGAGGCTGTTTACTAACTTCACCCAGCAGTTGAAGATGTTGCTCGTTTTCTTCTTTTATTCCACAAAGTTCCTCTTTGTACTTGGGTGTCGTTCTTTCACACATTTTCAAATGATAATTCCAAAAAATCCGCACTTGATCTCTGCTTGGCTATGAGTCATGTGCCTCTTTTCGTTAGCGGCTAGCTACCTAACAAGCTAGGCTAACTACACCGAAAAGCATCAACACGCGAAGATTGAGGTTATCGGGACACAAAAACTTAATGAATTATGTCGTAGTCCTTTAGAGTAGCACTGGACATCCTTTGAGAAAATTACAGTCAGTTCCACACTAAATCAGAAGAATTTAGCGGGGGGTGTTTTTGTTCCGGTGTGGACGGGTCGGTGGATGTGGTCGAGGTCCTTCGGAGGCTGCGCGCTTGCTAATGACGTCATGATTTAAACACGTGTTTTTCAAATATATTTCTTTGCCTCTGTGTTTGTTTTTACACCTGGCTGTTCTCTTTTAATATATATTCTATGTAATATTTTAATTCGGTTGATAAAAAAATGTAACAAAATAACTAAAATAACGCCACAAAAGCGCGTCAGTTCCGACGTCACTTCCGCCTATTTCCCGAGAAACCGCTGCTGGAACAGCAGTGGGACGTTTACGTTTCTCCGACCGAACTTGCAACGATGCTGTGGTTCACTCGGGCTGCAGGATTGTATGAATATAATGTCGGCATATACTAGCAGTGCTTCTCAATTATTTCACGCCCGCCCCTACCAAGAAGAAAAAGATTCGCGCCCCCCCACCACCAATTTTTTTCTGTCTTTGTATATTGAGATTAGATTGTCAATATAATATCCCTTAACTAACCTACATTGATAAGAAATTTAATTTCGAGAACTATTATCGTGAGGATCTCGAAGCTCAGTACTCTGTTGTGCAAATATTGATGAGATGACAAATATTTGTCATTTCATTATCCTCACCGCTTATCCTGAACAGGGTCGCGGGAGGGTGCTGGAGCCTATCCCAGCTGACTTCGGGCGAAAGGCCCACTACACCCTGAACTGGTCGCCAGCCAGTCACAGGACGGACATAGACACCGTCACTGAGAGGGAACTGAACCCACGTTGCCTGCACACAACTCAGGCGAGTGTACCACTACACGATCAGTGACATGATAAATATTTACTAATACGTTTTTTGCCAAAATCTTTTGTAAATGTAGCCATAATTGGGCATGGATTTAATTTATTTGTTCCTTGTTAGTTATTTATATGTATAGTTAATTTATGAAGTTAAGTAATTTACATATTAGTATTTGCATTTAATTCTATACATAGTATTGCATTGTTTGGAGGACACGCCCTTGCCTTCCGTTTCCCTTTAAATACTTCCCGGTTTTGGCCCCACACGTGTATAGATGATCAACTGGTTTGACCCTGCGGTCACTTCAGCAAAACTTTATTAAGAATAGAGACAAGGAGGACAAATTATCACCTCAACAATTCACCCTTCAATTCCCTCTTTTGCGGCAGCAGCCAACGAGGTATTTTTTTCGTTTCTATATTGTTTCAGTATGTGACATTAGTTACTTTGTTGTTTTTATGAATGTATTGTCAATTGTATTATTTATTTGTGTACAGTTTTCACGGTGTGATGGAGTAAGACGCCTTCATTAAACCAGTTACAAAAAGAAACCCATTTGTGTTTGTCGTGCCTGCGGAGGGAGTTTCAGTGAAAACTCGACAGTGAAAATGCGTCTGTTTCACCAACGCAAGTGGACAGAAGATGGCCGCCTACGATGACGTCGTCACGTCAACGGCAAGAAGTGAACGCTAAACTCAATTCGCATTTCACACACAAGCAAGACGGTTGCATCGGAGCTACAGTTACAGGAAGAAGCCACAAGAAGCTTGGACTGTTGTTAAGAAACTAATCCAAGGAAAGGGCGATTTTTGTAATTGTGCTATTTAGTTAGTGTGTGAGTAAAGTGTGGGTTGATTGTATAATAATTACAAATAACCACTAGGGATCAATATTTTACATGGTTTACATTGATTGGGAGTATTATATTGACTGTTCAATATGTGCACCGATTCCAAGTTAAAGTAAGACTGCATATCTGGAAACTAATCTTAATACAAATGATGATCCTACACAAGAAAGAGACCTTCTCCTTCTCAGAGCTGAATATAATAAATTGTCGGCTGATAGAGTAGCTAATAGTCTTTTGTGGTTGAGTAGGGCCTATTATGATCAAGGCGAGAAAGCGGGTAAGTTGTTATCTTGGCAAGTTAAAAAAAGACATACCGACAGAGCTATCAAGAGCATTACAACCTCATTGGGAAATATATCTATGGATCCATTGGAAATTAATGATACCTTTAGAGAATATTATCAATTTCTGTATAAATCCGACATGTCAAAAACACCAGAAGATCAAAATGAATTCCTGGATCAGTATCAGTTTAAAATATTACCAGATGAATTTAAAAAAGAACTTGATAGCGATTTAGAAATTGAAGAAATTTCTGAAGCCATTCAAAGTACAAAAAGTGGCAAAACTGGTGGAAATGATGGACTGCCCATTGAATTTTATAAAACTTTTAAAGAAAAGTTACTTACCCCTTTATTGAATATGTATAATGGCTCACTTCAAAGTGGGATACTCCCGCCCTCCTTACGTCTGGCGATTATAACACTCATTTTGAAACCGGGAAAGCCCCCAATGGAATGTTCATCTTTTAGACCAATAAGTTTAATGAACTGTGATACTAAAATATTGTGCAAATTATTGGCTAAGAGGTTGGAAAAACACATACCATATTTGGTACATCATGATCAAAATGGTTTTGTACAGAAGCGTCAGGGATTTCATAATATACGAGGGGTCTTGAATATAATACATGAAAAGTACAATACTAAGGATATGGCATTGCTGTCTCTAGATGCCAGACAGGCCTTTGATAGAATAGAATGGCCATATCTATTTAGTTTACTGCCGAGATATGGACTTGGTGCTAACTTTCTCAGATGGGTAAAACTGCTATATACTGGCCCGATGGCTAGTATATTAACAAATAACATTGCTTCAAAGCCAATCACTCTAGAACGATCTACTAGACAAGGATGCCCTCTATCACCAATGTTGTTCATTCTTGCCATAGAGCCCTTTGCGATGGCGGTTAGAACGCATACGAGTATAGAAGGGATTAATTTAGGGGGGCAGGAACATAAAATATCATTATATGCTGATGATGTCATTCTTTTTTTAACAAACTTACACAATAGCGTCCCAAGTCTTATTAGCTATATAGACATATTTGGAAAATTATCTGGTTATGATATCAATTACTCAAAATCATCAATACTATTTCTAAATAAGGAAGAAAGGACAAACCCAACCGTAAAAACACCTTTTAATAACGCAAAAGAAGGATTTCTTTACCTCGGGGTGCAAATAACACCTTCAATTAAAACAGTGGTCCCTTCCAACTATGACCCTTTGATTGCAGAGATGAAGGAAACGCTGGATCGTTGGATGACTTTGCCTATATCAATAATTGGACGGATTAAATTGATAAAAATTAATATACTACCAAAGTTTTTATATTTATTTCAGTCAATTCCACTGCAATTGTCAAATGCATTCTTTATTAAGATTAACAAAACCTTTAGCACATTCATTTGGAGTAGTAAAAAACCCCGGTTGAGATTGCGACTACTCTACCTCCCATATGAACGAGGAGGACAACGGTTTCCGAATTTAAAATGGTATTATTGGGCTGCGCAATTGCGATCTATGGTGTTTTATTTTACAAATGAGACAAATCCATCATGGCTGTCTATCGAACAAGCCTCAGTGTCACTTCCCCTAAAGCTCTACTTATACTCAGCAAACCATAAAACCCTAAAAAAGGAGACTAAAAACCCGTTTGTGAAAAACTCTATTGATATCTGGTATAAAGCACATCATCATATTAAAGACACTCCTCTAATTTCACGTTTTACCCCTTTGAGGGGTAACTTAAATTTTGTGCCTGGCAGGGCAGATGGGGGTTTTAGGATATGGACAGAAAAGGGTATTGCAAGTGTGGGTGATTTATATAATAACGGTATATTGCTTACATTTGAAGAACTTGTACATAAATATCAAATTCATAAAAAGCATTTCTTTAAATATCTGCAACTCAAACATTTCATATCTGCAAAATACGAAACGATCAACATAGAACCTCCCCTTTCAAATTTGGAACGTCTGACACTTTCACACAGTGATGATAAAGGTTTAATTTCTGTGTATTACAACCTTTTGGTAACCCATGATGATGAATCCTCTATTGATAGATTACAGGCATGGAATTCTGATTTTGAGGAGGCTGTAACAGAGGAAGAATGGCATAGGGCATGCCTTAAAGCCCAGAAACAAACAGTTAATACTAGAATGAGACTATTACAGTATAAATGGCTGATGAGAACATACATTACACCTGTAAAACTGAACTCATGGTCTCCTGTTATACCAGACACCTGTATTAAATATGTAGAGGGACGGGGTTCCCTCTTCCATTGCGTTTGGGAATGTCCGAAATTGCAAAAATATTGGAGAGGAGTAGGACAGACATTGTCAACTAGAGTTGGAATTAACATACCTCATGTTGTGAAACTTTTTGTGCTGGGCATCTACCCCAAATACTTTGTGGCTTGCACAAACATAACTACTTTGATTGACTTTGGATTGCTACAGGTCAGGAGACTCATTGCATTATACTGGAAAAAAACGGACGCACCTTCACTGGATCACTGGATAAAAGAACTGACAAACAATATGGCAATGGAAAAACTGACGTATGTCATGAGAGGGAGAGCAGAGGAGTTTGAGGAAATGTGAAAACCTTTACAAAACTTTGTGGGCCAGTGGGGTGCTCAACCACCCACTGTGCTGCCTGTTTTATTTTATTTACTTTTTTGTTTATTTTCTGATGTTGTTGTCATGTGTATAATGTGTGAAAAAGTAATAAAAATATTGTAAAAAAAAAAAAAAAGCTGTTGCTTTATGTTATTTACAAAGAATTTTTGTTTAAAATCCCCCTGGCTATTCTTTTTGTCTTTTCTATATTATGTACGTATTAATAACTGTGTTTGGTTTGCTAATATTAATAACGTTTTTTTTTTTTTACAAAAAACATATGAGTAAATATTTATCATCTCATCAATATTTGCACAACAGAGTACAGAGTTTCGAGATCCTCACTATAATAGTTCTCAAAATTATATTTCTTATCAATTTAGCTTAGTTAAGGGATATTTTATTGACAATCTAACATCAATATACAAAGACAGAAAAAAAATGGTGGTGGGGGGGCGCGAATCTTCTTTCTTCTTGGTAGGGGCGGGCGTGAAATAATTGAGAAGCGCTGCTAGTATATGCAGGCATTATATTCACACAATTTTCAGCCCAAGTGAAACACAGAATTGTTGCAAGTTCGGGAGAAGAAACTTAAACGCCCCACTGCTGGAGCAGCAGCGGTTTCTCGGGGCATAGGCGGAAGTGACGTCAGAGCTGTCTCGCCAATGTGGCGTGAATTTCGTTATTTTGTTAATTTTTTAATCAACCGATTTAAAGTATTATATAAAATATATATTAGAACTGAACAGCCAGGTGTAAAAACAAACACAGAGGCAAAGAGATATATTTGAAAAATACGTGCTTAAAGCATGACGTCATAAGCAAGCGCGCAGCTTTCGAAGGACCTCGACCACATCCACCGACCCGTCCACACCGAAATAAAAACAACCACCGCTAAATTCTTCTGATTTAGTGTGGAACTGACTGTAATTTTCTCAAAGGATGTCCAGTGCTACTCTAAAGGACTACGACATAATTCATTAAGTTTTTGTGTCCCGATAACCTCATCTTCGCGCGTTGATGCTTTTCTGCGTAGTTAGCTTAGCTTGTTAGCTAGCTAGCCGCTAACAAAAGAGGCACATGACTCTACGTCAAGCAGAGATCGGAATTATTGGAATTATCATTTGAAAATGTGTCAAAGAACGACACCAAAGTACAAAGAGGAACTTTGTGGAATAAAAGAAGAGAACGAGCAACATCTTCAACTGCTGGACGAAGGTTGCAAGCAGCCTTGTGTTGTGCTACACAAAGCAGGTTTGTACACGTCTTACTCTCATTTGCTTTGTAAAGAACGACTTTCTATCGTTAAAAATATACATAACAACATTAAGTTGTTTGGGGGAAATCGTTCAAGGTCATTGCCGTTTTATTTTTAAATATTGCCTTTTACTTGCCGGTTTGCTGAACATTTGTTTATGCCAAATGAAATCAGTGCAGAAAATATATGCCAAAGAATAACCATTAGTGGGGGGGTCAACTCCGTGTTTTTTTTCCCCCATTTTAAAATTCGAACTGATTATTTAACATTTTACTTATTCCGGTTTTTAAATGTTGTTAAAGAAATTAAGTTTGTCATGTCATCATGTTTCAAAACTATGCTGACAGATGTAGTGTATTTTTATTTCCACTGTTGGAGTTGAGCCACCGAGAAAATGAGAAACATTTAGTAAATGAATCTTAAAAGCTAAACTTACTCCAATGCGTGTTCGTTTTTTGTACTCAAGAAGAATAGGGTCAAATAAAGACTTGACAACAACTGAATAGAGTTCCAATATTTAGTTTCTTCAATTTCTGGCGTTCAGGAAATAGTACAAATACAGAGATCTGGGCGGCTTTTTCTTAATCTGACGAGAAACTGTACTCAGACGAGTACTATCGAAAAATGGCGCGCCGATCTCAGCCCAGCCTCACATTTTCTAGGAGGTTTTTTATGTCAAGGGTCATGTAGGTTGAATCGGTCGTCCTTGCTCCTTCCCCCGGCCCGTCCACGTTCCAGGTCCAAGGCTGACCTTCTCAGGCAGGCGGCAGTCTCTCCGTCTCTCCTGCTCACATTCCCCTGTATTCTTGTCAGTGTACAGATTGTGTGGTGTATGTTTTCCCAGATCAAATTATGTTTTTTGGTGTTCTTGATAGTGTCCCTGTGACGTCCTCCCCTGCCCAACTTGATATGTTTGTATCTTCTATGGCCTATGTGGAGAATGTGCTTTGAAGTATTTGTCCATGAAGTGTGATCTGGTTTGTCATCAGTTTGACCTGAGCAGACTGAATCTGTTTGTTCTGAATGAGAGTGTGGGTCATGAAAATACTGTGTGCAAGTTTGAGGTCTTGCATTTAAACTAAGTCATATAAATTAAGCATATGAATGGATCAGTAAACACCATGACTACAATCCCAGTCAATCTTATCGATGCACTGTACTTCTACTTTCATTTGATAAATGGTTTTTGTTTAATCAATATTCAGTAAATATGAACCAGCAATCGTAATACAATCCTTCAATATTCATGTCAGGTGTGGCCATTCCCGATAAGAAGGGAAGGCCGGAGAGAGGGGACACCTTTCCCTTTTTGGGGAGACTTCTTTTGACATCAGCACGTGACAAAAATAACCAAAATGGCTGTGTCAGAGAATTTTTTTCCATCACCAATTCTGCCATGCTCGGCGACCTGTCCGGAGGGAAGCTGAGCCAGACCCACACATCAACAACAAAATATACCACATTTTTGGCGTCACAAAGAGGATTCTTGCTCCATTGAGGGTCTCAGGGTGCTGGGGCGCAGGCGTTCAACAGCCGGCCGGCTGAACTTTAGGTGAGATGCTTTTACTCACAATGGGTGTTGTGCGCCTGTGTCCAAGCGGTCGGGGCTTTTGGGGTCGTTAAAGAGGGCTTGTGCATGTGGGTCTGCTGGCTGATTGGTCATGGAAAATGTCCCTGTGTTAGTTTCAATTATTGTTTAAACAAGAGGCCTCTATCATGACTGATTAAGACATTAAAAGATGTCAAAGTAACCGCACTGTGAAAGAACATACGGAAATGTATAAAAAAATAAATAAATAAATGAAAAAAAATGATGATAGGAACTAAGTAAATGGGGACTAGTGCGGGAGAAATGTGCAGAAGATAAAGAAAAGAAAGGTCTAGTGGTTAAAGAGATGAGAAATAAGAAGTTTAAAACTATAGCTATAGACAACATAGTCGTGAATAAGCTCAGTTTGAGCACAGACCCTGGCCAGGGTGTAAATTTTAGCAGGAAAATTATGAGCTGAAAATAGAAATAATGAAGAGAAGCACACTTCCACGAATCGTATTGGGCACTTTGTGGCATGGAACACAGTAAGGATCGAGGCGTACCGTTGTGTGGAGGGCCCGACGGTTTCGCTGGTACGTAGCAAGAGATGCGCTGTTCAGATACGTACCCTGTGATTACTCGTGTTCTGGTCGGATAATTCTGTCAGGGTCTTGCCAGCGAAACGCTGGGAAGAAGGTGGCAGGACTCTCCAAACGCGGACACAGGAAAATCAGTTTAACAAAGAGTGTTTATTGATTCACAATAGTGGAAGTCCAATCATCAATTAAGGCAAATATATCGATCTTAGCATTACATCCGTCGATAAATCAGGAGAAAACACAAAGCGCTGGCGGATAAAAGCTCACACCAGGAAGGAGATAAACGACGGAACGAAAAGCGCTTGCACCGGCAAGGAAAAGGAAAAACGATCAACATAAATAGCTTGCCAAAAGGGCAAGAGGGAAAACCAATTGGAGAAAACGAGGAACAAAAAGAGACCGAGCAATAGCTGGCAAAACGTGGAACACAGAGATAGCAAGAGCAAAAATGCATGAACAAGAGAACAATCGATACCAGGGTCATGAACGTGAGCAGTGCAGGAAAATTATCCGACGCCGGGCAGTCAGTGTAGGTGGCTTAAATAGTGTGTGTAATTAGTCAGTGGATGGATGTCAGGTGCGGCGCCGGTGGGCTGGTCTCCCGCTCGTGATGACGCGGGCGGAGTCGGTCGTCGGAGGAGACGCCCCTGCTCAGCTGAGAAACATAAACAAAAGTGCACATGGCAGGGAGGTGACGAAAACAACAACAAAACAGGCGTGACCGGCACGGGTCACGACAACCGGGGGAAGCAGTTAATCCAGCAGCCGACGCATGCAGCTCCCATTGCGTCTGCTCTTTCCGTTTCCGCTGCTCCTGGGCCAGGTTCTGGTGACAGTGCCACAGCAGGTTTGTTGTCCGCACCTGCCGGTCAACAAGGTCACTTAACAGAAGTAGGGGTGGTTATAGACATGGGTTGTGAGTGGGACGTGCTTTTGCTGTGGGTTGTGGGGTTACTGGGTGATGAGCGATCCAAACCGAGCCACTTCCTGAAATGTGTCAGCCTGTGGTCCAGCGCCATGCCTGACACAAAGAGCTCCTCTAGCACGGGGGCGCCATCGCTACCCCCTCCTCCGACAACGCTTCTATGGCTTCCAAACGCACAGTTGACGCCTCAACCCGATTGGGACCCCATTCCACGATAGGGGTGCCCGCGGAGCCTCAGCATTCAGGGACCGGCAGGTCTTGGCATTCCGGTGACGATTGATGGACAACAGTTTTTGATGGTGGAACAAGATATTCCACGCTTTGCAAGTTCCTTCTGCATATCCCAGTGAGCAACAACACTGTCACCCTTGTGGGACTCTTGAGATTGGCCGAGTCACTGCCATGGACCGAACCCGCACCTGTGAAACACTGGAATTCAAGTGGGACTGAATTTCCAGAAGGGACTGAATTTGACTGTGCACTTCCGCCGGGGGAAGCATATGTTGTCCTCCGTTCCAGTCGACTGGGCAGCTCTGAGACCAGGGTCTCCATCCTCCCGCGGGTGGTACGTCCTGTTCCTGCTCTGGTTTGCCCGGTGAAGCCGCCTCCACCCCTTCAAACCACCAATTGGTCCTTTGCACTGAACACTCAGTTCTTATGATTTGGTTTTTCAGGATGCATTCACCCAATTCCGAGGGTCAGAAGTGCATCTTGCATTAGGATTATGTATTTGTGATGTCTACCGGTGCTGCCTCGCATGTGTGCCTTGCCCCAGAGCAGAGGAAACGGTATGAATTGTCTCTGTTCGCTGAGCCACAAATCACATTAACTATCGGTGCGCATCATCATACTAAAGATTTAGGCCCATTGGTGAAGACGGTTGGCAGATTTAATTTTAGATGTAGAATACTCCATGTCACAAGCAGGGTGTGGTGTTTCAGCACCCATTCCGAATTCTTCTCTCATGGAACATTTTCCGAGTTTCTCGACACTATGGTAGACAGTGAATGGGTCACTCTGAAGCGAAAGCTCTGTTTGCGTCTCTGCCAGAGGGGGTTGTGGACCCGGGGTCTGACTGATGTTGTGCTCTGCTCCACAGCTTGTCCAATTTGTTTTTGCTATATCTGAGCCTCCCCCATTTGACAGAGTTAATGCCGGTACAACCTGGCGGACTGCTCCTCGCAAGTGACAAAGACAATCTTGGCTTGTCTCGTTTTTGACAAAAACTCTGACATATCTTGTTCAAGCAATTCCTTATGGAAAGAGTCAACCTGACTCTAAAAACTGTGCACACTGCGGCATAAAGATCAATGGCGGTTGATGAATTTTAGTGGATAAAGCACAAAGGATTAAGTTTTTTTGAATAAATCAAGTACGTATTGGTCTTATTTATGAAATTTTTACTGGCTCTGTCAATGAACCTCCGGTGGCTCTGCACTGTTTTGTGCACGTGTGCATCGTTTCACCTCATCCAAACATTTAAAATACATTGAATGCATCCATCCAGGGTTGCACGGATCTCATCAGTGAACAAGCGCATGCTGCAAGGAATGCATCTGCATCTTTGGCTTACTATGGGCTTAAAAAGGGAGAACGTCACAACCTCCTTTTCTACCAACAAGTCCAGGAACATTTAGTTCCTGGTCATAAAGTTCCTGTGGCCCAGGTGGTTTGCATCACCCCCACAACTCATAGTTCCTGGTAATTTATCCAAATGACAATCATGATGTATCAGTGGAAGGTCTTGTTACTTTGTTACTCATTACTGACACCCTCTGGCTGTTATACATCATTGCGGTTACAAAATAATTCAGTGAACTCATAATATTTTGGTGTATCTTAGACGAATTTGAATACATATTGGATAACTTTAATATATACAGTCATTATTCAAATATGTCAACACGAAAGTCAGAGTGAAAGTGTTTTTGCTTAATGCTTATGTGTAAGAACTTTTACTCTTCAAACGTAATCTTGTTTTAAAATTTATTTAGAAACAGAAATTTTATAAAAATAAAAAGGGTAATGTCAGAACGTACTAGCAGGATAAATGTCATTTTGGGTAAAAAAACAAACGTAAATCATACAATAAATAGCGACTCTGATTCCAGGGCCCCTTTAATTTGTTTTGGGATCCAGATTATCATGAAAGCAAAAAGTACCCACGATGAAACTATCTATAAATGCAAAAAGAAATACTTGAAAACGTATTTTGCTTGAAGGATTCCTATTTTATCAATGACATTAGGTTGCGATGGCCCCCAGTGACCCCCCATTAATAAGTTAGGGTCCCACAACAGGTGTTCCATCAGACGCACACAATAGCCTGTGTGTGCTGACTTCAGCTCGCTTCCAGAAACGTCTGGGACGATGTCAGGAATGAAATCGGGCATCAGCCGCAACGTGCTTCCTTTTTAAATGCTCGTTTATCACAGCTGTGCTGCTCTAGGGAGGTTTACATCGTAGGACGTAATTTATTGAAATGCCCCCATGGTTTGGTCCAAGTCGGGGTCGCACGCATTGTTCCGTGTGCGGCAGGCACCAGTCAAGGTAGTACGGTAGAAACAATATAAGACAAAGTCGACGCACAAGGTTTGACTTGACCAAACCAAATTTGTCTTTTTGTGTCCGACAGACGTCAGTGAAAACGATGTCCGTTCTGTGAAAGAGGAGCCAGACTTGACTCACATCAAAAAGGAGGAGGAAGAGAAGGAGATCAACAAGTCACCACTGAACGTTGTCCATATAAAGACTGAAAATGAAAACAAGGATGAGAGTGAGGACAACAGAGGGGCGGAGCCTCCAAGCAGCAGCTCAAGTCATCACGTGACAACAGAAGGTGATGAAGACCACTGGGGGCCATCACAAGCACATAATGAGGACACATTAGACGCTCATGACGATGGTGATACTAATGATGATGATAATGGGCAAGCTAAAGGTGAAAGGGCATGTCACACTGACTCATTCACTTCAAAGCTGTCTTTAAAACCGCACACGAGAACACACAGTGGAGAAAAAACATTTTCTTGCTCGGTTTGTGGCAAAAGCTTCTCTCGAAAGTTTCATTTAACAATCCACACAAGAACACATAGTGGAGAAACATCTTTTTCCTGCTCAGTTTGTGGAAAATGCTTCTCTCGAAAGGCAAATTTAGTAAGGCACACAAGAACGCACAGTGGAGAAAAACCTTTTTCCTGCTCAGTTTGTGGAAAATGCTTCTCTCGAAAGGCAAATTTAACACAACATACAAGAACACACAGTGGAGAAAAACCTTTTTCCTGCTCAGTTTGTGGCAAGAGTTTCTATCGAAAGGCAAATTTAACACAACATACAAGAACACACAGTGGAGAAAAACCTTTTTCCTGCTCAGTTTGTGGCAAGAGTTTCTCTCGAAGGTCTCAATTAATAATTCACTCAAGAACACACAGTGGTGAAAAATCTTTTTCCTGCTCTGTTTGTGGAAAATGCTTCTCTCAAAAGGCAGGTTTAACATATCACACAAGAAAGCACAGTGGAGAAAAACCTTTTTCATGCTCAGTTTGTGGCAAGAGTTACTCTGACAAGTCTAATTTAACAAGCCACACAAGAACACACAGTGGTGAAAAACCTTTTTCTTGCTCTGTTTGTGGAAAATGCTTCTCTCAAAAGGCAGGTTTAACATATCACGCAAGAAAGCACAGTGGAGAAAAACCTTTTTCATGCTCGGTTTGTGGCAAAAGTTTCTCTGACAAGTCTATTTTAACAAGGCACACAAGAACACACAGTGGTGAAAAACCTTTTTCTTGCTCGGTTTGTGGCAAAAGCTTCCTGCATAAGTCGCATTTAACAATCCACAAAAGATCACACACTGGAGAAAAACCTTTTTCCTGCTCAGTTTGTGGAAAATGCTTCTCAAAAAAGACATATTTAACAGAACACACAAGAACACACAGTGGTGAAAAACCTTTTTCCTGCTCAGTTTGTGCCAAGAGTTTCTCTCAAAAGGGGCATTTACGACGCCACACAAGAACACACAGTGGAGAAAAAACTTTTTCCTGCTCAGTTTGTGCCAAGAGGTTCTCTCGAAAGTCGTATTTACAAAGCCACACAAGAACACACAGTGGAGACAAGCCATTCTAAAAAAAATTGTCACTAAAAAGGGAGCTGAGAGACACGATTGTGCTGGCGAGAATTACAGCGATCCTTGAAGATTAAAAAAAGAAAAAAAAAAATGAAAGACCCGACTCTTTGTGGTAAGATGTAAATGTGATTTTCAATAAAATATGATGAAATTGAATTTTGCAAAGCTCTTTTATTGAGATCAGTGCCAGAAGAACCACTGTCTGAGTGGTGATGATTTTTTTGTGTGTTTACTTCAAACATGTAAATAAAATTTATTGCTTTTGCCTGGTACAACATTTTTTAACATTATGCTTTTCAGTTGTCTTTTTAGTGGTACTTAATGGAAAAGGTGTCAGAAGAAACAGTGCTTATGAAATCGGTGCCTTCCACAATCATCAATAAAATCACTTGTTCCACTTGCTCAACTCGCCTTCATTACGCTGTGAAAAGGTGAAAAACAGAACTCGAAGTTGAACTATAAAAAGAACCAGAAAGAGAAACACGAATAGTCTCGGTTTCTCTTTCTAGGTTGAGCTCTATCAAGTGTTTGGGGTTTGTTGCTAAGCAGAATCTCACTTCAGAAAAACTATAATTTTGTCAAATATGCAAAATACTTTTTATATTATATTTTTTATACTTTGGATTGCTTATATAATGCAATCGGGAAATATTGAAATGTAAAATTAGCAACGACATACAGACTTAATGCAATTAATAAGAAATATAGAAACATTTTATAAATATTAGAGATAATAGAATTACGCTTTCTTAATTATTCATGACGTCATAACCACGCCTACAGAATTACGCTTTTGTCGAACTTGTCCCCGCCTACAGAATTACGCTTTTGTCCAAAATGGCCGCTATCCCCGCCCCCTGTGTTCAAAACTATCCAATCTCCAGCCACCTATTTAAAAATATTTACATATTCCCTGCCCTTGAAGCGTTAATACCACGCCTACAGAATTACGCTTTTGTCGAAGATGTCCCCGCCTACAGAATTACACTTCTATCAATATCAATGTGTTCCCCACGGGCGTGGGCGTGTGTGTGTGGGTGTGTGTGTGTGTGTGCGTGCGTGGGCCAAGCCCCCCTCCCCCTGAATGCCCTTTCTAGTAAAAACAATGTGTCCCCTACGTGCGTGTGGGCCAAGCCCCCCTCCCAAACTGTATGCTTCTTATGTTAAAAACAATGTGTTCCCTGCGTGCGTGTGTCCCCCTCCCAAACTGTACTTATGTCATTCATATTTTAATTTCTGAAGTATATAAAGCATCCAATGAAATGCTCTATTTAAATAAATAAAACCAAATGAAATATGTGAAATAACATGGGTTGAAAAGAGCAGGCGTTGTTTTTACCTTTGAATAAGATGTTTATTCGGTGGATATAGGTCATCCATATTTTAATATCTGAAGTATATAAAGCATCCAATGAAATGAGCTATATCTGATTAAATAATGTAGATGTATAAAATTAAATTAAACGAGTGAAATAATATGAGTTGAGAAGAGCAGGCGTTGTTATTACCTTTGAATGATATGTTTATTCGGTTGATATTTGCCCTTTTTGCAAACATGTCTGGACATATTCCCAGCGACATAAGTTTAAACATGGTATTGTGCAGGCTTGGGGGGTTGTCCGGGCAAGACGCCGGCCATAGACACCCTCCAAGCCTGCAGCAGCCTCAAGGTGTTTCAAAAGATAGTGAGTGGCAGGCAACTGTCGACATCCGGTCGTCAGACCCCTTGCCTTTTTTGTAAAATCTGCCTAGTCATGTTTGCATGTCTGGACATGTATTTGTTGGCTACATTTGGACAGTCAAACGCCGTCATTTATCCCGCTACGGACGAGAAAAATGAAGGGTGATGTCTCCACCGCTCCCGCCCCTCGCACCCTCCTATTTCCCTGTACGTCACAGCCTTCCTACTGCCGGCAGCCCCCATGTTTGTAGTCCTTTTTTGTAGTCCATACGCTGAGTAAAATAGCAACCAGCCTGGTTAAGAAATAGAATACAGCTAGGTTAAGAATATAGCACACAGCTAGGCAACCCCCATGTTTGTAGTTTATACAGGTAAGCAAAGAAATATTAGATATTAGAATATTATATATTATTATAGATATATATTATAGTATAAATATATATATAAATATATATATATATATATATATAATAAATAGCATATATATATATATATATATATATATATATATATATATATATATAATAAATAGCATGCTGCTAAGAAACAGCGTACAGCTAAGAAATAGTATGTAGTTAGGTTAAGAAACAATATACATTTAGGTTAAGAAAATAGAATACAGCTAAGAAACAACATGCGTTTAGGTTAAGAAATAGCAGCTAAGCTAAGATATCATTAAGGTCGTTTTACCAATTATTTTTCCTTTCAAGGAGGAACATCATCTTGTCTGTAGACATCCCCAAGTCATCTTTGCAACAAGCTTTGACATGTTTTCACGTATTTCTTATCTATAGTTGGACAGACAGACGACCACCAAGTTGCGGTCGTGTGTAAGCATAAACAACACCGCCCGCCCCCCAGAATCACGCTTCTGTCAAAAATAAGCACATCCCCTACTATCATATCCCGACCCCAGTCTCAATACAGCCAAAGCCCAAGTCACGCTCTGCACAGACAAACCAATTTTTCCGGCTGAAGAGCCAGACCTACTCTAAAAATGAAGACGCTCAGAACAAGACGCCGCATGGTCATGGACATCACACCGAGAAGGGTGACAACCATCGTTGCACCTGATCAGGTTTCTAACAACATTGAAGAAATCTCTTCAGGTAAACGTTGCAATTAATCTTTAACTATATAGCTATATAATATTTAATCATGGTATCTTTGTATTACAGATAGCGGTGTGGATGAACCTACATGCGACCATGACATGACTATGGTTGAAGTAGAAACCCTGACAACTGCAAACATGGAACAGGTTGACGCCTGTAAAAATGTAGACCAGGATGAAACCCCTACAAAAACAGACGAGGACCAGGCAGGACCATCATACTCTTTATGTGTGGGCGGTACGGGAATCTTACCAACCCCTGTTGTAGCCTCGTACAACACTGGCGAGCCATCATATTCAGGGTGGAGCCGTCCCGTTTCAACGACACCGCCGTCGACACCTCCGATGACCCCCACCTCATCGGCAGAATCTTCACAAAATGCGAAGGTACAACAGCCCAGTTGGTCCGACCAGGCTGAATCTCCACAAATCAAGGAGGTACGAGTACCTAGTTGGTCCGAACAAGAGTTCTCAAACCGTTCGCTTGAGCCCGCTAAGGTTCAGACCGTCAACGACCCTGACCCCGGACCTGCACCTATTTCCGAGGATGATGTACAACATATGTCATGGGTTGATCCTCCTAAGGGATGGGTTGATATGGATGTCGTAATAGTTGTTAAAGCGGCGATTCTTTACATGGTCAGACGCTTTTTGATAAAGTATCACAAAAAACGGGGTTGTTTGCATAGCTATAGATACCTATGCAATAGTTATTATCTAAGACTGCAATATGAGCGCATCATGCCAATCCTTTGCGATAAAAAGTTTTTACCCTGTATTCACTACTTGTTGGATTTGTGTTCTGGAAAAACGGATAAAGAAACAGTCAAGCGAGTTGCAGAGATCTTAATGGTGGATTTAGCACTCGTAAAGGACTTACCGGACCGCCTTAAAGTGGATGAGAGCGTATGTTGTATGATATATCGTGATCAACTTGATATTTTCGAAGAATATCTTATAGAAAATATTAACTTTGACTAAAAATGGGTAATGTGTTGAGAAAATTATCGCTTTTTGGCTATAGAAGCTACTTTGAGTCGCTCGGGTTCGATCGACACGTTTCAAAATATTTTGGAAAATTGGGAAAATGAGATAAGTGACTTAGCATACTCACGTTGTTTAACGATGTGATAAGATACCGTCTCTGTCATCAACAACCTGTGGATCTCGCGCACGAATTGAAGATGTTTGAAGACCTGTTAGAATCAAAAGTTAATCCATCTGTTTTAACCCTGACCTATAGACTTTTTACGTCTTCGAGAATCCTTATCATGTGTAACCAGACTTAACCTTGTCATATTTTTGTATTTCATTCAATTAAAAATGGATGTTTTTAAAAATATGCTTTTGCGTCTGTGTGTTTAGACAAATAACAATGTGACGTTTGTCACTAAATCATAAACCGTCATGAGCGTTAAGCGTTGGTTGAAAAAATTGTACTACGATCCCATTCAACCAGCCAGTTTTGGAGGTGCAGATCGCCTTCATTTAGCTGCGAGGGAGAAAATGGGTCAAAAAGTGACGCGTCATAAAGTCAAGGATTTTTTTATCATCGCAAGATGCATACACCTACGAAAATAGGAGCACAGAAAGGTTTAAAGGGAAGGAGACAAAAGCGTAATTCTGTAGGCGGGGCTATGACATCATCAAAATTTAAAAAAGCGTAATTCTATTATCTCTAGTGTATAAAAAACATGATTAAAAATACACAAACTATTTACATACTCTCACACTCGCACATACAGATGCACATACACGTATACCTGCATATACACGTGCACATACACATGCACACCGACAAGATTCCAGAGCAATGGCAGCTGGAGAGACGGAGAGACTGCCCGCCGGGGAAGGCCAGCCTTGGCGTGTCAGTCTTGGGGACCAGACGGGAATCAACTATCCAGACGATGATTAACCTGGGGAGGACCTTCCCTTGGACGTGGACCCGTGCCGTGGGAGGGAGCGAGGACGACCGATTCAACCTACATTACGCTTGACATAAAAAAACTCCTATAAAAACTGAAGCTGGGCTGAAAGATGGGGCGCATTTTTCGACTGTGCTCGCCCGAGTGCAGTTTTCTCGTGAGATTAAGAAAAAGCCGCCCAGATGTCTGTCTTTGTACTATTTCCTGAACTCCAGAAATTGAAGAAACTAAATATCGGAACTCTAATCAGTTGTTGAGTCTTTTTTTTTACCCTTTTCTTCTTGAGCACAAAAAAACGAACACGCATTGGAGTAAGTTTGGCTTTTAAAGGTTGATTTACTAACTACTTCTTATTTCCACGGTGACCCAACTCCAACAATAACATGACAAATATTTGTCATCTCATCAATATTTGCACAACAGAGTACTGAGTTTAGAGATCCTCACTATAATAGTTCTCAAAATTATATTTCTTGTCAATTTAGCTTAGTTAAGGGATATTTTATTGACAATCTAATATCAATCTACAAAGACAGAAAACAAATTGGTGGGGGGGGGGGGGGCGCGAATCTTTTTCTTCTTGGTAGGGGCGGGTGTGAAATAATTGAGAAGCACTGCTAGTATATGCAGACATTATATCCATACAATCTTGCAGCCCGATTTAACCACAGTATTGTTGCAAGTTCGGTAGGAGAAACGTAAACGTCCCACTGCTGTTCCAGCAGCGGCTTCTAGGGAAATAGGCGGAAGTGACGTCGGAGCTGACTCGCGAATGCGGCGTTAATTTAGTTATTTTGTTATTTTTTTTCAACAACCGAATTAAAATATTATATAAAATATATATCAAAACAGTACAGCCAGGGGTAAAAACAAACACAGAGGCAAAGAAATATATTTGAAAAATACGTGCTTAAAGCATGACGTCATTAGCAAGCGCGCAGCTTGCGAAGGGCCTCGACCACATCCACCGACCCGTCAACACCGGAACAAAAACACCCACCGCTAAATTCTTCTGATTTAGTGTGGAACTGACTGTAATTTTTTCACAGGATGTCCAGTGCTACTCTAAAGGACGACAACATAATTCATTAAGTCTTTGTGTCCCGATAACCTCATCTTCGCGCGTTGATGCTTTTCGGCCTCGTTAGCTTAGCTTGCTAGCTAGCTAGCTAGCCGCTAACGAAAAGAGGCACATGACTCATCGCCAAGCAGAGATCAAGTGCGGATTTTTTGGAATTATCATTTAAAAATGTGTGAAAGAACGACATCCAAGTACAAAGAGGAACTTTGTGGAATAAAAGAAGAGAACGAGCAACATCTTCAACTGCTGGACGAAGTTTGCAACCAGCCTCGTGTTGTGCTACACAAAGCAGGTTTGTACCCGTCTGACTCTCATTTGCTTTGTAAAGAACGACTTTCTATCGTTAAAAATATGCATCACAACATTAAGTTGTTTGGGGAAATGCGTTCAAGGTTATTGCCGTTTTATTTTTAAATATTGACTTTTCCTTGCAGGTCTGCTGAACATTTGTTTATGCCAAATTAAATCAGTGCACAAAATAATTGCCAAAGAATAACCAATAGTGGGGGGTGAACTCCATTTTTTTTCCCAGTATAAAATTTGAACTGATTATTTAACATATTACATTTTCTGTTTTTTATATCTTGTTCAAGCAATTCCTTACGGAAGGAATTCTGCTTGAATCTAAAATATGTGCACACTGCGGCGAAAACATTAATGTCGGTTGATCAATTTTAGTGGATAAAACACAAAATAAGTTTAAAAAAAAAAAAAAATCAAGTACGTATTGGTCTTATTTATTTATTAACTTTGTACTGGCTTCGTCGGGTGTAATTCAAGTTTTGTGCACATGTGCGTAGATTCACCTCATCCAAACATTTAAAATACATTTAATGCATCCATCCAGGGTTGCACGGATCTCATCAGTGAACAAGCGCATGCTGCAAGGAATGCATCTGCATCTTTGGCTTACTGTGGGCTTAAAATGGGAGTACGCCACAACCCCCTTTTCGACTAACAAGCCCAGGAACATTTAGTTCCTGGTAATTTATCCAAATGGCAATGATGATGTATCAGTGGGAGGTCTTGTGTTACTTTGTTACTCATTACTGACACCCTATGGCTGTTAAGCATCATTGCAGGTACAAAATAATTCAGTGAACTCTAATATTATTATAGTGTATCTTAGTCTAATTTGAATACATATTGGATAACTTTAAAATATACAGTCATTATTCAAATATGTCAACATGAAAGTCAGAGTGAAAGTGTTGTTGCTTAATGCTTATGTGTAAGAACTTTTACTCTTCAAACGTAATTTTGTTTTAAAATTTATTTCAAAACAGAAATTTTATACAAATAAAAAGGGTAATGTCGGAACTTACTCGCAGGATAAATGTCATTTTGGGTAAAAAAAAAACAAACAAACGTAAATCATACAATAAATAGGGACTCTGATTCCAGGGCCCCTTTAATTCTTTTAGGGATCCAGATTATAATGAAAGCAAAAAGTACCCACGATGAAACTATCTCTAAATGCAAAATGAAATAATTGTAAACATATTTCGCTTGAAGGATTCCTATTTTATCAATGACATTATGTTGTGATGGCCCCCAGTGGCCTGCATCAATAAGTTAGGGTCCCACAACAGGTGTTCCATCAGACGCACACGATAGCCTGTGTGTGCTAACTTCAGATCGCTTCCAGAAACGTCTGCGGCCATGTCAGGAATGAAATCGGCATCAGCCGCAACGTGCTTCCTTTTTAAATGCTCTTTTATCACAGTTGTGCTGCTAAAGCAGGGATGTCCAAACTTTTTGCAAAGGGGGCCGGATTTGATGTTGTAAAATGTGGGAGGGCTGACATTAACTACATAAAGAACAATATATTCAAACACATTTTAGCAAGTGATTCTGTGTTTCACATTTGCTTTTTTATTTTCATTTAAACCATCAAACATGTATTTTGGTTCATTTGAAACATGAACATCACATGCAATTGAATATTTGCTTAACTTTTTTTCTTAAACAGAAGTAATTATAGTCTTGAGTGCAAATAATATTTGAACATGAATTATATCATCATGGGAGTTCAATGTTCACAGAATTTTTTAATTACAGAAATGATTATCCACAAGTGCAAGGGCTAATTTGATATATATGACATATCATCAAATATAAATGTTGAATGAACATTTTATTCTGGAATGAAAACTGACAACCTGTCTAAATTTGTGACTGAACAAAACAAAATTAAGTCAGTTATTTAAATGACAAATGACTTGCCTGCATTAATGTGACGGGTGATACTGAGATCTGGACTGCAGCACAAAGGCCCGGTCTGGCTCAAAGGCAGTGGTATTGATGCGCGAGGTGTGAGTCTGTGAGCCGTGTCCTCACGCGACTCTGATTTAAGTTCATAACCGAGAATGTCTTTTCACACAAATACGTCGACCCAAACGAGCTCAGCATTTTCCTAGCAAACCCTCGAATCTCTCGAAACCTGCCTTTATCCATCTGTCGGTAAAAGTTGTCGAGAGAAAGTTGCCGGTGCCGACTGCGGCTCTCGGCGTCACACTGCAGCTCAATGAGCTCCAGCTGGGCTGGAACATTCTTTGTGTCCACGGAGAAAGGTGATGAAAAAAGAGGATATGCTTCTCAATAGCTGCAAAATTCCGAAAGCGTCGTGTGAACTCTTCAGCCAAAGACTTCCTATCTAATGCGTACTTTGTTTGCGCACTGATATTGCTCTCAGTCAACTTTCCTTTTTTTGTTTATTGTCGCCATTTTAGAAATTGGGGGTGAAGGTCACCCGGGGTGATGTCGCAGAGTGGTACTGCCTCTAGTGGGTAAATTAGGAACAGCAATTAAGAAGAGAGCGAACTAAGCACTGTATATGTGCGGGCCAGAATGTATTAATTTTATTACAGAGGCTGCGGGCCAGATGAAGTTTGACCCCGGGCCGCATTTGGCCCCCGGGCCGGACTTTGGACATGTCTGTGCTAAAGGGAGGTTTACATCGTAGGACGTAATTTTGTGAAATGCCCCCATGGTCCGGTCCAAATCGGGGTCGCACGCATTGATTCGTGTTCTGCAGGCACAAGTCAAGGTAGCACGGTAGAAACAAAATAAGACAAAGTCGCCGCCTGAGGTTTGACTTGGCCAAACCAAATTTGTCTTTTTGTGTCCTGCAGACGTCAGTGAAAACGATCTCCTTTCTGTGATAGAGGAGCCAGACTGGACTCACATCAAAAAGGAGGAGGAGGAGGAGATCAACAAGTCACCAGTGAACGTTGTCCATATAAAGACTGACGATGAAAACAAGGATCAGAGTGAGGACAAGAGAGGGGCGGAGCCTCCAAGCAGCAGCTCAAGTCATCACGTGACAACAGAAGGTGATGAAGACCACTGGGGGCCAGCACATAATGAGGACACATTATCAGACGCTCATGACGATGATGATGATAATGGGCAAGCTAAAGGTGAAAGGGCATGTCACACTGACTCATTAACTTCAAAGCTGTCTTTAAAACTGGGAACAAGAACACACAGTGGAGAAAAACCATTTTCTTGCTCGGTTTGTGGCAAACGCTTCTCTCGAAAGTTTCATTTAACAATCCACACAAGAACACACAGTGGAGAAAAACCTTTTTCATGCTCAGTTTGTGGCAAGAGTTACTCTGACAAGTCTAATTTAACAAGCCACACAAGAACACACAGTGGTGAAAAACCATTTTCTTGCTCTGTTTGTGGAAAATGCTTCTTTCAAAAGGCAGGTTTAACATATCACACAAGAAAGCACAGTGGAGAAAAACCTTTTTCATGCTCAGTTTGTGGCAAGAGTTTCTCTGACAAGTCTAATTTAACACGCCACACAAGAACACACAGTGGTGAAAAACCTTTTTCTTGCTCGTTTTGTGGCAAAAGCTTCCTGCGTAAGTCGCATTTAACAATCCACACAAGAACACACACTGGAGAAAAACCTTTTTCCTGCTCAGTTTGTGGCAAAAGCTTCTCGAAAAAGACATATTTAACAGAACACACAAGAACACACAGTGGTGAAAAACCCTTTTCCTGCTCAGTTTGTGGCAAAAGCTTTAATGTAAAGTCAATTTTAACAGATCACACAAGAACACACACTGGAGAAAAACCTTTTTCCTGCTCAGTTTGTGCCAAGAGTTTCTCTCAAAAGTCGCATTTACGAAACCACACAAGAACACACAGTGGAGACAAGCCATTCAGTTGCAGCGTTTGTTCTAAAAAATTTGTCACTAAACAGGGAGCTGAGAGACACAATTGTGCTGGCGAGAATTGCAGCGATCCTTGAAGATTAAAAAAAGAAAAAAAAATGAAAGATCCGACTCTTTGTGGTAAGATGTAAATGTGATTTTCAATAAAATATGATGAAATTGAATTTTGCAAAGCTCTTTTATTGACACAAGGCCAATGTGATCAGTGAATTGTGTCTGAGTGATGATGATTTGTTTTGGTGTTTACATCAAACATGTAAATAAAATTTATTGCCTTTGCCTGGAATAACATTTTTTAACATTATGCTTTTCAGTTGTCTTTTTAATCGTAGTTAATGGAAAAGGTGTGAGAAGAAACAGTGCTTATGAAATCGGTGCCTTCGACAATCATCAATAAAATCCCTTGTTCAACTGGCCTTCATTACGCTGTGTGAAAAGGTGAAAAACAGATGTAGAAGTTGAACTATAAAAAGAACAAGAGAGAAACGCAAGCAGTCTCAGTTTCTCTTTCTAGGTTGAGCTCTATCAAGCGTTTGGGGTTTGTTGCGAAGCAGAATCTCACTTCGGAAAAACTATAATTTTGTCAAATATACAAAATACTTTTTTCATGCTATATTATATTTTTTTATACTTTGGATTGCTTATATAATGAAATCGGGAAATATTAAAATTTAAAATTGGAAACCAAAATACAGACTTAATGCAATTAATAAGAAATATAGAAACATTTTATAAATATTGAACACATTGAGAAGAGTTAATCTTGAAATAAATATTGAAATATAAAAAATACTTAGGTATTAAATTAATTCAATTACCCGACCCCGGATGAGCGGCAGAAAATGGCTGGATGGATGGAATGATTTAAATTGCATCCAAATTCAAAAGAACAAATATGTTAAGAAATATTCAAGTGTGAAATAAAAAGGTTTAAATTAATATTGATATAATTTTGCATATTAAAATAATTTAATAAATATTGTAGTATTACATAAGCAAGCTTAAATTTACATTGAAATAAAAAAAAAAGTCATGTATTTTTAAATGGCCTAATATAGATATGGGAGGGGCCTAAGGGGTCGGATGCAGTGTGAGTCGGGCGGCGGCAAGAGGCAGGGACCTTGGCGCTCTGATCCCCGACTACAGAAACTAGCTCTTGGGACATGGAATGTCACCTCTCTGGCGGGGAAGGAGCCTGAGCTGGTGTGCGAGGCAGAGAAATTCCGACTAGATATAGTCGGGCTCACCTCCACACACAGCTTAGGCTCTGGTACCAGTCCTCTTGAGAGGGGTTGGAAACTCTTCCACTCTGGAGTTGCCCAAGGTGAGAGACGGCGAGCAGGTGTGGGCATACTTATTGCCCCCCGGCTCGGCGCCTGTACACTGGGGTTCACCCCGGTGGACGAGAGGGTAGCCTCCCTCCGCCTTAAGGTGGGGGGACGGGTGCTGACTGTTGTTTGTGCTTATGCACCAAACGGCAGTTCAGAGTACCCACCCTTCTTGGAGTCTTTGGAGGGTGTGCTAGAGAGCGTTCCCCCTGGAGACTCCCTCGTTCTGCTGGGGGACTTCAATGCTCACGTGGGTAATGACAGTGAGACCTGGAAGGGCGTGATTGGGAGGAATGGCCCCCCCCAATCTGAACCCAAGCGGTGTTCTGTTACTAGACTTCTGTGCTCGTCATGGATTGTCGATAACGAACACCATGTTCAAGCATAAGGGTGTCCATATGTGCACTTGGCACCAGGACACCCTAGGCCGCAGTTAGATGATCGACTTTGTAGTCGTGTCATCAGATTTGCGGCCGCATGTTTTGGACACTCGGGTGAAGAGAGGGGCGGAGCTGTCAACTGATCACCACCTGGTGGTGAGTTGGCTCCGAGGTTGGGGTACGATGCCGGTCCGACCCGGCAGACCCAAGGGTATTGTGAGGGTCTGCTGGGAAGGCTTGGCAGAATCCCCTGTCAGAAAGAGTTTCAACTCCCACCAGAACTTTGACAACGTACCGGCGGAGGCGGGGGACATTGAGTATGAGTGGACCATGTTTCGTGCCTCCATTGTTGAGGCAGCCGATGGAAGCTGTGGACATAAGGTGGTCAGTGCCTGTCATGGCGGCAACCCCCGAACGCGCTGGTGGACACCGGCGGTAAGGGATGCTGTCAGGCTGAAGAAAGAGGCCTATCGGGCCTTTCTGGCCTGTGGGACTCCGGAGGCAGCTGACAGGTACCGACTGGCCAAGCGGAATACAGCTTCGGTGGTTGCCGAAGCAAAAACTCGGGCGTGGGAGGAGTTCGGTGAGGCCATGGAAAACGACTTCCAGACGGCTTCGAAGAAATTCTGGTCCACCATCCGTCGTCTCAGGAGAGGGAAGCAGTGCACCATCAACACTATAGTGGAGATGGGGTGCTGCTGACCTCGACTCGGGACGTTGTGAGTCGGTGGGGAGAATACTTCGAAGACCTCCTCAATTGTACCGACACGCCTTCCATTGAGGAAGCAGAGCCTGAGGACTCCGTGGTGGACTCATCTATCTCAGGGGCTGAAGTAACCGAGGTGGTTAACAAGCTCCTCGGTGGAAAGGCCCCGGGGGTGGATGAGATCCGCCCGGAGTTCCTTAGGGCTCTGGATGTTGTGGGGCTGTCATGGTTGACACGCCTCTACAACATTGTGTGGACATCGGGGACAGTGCCTCTGGATTGGCAGACCGGGGTGGTGGTCCCCCTTTTTAAGAAGGGGGACCGGAGGGTGTGTTCCAATTATAGAGGAATCACACTCCTCAGCCTCCCTGGTAAGGTCTCAGGGGTACTGGAGAGGAGGGTCCGTCGGGAGGTTGAAGCTCAGATCCAAGAGGAGCAGTGCGGTTTTCATCCTGGCCGTGAAACAGTGGACCAGCTCTACACTCTCTACGGGGTCCTTGAGGGTTCATGGGAGTTTGCCCAACCAGTCTACATGTGTTTCGTGGACTTGGAGAAGGCATTCAACCGTGTCCCACGGGGAGTTCTGTGGAGCGTGCTTCGGGAGTACGGGCTACCGAGCCCCTTGATACGGGCAGTTGGGTCCCTGTACCACCGATGTCAAAGTTTGGTCCGCATTGCCGGCAGTAAGTCGGATTCGTTTCGATGAGGGGATCCGGTTTGGTGAACTCAGTATTTCATCTCTGCTTTTTGCAGATGATGTGGTACTGTTGGCTTCGTCAAGCAGTGATCGCCAACTCTCATTGGAGCCGTTCGCAGCTGAGTGTGAAGCGGTTGGGATGAAGATCAGCGCCTCCAAATCTGAGACCATGGTTCTCAGTCGGAAAAGGGTGGAATGCCCTCCCCATGTTGGGGAGGAGATCCTGCCCCAAGTGGAGGAGTTTAAGTATCTTGGGGTCTTGTTTACGAGTGAGGGGAGGATGGAGCGAGAGATCGACAGGCGGATGGGTGCAGCCGCCGCTGTGATGCGGACGCTGTATCGGTCTGTCATGGTGAAGAGGGAGCTGAGCCAAAAGGCGAAGCTCTTGATTTACCGGTCGATCTTCGTTCCTACCCTCACCTATGGTCACGAGCTGTGGGTCGCGACCGAAAGAACAAGATCTCGGATACAAGCGGCCGGAATGAGTTTCCTCCGCAGGGTGTCTGGGCTCTACCTTAGAGATAGGGTGAGAAGCTCGGCCATCCGGGAGGGTCTCAGTGTCGAGCCGCTGCTCCTCCACGTAGAGAGGAGCCAGATGAGGTGGCTCGGGCATCTGTTTAGGATGCCTCCTGGATGCCTCCCTGGTGAGGTGTTCCGGGCATGTCCCACCGGCAGGAGGCCCAGAGGACGACCCAGGACACGCTGGAGAGACTACGTCTCCCGGCTGGCCTGGGAACGCCTGGGCATCCCTCCGGCAGAGCTGGAAGATGTGGCTGGGGAGCGGGAAGTCTGGGCTTCCCTGCTGCACCGCAACCCGACCCGGATAAGCGGCGGATAATGGATGGATGGCTGGATAATGAAGGCAACTTGAGCAAGTGGAACAAGTGATTTTATTGATGATTGTGGAAGGCACCGATTTCATAAGCACAGTTTCTTCTCACACCTTTTCCATTAACTACGATTAAAAAGACAACTGAAAAGCATAATGTTAACAAATGTTGTTCTAGGCCAGGGGTCTCAAACTAAATTTACCTGGGGGGCACTAGAGGCAGACTCTGGGTGAGGCTGGGCCGCATCAGGTTTTCCGCAAGAAAAAATATCTAATCTTCTCAAATGTCTTTATTTTTATTTTTTAACACAAAATAAGATTTAAAAATAAATAAGGAATTAATAAGAAAATAAATAAGGAATTAATCAAATTAATCAGTAATCAATAATAATAATAATAATAATGAGTCAAATGTCTGTATTAAGAGTTCTTTAATAATATAATAATAATAATAATATTCCCTTTATTAGTCCCACAATGGGGAAATTCGGGATTCGAACCCAGGCCTCCTGGGGAGACTGGGTCCTGAACGCGGCGCCTTAGATCACTCGGCCATCCTGGCAGCCCAATCTTCTTCTGAACATGAATTTTTGATTATTTCGTGGCGAGACAGAGGGGGAGGGTGGGAGGAGGAGATGAGGATTAGCTGGGAGGTAAGGATTAATTATGAAATACAACACAATTTCAAGGCTTTTGGCGGAAAGCGGGGAACAAAGGACCCTTTTGGGGAAAAGCGGGGAACATCAGACTTATATTTAGAAAAAGGGTCCTATATTCCCCGGTCCCATACAAAGCGGGGAACATAGATACGCTCCTCATGAAGGCCATGGTGTTTCTATGGTAAGGACCGGGATGGCGAGCGCAAAAAGGCGACTGCTTACGGACCGTTGTTGTCATTTATTTTGACTACTTTTACAGAGAGAGATAACGATAACTATCTTAATAACAGATAACTGCCCCTGGGACTCACTAAACTGGTCGGGACCAAGTTTCATGAATGAAACCGAGTCCGTCTCCGCCAGCTTTCACAGGCACAGACGAGAAATCATTTCCTTATTCAATCAAACAGCCGGCCAATTTTGCCGTAGTTCCGTCGTCTTGAATAAAAAAAAATATTGTTCATCACTTTTCACTACTATTACGAACATGGCATATCCTTTTGATGAGGATCCCATTGATGAAAGTGCAGCATTAACCCACAGAGAATTAACTACGTCGCGAGCGGATCATTCGACCCCGCATAGACGTATAATCATATCCTGACAACTATCTGTTTGAGTGATACAGTTTCACTTCATAGTCCATTTCTACATCCATAACCTGCTATAATCCGTCCGCACATCTTCAACATCACCAGTCACAGTCTCATCCCAGCACACGAATGAACTCGCTGCTGTAACTCTCTGCTTACGTCAAGCCCACCCTCGAGAGCCATATACTCCACCGTGATTGGTAGGTTCGTTCAGCTTCGCACAAAACACTGTAAAGTGCCAGTCATATCAAATTCGCGGGCCGCACGAACATTAAACTTTCATAATAAGGCGGGGGCCGCAAACTATCATCCCGCGGGGCGCAAATGGCCCGTGGGCCGCGAGATTGAGACCCCTGGTCTAAACAATACAACGAAATTTCCCTATCCTGTACTGGGTGTGTGTTATCTATTCGTGCACCCAATGTGAATATTAAAACTGCGGAGCACATGAGCAGGTAAAAGCAACAACTATATCTTAATAATCTGTTTTGTGGGCCCTAAATTAGAATATATTATATCACCCTCCTTGTTGAGGAGAACCTCCAGGATGGGCGTGATGTGACGCTATTTGAAGCGTTCTCCAGCCTTCTGGTCACACAGGTCACATGTCACCTCAAACCTGTGGAGAGAACTGGAGGAGGAGTGGCACTTGCCAGTGAAGGGGTAAATTACCTCCCTTCTGAAAATTTCAGTTTTGCATAAATTTTGTGTAATAATGTCAATCAATCATTCACTTGATGCTTGTATTTGATTAGTCCAATCTTTCTCCAATAACAATTTGAAAATCAGTACTTGGGAGTGCAATAGGGATCCAGGTTGATCAGACCTGTCCGCCCATTGCATCCTACGTGCTGTAAGGGCTTGCCGATGCCCTCAATCAGGTTTCTTTTCTGAGGCCCGTCCCTTAAACATTCACTCAAACCACATATACGTACAAACACTTTTTCTTTCACACTTCCATTCACCAAAAAGATACTTTCCAATTCCACACAGAGACCCCTCCCTCGGCGTGTCCGCCTTGATTTCACTGAGATTTGTGCTGGCAGATCCATAATTTTGCCTCAATTTAGCCAGCGTATGCCAAAATTTACAACTGTGGGTCTCTTTATTTTCCCATTTAGTCCCCGTGATGTCGTTTCTCTTTCTCCTGTTCCTCCTGGACGTGGCTGACGATAATGCACCTGCGACGTCAAACAGCTCATAGATGCGGAAGTTAGCAGTCTGGTATTTATGGAATGCAGTCATGTCCCTTAAAAGTTGTCATGTCAGGGTTCGCGTCGTACAGTCATAAAACATCTGTCTTCCACCTCTGTCACATTTAATACACATCAGTTAATAGATCATCTACAGGACTATTTAATCCAGCTTTATATTTGGTAAACCAATCTCCAATTGCTAGATATTTCCTGTTCCAAGGATTTTCTTTCAACATGTTCATAGAATATTTCACCTAAAACCTATCCCAAAACCATAATCCCTTTAACTCAAAATTTTTTATTTTAATAAGATTGTCACTGTTCTTCAGGTGTCTCTTGTATGTTTTTAGTGTTGGTGTTCTAATTACCTGCTAATTTATATTCATCTTATCTATTAATTTCTTCATTACCTGATATGGAAAGTAAAATGCGCTATATCAATTAAGTTGTATATTCTTTATGTCCCAAAAATTTTAAAATCCCAACTCACCCGCACACACAAAGAGTGAGGGAAAAAGAGAGAGAGAGAGAGAGAGAGAGAGAGAGAGAGAGTTAGGTGCAAGGGGATTGAAAAGGGTCTTAATGCTTTGAGTTGATGTTTCGATGAACGCCTCCTAGTAAAGACGTTTGTTTTCTATAGGACTAATTAATTCTACAAATTTAACAGGTCTTATCAGGAGCTATATAAGTGGCCAGTGCTTATGTCACTAAAAAATCCTTAACAGCGGGTGACACATCAATCTTGCAAGGAACCTGCAGTATGACGTCACTTTGACCCCATCAAGGCTCATATTTTCTTATCGGGAACACAAATTCCTTCACTGACCTTTGTTTATGCCAATGGATCCTTAAAAAAAAATCTTCATGCAACATAATAAGAAGAAATAAATTTACAATGACCTTCAGAGAGTAAGCAGAAAAGAAAGTAAACAAAACTCTAGTAGACCAAACTACCAGCTATGTTTATCAGCCAAAGGGAACACAGACACACCCCCACACACACACACAGTGAAACGAGGAGATTAGTGTCAGGAAAAGAGACAAACTGGGCTGTGAAGGGGTGGGTTGTATGGAAACAAACATAGGGGCCGCGGGCCACTCAGGGCCTCAGTGGTTTTCCACTCGTATTTGTCTGGAATTATTAAGGGAAAAATATTCACTCAGAAAAATCAAAAGTAAAATAAATAATATTATCTGCCAATTCACAAAATCTTCTTAATTAATTGAATAAATAGTGGATTTGTTGGTTTTCTCTATGGTTTTCAATTAATTATTTTATGGCTCATTCTTGTAAAGTAAAAATTGACTGACAATATGTTTTGCAGGCCTTCCTCATACGTCAATGCAATAGGTCATATACAGAACACTCAGAACGTTATATTAACAATCGATATATATATAGTGCTTTCTTATCCAGTGCATCTTTTACTCTGCATACAGGGCTATTGTTTTCTGATAATTTTTACTTTGTGTTCGATAGATGTGGTTTCCAACACAAATTCTAATTAAGAATGACACCCAGAAGCAGTTTCTCTTACTCTTTCTCTTATGTTAATTTGAACACTCATGTCTCTCCTACTGTTACTGAATAACATGAAATTTTTTTGACTTAATAATTCTAATTACAATAATTTATTAGATAATTTATTTTAATCCAACCTGATTTTTATTCTTTTAAATTCTTGTTTCAAGCCCTTCAGCACCTGTAATATATTCCCCCAAAATTAAACATAAAAATATTATTTATCCCTGCTCCCTATTTTCTAAATTACTTGAAAATCCCTTTGAATGCAACTCCTCCGCAACCACATTTGCTCAGTTTTCAAGGAGCACACTATAATCCAAGGTATCAAAAACCTTTTAAGGTAAACAAAAACACTTGCAAAATTTTCTCATCTAATACAGTTCCGTTAATTCCATACGTACCCTCAATGTGGAGTGTGTACTTCTAAATATTGTATCGCTCTATAGATTTGTCTGTGAAACTTTGGTTCCCCCCCCCCGAGTCATTCTGACAGTTTGACCTAATTTTAAAGAATTTCTCGAATATCATACATCACAGCCATTGGCCTGTAGTTTTGAAAAAACAAATCATGTTTATCCCCATTTTTCTAAACTGGAATAACTTTTGCCCTTTTCTTTTTGCCTGGAAACCCCTGACATACATGATTGGCTCCGAATATACGCCAAAAGGTTCAACAACCAGTTCAATATCACCCTTTACCAATCTTGTCACTTGCACAACTTTCCACAACATTCAACATTTTCTTTTTCTCACGTGCCTCTCCTTCTTGTCCACTTTCACAACTTTCTCAACCTTTTCTTCCAATTTTATGTTTGCCAATGTTGTTGCCACTGTCGCCAATTGATGCACACTACGTCTGTCCTCCTCCGCCATTGCCAATTCTTATTCCATTTTACCTTTCCGAATCCATTTAGCTTTATCTTTTGCCTCTTTCGATTGTTTGATGTCATTCAACATTTTCCTCGTCTTTCTTTAGCACCTGCTTAGCCAACTGAATCATATCCCATGTGGTCATCCTTTTGTAATTTAAAAAAAAAAAACACCTTCCGATATCTCTCTTTTTCTCTTTTTTTCTTTTTCTCCTCAATTGCACTCATTAATTGCGTCTCCAACTTCACATAATGTCCATCCATTTCTTGCCACACACCATCGCTTTCATACATCGGAACCGAGCCCCATATCACACCTATCTCCTCTCCACCTGAACAATCCACTCCCATGCATCCAAGCCAAATATCAAACAAAACAGTCCAAATTATATCACACCAATCACACTGCTTACACTTGCACACAAATTGCGATACGTAAATCCCAGATTTTACACCGTATCAATACCACATATAGTCCCAGACTATTTTTGTAATAAGTAAATCCCAGATTTTACACCTTATTACGACTTCGCGATACGTAAATCCCAGATTTTACACCGTATCAGAACCACAAATTGAGTAATAAGTAAATCCCAGATTTGACACCTTATTACCGCGATACGTAAATCCCTGATTTTACACCGTGTGACAATCCACACTTTTAATATTTAATGTCCCAATTATCCCCGTTTTCCTCTGTTACATTTATTTTTCCCCAATTGTGCAGAATTCAGACATGTAGTAACAGGTATTCTGCTTACCTTTTAGATGTGGTACCACCAGAGGAAAACAGGTCTAAATCGGGATTTCCTTTCCGTTCAACAAGTCGTCACTTGGTGTGGATATGGGTCCCTGAGACCCTGTGGTTCTCTTATTCGAAGTCTGTGGATTTCTTTTGCAGTCCTCTCCCTCTCATCACGTCGGGGTCACCAAAAATTGTTGGGATTTCTAACTTTAAATGTACCAAAAGTTTACCAAAATAGTTCAAATTAATTATCTGACTCCATTATTGGTTCACCAAACACGACCTACATTCATCCAATAATTATACACGCTCGTTTTGAGAGAAAGATGACCAGGAAGCCGGCAACTTCACACGGGAGCGGATTTATTCCTAACAGGAGATCTAATACAAAGCCTGGGGCTCGGTTCCTACCATTACAGCTCTGCGCATCCCTGTACCCAACAGAGGACGACACCCCCCCCTCGTTATCAGAAGTGCGGCTCGTCCTTTACAAAAAAAATCTACCACCTACGGCGTCCTACGCCTTTCATACAGCCTGCCCTGTCCTTCCACCGCACATTGAATCAAAGCACAATCAGCACATATCTTTATTGCATTAAACTGAATACATATAACTTGTAGTCAATCGTATAAAATCCTTTACTGGTTTGTCATCAGTTTGACCTGAGCAGACTGAATCTGTTTGTTCTGAATGAGAGTGTGGGTCATGAAAATACTATGTGTGCAATTTTGAGGTCTTACATTTAAACTAAGTCATATAGCATATGGTCCCGTAGACTGGCAGGCCAAGGTTGGCCTTCTCCGGCGGGCCGTCCCTCCGTCTCTCTTTCCGCTGGCATTCTTCTGTAATCTTGTCGGTGTGCATGTGTGCGTGTGTATGTGCAAGTGTATGTGTGTGTGCATGCGTATGTGCATGTGCTCCGATCTCCAGTTGTTATGTCTTTCGGAATGTGTTTTTCTTTTGATAGCGTCTGTGTGAGTCGTCCAGTGCCTAGTTTGGTATGTTTGCATCTCTACAGCCAATGTGGAGAATGTGCTTCGTCGTATTTGTCCATCAAGTGCTGTGAATGTGAGAGCAGCTCACGGAAATGCTATGTGCGCAAATCTATTCTCACTACTGAGAATTTCAATAAAGTTCACACATTGCAACTAAGTACTATAAATTTAGCATTTAAGAATAATATAATCAGTAAACATCAGGCCTACAATCCCAGTCATTCTTGTGACTTGTGCTTCTAGTTTCATTTGATAATTGCTTTTTGTTTCATCAATGTTGAAAATGTTCAGTAAATATGAACCTGCTAACTTTAATAATCGACATTCTGTCCCGCATGTGTTCAAAATAATGCCAGTAATCAATAGTAATAGACTCCTTCAGTGTGTAAGTGTTTTTCTGGATATTATTTGTCCAGCCGTGGTGTCATAAATGATGATATTTTGATGTGGATTCATTCAAGTAGGCCGAAGTAGGACTTCACTGAAGGCACAGGTGTGAAATGCACTGAAGTAACTTAAAAAGTAAAAGTAAAAAAAAAAATTACGGTTGTTTACGAATGTGCAAGAAAGAAAAATGTTGACAAATGTTGAAAATTATAATATTTTCCAGGAGGTATTTATTTCTTTTTTGTTTATTCATTCAATTCTATACTTATTTCAATATTTGAGTATTATTTTTCTTTCAATATGTAGTATATTTTGTCTTTGAAGTGTGGGTCCTTGCTGACTTCCGGAGAGGCAGCCGAGCAAGGCTGGATTGGTGATGGAAAAGAACGAAAGAAAGAAGAAAGATTTTATTCTCGTCACATGCTGATGTCAAAAAAAGTCTCCCCAAAAACGTGCAAGCCCCCTCTCAGACATTCCCTTCTTTTAGGGAATGCCCAAATAGGACATGAATATCTAATTTTCCCTTGTTGCATATGCATTCCCATCACGCTAGTCTTCGGGATTTCCCTCCAAAAGTCCCCCAGAGGGAGAGCAGATGCGTCTCCCCGTTGATACGACCAGTCTACTCGTGACCACCTTAAATTCCTCTCATACCCTGGAAGGTCACTGACCTGGCGAGAGAATTGCCCCCACCATAAACAATGCTCAGGCCTATTTTCTCTCAGGGCAGTATCTGGTTACATCGGAACTTCAGAACCAAGACTGGTCACTTCTGTGAGCTCCAGTCCCTTCATAGTTTCATAAAGAGAATTACTTCCTATATCTAAATCAGGCCATTTAAAAATACACTACTTATTTTTTCATTTATTTCAATGTATATTTAAGCTTGCTTATGTAATACTACAATATTTATTCAATTATTTTATTATGTGAAATTATATAAATATTAATTTAAACCTTTTTATTTCACACTTGAATATTTCTTAACATATTTGTTCTTTTGAATATGTGTGCAATTTAAATTATTCCATCCATCCAGCCATTTTCTGCCGCTCATCCGGGGTCGGGTTATTGAAATAATTTAAAACATTAGTCATTTTTATAATTCAATATTTATTTCAAGATTAGGACTCTTCTCAATGAGCTCAATATTTATAAAATGTTTCCATATTTCTTATTAATTGAATTAGGTCTGTATGTGGTTGCCAATTTTAATATTTCCCTATTTCATTATATAAATAATCCAACGTATAAAATATTTAATTGGGTATATTTAACAAAATGATAGTTTTTTCCGAAGTGAGATTCTGCTTAGCAACAAACCCCAAACGCTTGATAGAGCTCAACCTAGAAAGTGTATTTAGCCAGTCAGAAATGTATTCAGAAATTGAAATATTAAATGTATCTGAGGGGATATTTGAAGAGTTTGAGTTTTGTTCAATGGACCATACATATACGAGCCAGCCAAACACAGCGAGAAAACCAGCGCTGACTCCAGTCGCCATCAAGTTGCCAACTCCTGACATTCCAAAACCTTTGAGAGAAACTGAGACTGCTTGCGTTTCTCTTTCTTGTTCTTTTTACAGTTCAACTTCGAAATCTGTTTTTCACCTTTTCACAGCGTAATGAAGGCCAGTTGAGCAAGTGGAACAAGTGATTTTATTGATGATTGTGGAAGGCACCGATTTCATAATCACCGTTTCTTCTCACACCTTTTCCATTAGGTACAATTAAAAAGACAACTGAAAAGCATAACGTTAAAAAATGTTATTCCAGGCAAAGGCAATTAATTTTATTTACACGTTTGATGTAAACACACAAAACAAATCATCATCACTCAGACACGTTGCTTCTTCTGGCACTGATCACATTGGCTTAATGTCAATAAAAAAAGCTTTTCAAAATTAAATTCATCATATTTTATTGAAAATCACATTTACATCTGACCACAAATAGTCAGTTTCTTCTGTTTTTTTCGTCTTTTTTTAAGCTTCAAGGATCACAGCAATTCTCGCCAGCACAATCGTGTCTCTCAGCTCCCTGTTTAGTGGCAAATTTTTTAGAACAAACGCTGCAACTGAATGGCTTGTCTCCAGTGTGTGTTGTTGTGTGGATTGTTAAATGCGACTTTTGAGAGAAACTCTTGGCACAAACTGAGCAGGAAAAAGGTTTTTCTCCACTGTGCGTTCTTGTGTGATATGTTATATGTGCCTTTTGAGAGAAGCATTTTCCACAAACTGAGCATGAAAAAGGTTTTTCTCCATGTGTTCTTGTGTGCCGTTTCAAAGACAACTTTGAAGTTGTTGATTTCCCACACTGAGAACATACCCAACTGTCAGTGTGACATGCCCTTTCACCTTTGGCTTGCCCATCATCATCATCATCATCGTCACGAGCGCCTGATAATGTGTCCTCATTTTGTGCTTGTGATGGCCCCCAGTGGTCTTCATCACCTTCTGTTGCCACGTGATGACTTGAGTTGCTGCTTGTAGGCTCCGCCCCTCTGTTGTCCTTACTTTCATCCTTGTTTTCATCTTCAGTCTTTATAGGGACAACGTTCAGTGGTGACTTGTTGATCTCCTCCTCCTCCTCCTCCTTTTTGATGTGAGTCCAGTCTGGCTCCTCTTTCACAGAACGGAGATCATTTTGTCTGACGTCTGCAGGACACAAAAAGACAAATTTGGTTTGGTCAAGTCAAAGCTCAGGCGGCAACTTTGTCTTATAATGTTTCTACCGTGCTACCTTGACTTGTGCCTGCCGCACACGGAGCAATGCGTGCGACCCCGATTTGGATCGGACCATGGGGGCATTTCACAAAATTACGTCCTACGATGTAAACTTCCATTTTCTAGCAGCACAACAGTGATAAACGAGCATTTAAAAAGGAAGCACGTTGCGGCTGATGCCCGATTTCATTCCGAACATAGTCAGACGTTTTTGGAAGCGAGCTGAAGTTAGCACACACAGGCTATTGTGTGCGTCTGATGGAACACCTGTTGTGGTACCCTAACATATTGATGCAGACCACTGGGGGCCATCGCAACATAATGTCATCGATAAAATAGGAATCCTTCAAGTGAAATATGTTTACAAGTATTTCATTTTGCATTTCGAGATAGAACTAAATGTTCCCGGGCTTGTTGGTCGAAAAGGGGGTTGTGACGTTTTCCCTTTTTAACTCATTAAATACCAGCCATTTTCACTGGAGCAACCCGCTCAATCCCAGCGTTTTCCTGGGTTTTGACTAATATTGCAAGGCCCACAGAATATTGTATTCTAATGCTATATAGACATGGAGCACACCAAAAGAAAGATGAGACTCTCTTCTTCCAACAGAAAAAAAAAAAAAAGTTTGTTTCTATCTTTTTCCATTCTTGAGCAATCGCCATTTGAAAATAGCTAAATTTCATGAAAACTCCAATCCCTGGGGAAAAAACGGAGAAAATGAGCTTTTTGTAAACTGATGCGTTTCGACCATAATTTGAACTTTGACACTATTATTTATGGCTTTTATGACACCTCTAACATCTAAATAATGCATGCCTTCTATAAAATACCAAAAAAAAAGCACAAAAAATATGTTTTTGACAACAAAATAAATTTATTTGCACCTAACAGAAAACGACTGAACTGTTGAACTATGTACAAAAATGAAATACATCAGTGTCATACATACTTTTTTTTGTGTGATATAAAATAAAACAGTTGCCTTGATGCAAGGGCACACAACATTTTTTCGATTTTCCTCGGTTGCCATCCAGTGTGTGTGACGCCATCCGGAACCACTGCTTCCTGATGCACAACCTGTAAATATAAACAATTGGAAATATATATTTATTGCTGCATTTTATTGCTGGCGTGTGAAGTTTCATATTATAATTGACCTTTCTTTGCACCAACAAGACGAGGAGGAACCTTCTTGCCGCGGGATGCACAATCTGTGAATTGTAGAAAGTTTGTATGATTACGACACCATTCAGTATTGCTTCCTCGTCGGGGAGGAGTCACGCTTGCTTGAAGTGCACATTCGCTCGCATACTTCCTAGTCGGAGTTGAGCTATGCTCGCGTCTAACTACACATTCACGCAACATATTCTTCCCGCAAGATGCATGATATGTAAAATAAGTGGATATAAGGGCTAACCACATGTTCAATTGTAACTTGCGAGCGTTTATTTCCCTGTTCGGGAGGAGTTATGCTTGCTTAGAAGCGCACATTCGCTCGCTCACTTCCTATGCTCGCGTCTAACTACACATTTACGCGACATATTCTGCGCGCAAGATGCGTGATATGTACAATAGATGCATGATGGCTAAACACATGTTCAATTGTAACTTGCGAGCGTTTACTTCCTCGTCGGCGAGGACTTATGCTCGCGTGTAATTGTGCAATAGAGGCGGCCGGACGAGGAAGTCAGCGAGCAAGCTCGCGTCTAACTACACATTCACGCAACATTTTCTTCCCGCAAGATGCATGATATGTAAAATAAGTGGATATAAGGGCTAACCGCGTGTTCAATTGTAACTTGCGAGCGTTTATTTCCCTGTTCGGGAGGAGTTATGCTCGCGTGTAATTGTGCAATAGAGGCGGCCGGACGAGGAAGTCAGCGAGCAAGCTCGCGTCTAACTACACATTCACGCAACATTTTCTTCCCGCAAGATGCATGATATGTAAAATAAGTGGATATAAGGGCTAACCGCGTGTTCAATTGTAACTTGCGAGCGTTTATTTCCCTGTTCGGGAGGAGTTATGCTCGCGTGTAATTGTGCAATAGAGGCGGCCGGACGAGGAAGTTAGCGAGCAAGCTCGCGTCTAACTGCACATTGACGCGACATTTTCTGTCCGCAAGATGCATGATATGTACAATAAAAGCATGAGGGCTAAAACCACATGTTCAATGGTAACTTGTGAGCGCTTACCTCCTCGTTCGGGGGGGATCTGGTGAGGACTCTCGGCTGCTTTGGCTATTGTCCAAAGGCAGGCGATGCAGGCCGCAAGGCACGCGCAGCCTCTTTAGACGCCTCTTTGTTGTGACGACGATGAAGCGTCATCCTCTCAACCAAAGCGTCTCCAAAGCCTTGATGCTTTTAGGAAGCTTTTTTTTTTACAAAAAAACATTCCTCGATCGTCATTTGCTTGGAGGATTTCATTGCTAACGCTACTAATGCGACTGCTGCTAGTGCTGCTGCTACCCACGCTGCTCTCCACGCTTATAAGTCTACCCCAGGATCCCGCCCCCCCATTTGTACCTCTGGCGCAGATTCAAGGCGAATTTTCTGCACCTCTGCCCCCTGCTGGGTGATTTTTACATGATTCACAATGCGGACAAGGCTGATTCTCAGTCAGAGGTTGCATCAGACCCTTATGTACACTATGACGCAAAAAAAACAAAAAACGTATTTATACGTCTTTGGTAGAGGGCGCCATTGCTTTAAAAGACGTATTTATACGTCCAAGGGAGTAAATGAGTTAAGACCATTGTAAGCCAGTACAAAGTTCATAAATAAGACCAATACGTACTTGATTTTTTAAAAAACTTAACCCTTTGTGTTTTATCCACTAAAATTCATCAACCGCCATTGATCTTATTGCCGCAGTGTGCACAGTTTTTAGAGTCAGTTTGAATCATTCCAGAAGGAATTGCTTGAACTAGATATGTCATAGAAGTTATTGTCAAAAACGAGACAAGCCTTCATAAATGAATCACCCAGCCAAGATTGTCTTTGTCACTTGCGAGGAGCAGTCCGCCAAAGAGAAAAGCTTTCCCGCTCCTGTGCTGCGTTTTATTGAAGCACAGCAAAGCATTTTGAATATGCAAACTCATAAAGAATGAAAAAACATGAACACTTTGACTTTATCACACCCGTCCACACACATCCTGTTGTTTGAACGGTTTCAGGTTACAATACATTTTTTGGGTCACACTTCTGTTAAACGCGAACGGTTTCCTGTCAAACACGGTTCAAGACGTGCATCTGTTTTTGTGACTTCCTGCTAAACTGCCAGCATAGACACAACTCTGTTACCACTGAACTCACGTTTTCCTGTTTAAGAACGAACCGGGAAGGGACCTGCTCTGCCGAAGTCGTCTTCATGCAGCGCCTTTTCTGATTTCCTTATATTTCAGCACTTCATTGAACTACTTGTTGGCCTGTTTGCTATTTCTGTTCTATCTTTTCTGTTCCCAATTCCCCGAATTAGGTGATGGCGATTCACTTGGAAGTGGCTGTACTGAATTTACACCAACTGACCGGTACAAGATCGAAGGCTCATCTTCGGATATGCTGCCATGGTGATTACGGCCCTGGATGAGGACCCACTCCACTGAAGTCATCTTCCTGCAGCACTTCATTCAATTGACTCTTATATTATCTCATCTATTATTGCATAGCATCATTGTATGTGTCAAATGTTGCCCAGTTGGCATCCATTGCAGCCTGGTCATCCTGGAAGGGGGATTCCCCCATCTGTGGTCCCTTCTCAAGGTTTCTCACTTTTCCCCTAATGAGGTTTTGTGAGTTTTTCCTTGCCCTCCTGGGGGTTAAGATCGGGGATGTCGATTGTGGCTATGTAAAGCCCTTTGAGACTGTCTGTGATTAAGGGCTATACAAATAAAATTGACTTGACTTGACAAGTCCATGTTTTTGTGACCTTCTATTAACCTGTGTGGTTGATGTGTGGGTCTGGCTCAGCTTCCCTCCGGACAGGTCGCCAAGCATGACAGATTTGGTGATGGAAAGAACCTCCCTGACACAGTCATTTTGGTTCGAAAGAGATTTTATTCTTGTCAAATGCTGATGTCAAAAGAAGTCTCCCCAAAAAAGAGAAAGGGAAAGGGTGTCTCCTCCCTTTCCTTCTTATTGGGAATGGCCACACCGGACATGAATGTCTAACTTTACCTTGTTGCATATGCATTGTCATTGTACGATTTTGCCCCCAAAGCCCCCTACGGCGAGAGCAGATGTGGTTGCTATTTCAAGTGACCTTCTGGTGCCATCCTGACTGCTTCTATCACCTCGAGTGCTCCACACCTAAAGCTGGTCAAGCCTTTTGGACAGTATCTCGTTTACAATGGAATTTCCACACAAAGACTGGTCACTTCTTAAGACTCCAATTCCCTCATAGTTATTTAAGAGAATTACTAAAATGTTCATAAGAGTGAATAGAAAAATACACTACATATTTCCCCCTTCGAGGCAATCTTGTCCTGATAAAGCAAAAACGACACCAGCATGTCACCAAAAATCCCATTCCAACCTTTTTATTAATGCATTGTCTATAATTTTGGAAACCTAATTGACTAAAACCTAAATCATGTTCAAGGCATGCTACATAAAGGTAGTTTAACTCGGAAAACTAAGTATAATAAGGCCAAATTGCTCCGTGGCGTCACTCTAACACCTCCTGCAAGACCACACATAAATCCAGCAATAATTCCAAAAAATCCCAAATCAACCATCTCGGTCACGAAGGAGTTTCCCCCGCAATGATAGATCTTTAAGCAAACCGGCAGTAACACTCACAATTTCCAGTGTAGTCCATGTGGAGGCATCAAAGCTTCGCTGAACCTTCGTCAAAACCCCCGCCCCCTTCGAAAGAGTGGGGAAAAAGGGGGAGATCCTTTCTAACACTTTCTAGTAAACCTATATTCACAGGTCAAGTAGGATGAAGGAACACCGTTACAGAACAGAATAAATCCACAGCGTAATAAATGCATGATGGGACAAGACACATAAACACACAAAACAAAAACACGAGTCCAATGATATGCAAAAACATAGTTGAGGCCACGCTCCAGCGTGAGAATCCCATGGCATCGTCTCCCTCGAGAGATGCCAAGCCCTCGTCACCGACGAGCTCTTGCAAACAGTATTGTTTCAGATTATCACGTCCACATCCTATGACCCTCATAGGAGTCCTCCTCGTCGCTTGCTCCAAGTGAGATTGCAGTCTACATCCAACTCCATCTACACTTCAACTGAAACACAACAAGCAGACACACTCCACACAAAAATTGAGCACCAGAGATGCCAAAGAAACCATTTTCCACAAGAATGAGTCCATTCCAGGATGTGGAGGGCACCAAGCCATTATCTCCGGAATGCCCCCTTTTGCCCCCAAGCTGTGCCGGCATTAACTCTGTCAAATGGGGGATTTCGCAGATATAGCGAAAACAAATTGGAGAAGCTGTGGAGCAGAGCACAACATCAGTCAGACCCCGGGTCCACAAGCCCTCTGGCAGAGACGCAAACAGAGCTTTCGCTTCAGAGTGACCCCATTCACTGTCTACCATACTGTCGAGAAATTCGGAAAATGTTTCATAACAGAGGAATTCGTAATGGGTGCTGAAACACCACACCCTGCAAGTGACATGGAGTATTCAACATCTGAAATTAACTCTGCCAACCGTCTTCACCAATGGGCCTAAATCTTGAGTATGATGATGCGCACCGATAGTTAATGTGATTTGTGGCTCCGCGAACAGAGACAATTCATACCGTTTCCTCTGCTCTGGGGCAAGGCACACATGCGAGGCAGCACCGGTAGACATCACAAATACATAATCCTAATGCAAGATGCACTTCTGACCCTCGGAATTGGGTGAATGCATCCTGACAAACCAAATCATAAGAACTGAGTGTTCAATGCAAAGGACCAATTGGTGGTTTGAAAGGGTGGAGGCGGCTACACCGCGCAGACCAGAGCAGGAACAAGGACGTACCACCCGCGGGAGGATGGAGACCCTGGTCTCAGAGCTGCCCAGTCTACCGGAACGGAGGACAACATATGCTTCCCCCGGCGGAAGCGCACAGTCATATTCAGTCCCTTCTGGAAATTCAGTCCCACTCGAATTCCAGTGTTTGTTTCACAGGTGCGGGTTCGGTCCACGGCAGTGACTCGGCCAATCTCAAGTGTCCCACAAGGGTGACAGTGTTGTTGCTCACTGGGATATGCAGAAGGAGCTTGCAAAGCGTGGAATATCTTGTTCCACCATCAAAAACTGTTGTCCATCAATCGTCACCGGAATGCCAAGACCTGCCGGTCCTTGAATGCTGAGGCTCCACGGGCACCCCTATCGTGGAACGGGGTCCCAATCGGGTTGAGGCATCAACTGTGCGTTTGGAAGCCATAGAAGCGTTGTCAGAGGAGGGGGTAGCGATGGCGCCCCGTGCTAGTGGAGCTCTTTGTGACTGGCATGGCGCTGGACCACAGGATGGTACATTTCAGGAAGTGGCTCGGTTTGGACCGCTCATCACCCAGTGACCCCACAACCCACAGCAAGAGCACGTCCCACTCACAACCCATGTCTATAACCACCCCTACTTCTGTTACGTGACCTTGTTGACTGGCCGGTGCGGACAACAATCCTGCTGTGGCGCTGCGTCACCAGAACCTGGCCCAGGAGCAGCGGAAATGGCAAGAGCAGACGCAATGGGAGCTGCATGCGTCGGCTGCTGCATTAGCTGCTTCCCCCCGGTTTTATTTGATTTTTTTTCCCCAAAATCATTTTTCCTTTCCCGGTGAATTAGCACTCTTGGCCCCCTGAACCCGCAACTGTAATAATTCTTTTTCTACATCCAATACAATATTTTCTTTCATCGATGCAAAAACGGGGGTTCTACTCATTCTGATTAGCAGTTTCTCATTGACGGACTGTTTCGCTTGATGTCAGTAACTGGGAGGCGCACGCCCTTGAGGACGGCCACCCGGCACAGCTGAGTGGTGGTGACACTATTGGACGGGTCACTGGCGGAAGCTTCAATCCATTCGTGTCTCGCCCCGTCTCCCATAAGAGCTCACCAACTTAATCCCTCATCATATTTTACAAATGCCAATGCCAATTGGTTTTGTCTTCTGTTTATGATTCATATTCAATCCCCATGAACACGTCAATTATAATTTAGCTATTCTTTTTTAACTAACTAATATAACCCCGTTTTCCTCAACCCATGAGTCAGTATTCTTTGAAGTGGATTATCCGCAGACTAAAAATTTCTAATTTAATTTATATCAATTAACTGTAAATCAAAAGTCCCCTCATAACATGATAATTCATCATATTCCTGTCATTTCCATCTCAAAATGTCGTTCCATTAATTGAATTACCGTAGTACATCGGTCGCAAAACTGAAGTATGGAACATTAGATGGGGTTTTTTTTGTTTTGCATGACCTTTAACCTTGCATGTTCTGTTTCAACAAAATTGTATCTCTTATCTGTGTTAACGATTTCATCACTCAGGGCTTTTCCGTGTTGACAAATCCCATTCCACGGAACATGCATTCATTCTTTTATGATCTTATATTTCTGTATTTAATTCACCGCTTCTTGCAATGAAGATTAATTTCACCCCAATGATTATGTAGCCAATTATCTTTCTCATTCTAATTTTGCTTTAGTTATAATCCAAAATTTTAAACATTTTTTATGCTGCATCTTTCAATGCACACTAGGACGCACACGCGTTAGTTGAACTGATAAAACGGAATATTAATGCAATCACATACGGCTTTTAGAAGGGGCAATTCGGCACTGGTTTATAACTATCACCCCTTATCTCCTGCGTGGGGGCTGCCTGACTTCTTGGTCCCACAGTAGATGGTAGCCAGGTTTTTGATTTTGCGTGGCCTTGACCAGAACACGAGTAATCAAAGGGTACATATCTGAACAGCGGAGTCGAACCGGCCCAGACTTAATGCATTATTCTTGCTACGTACCAGCGAAACTGTCGGCTCAGCCCCAGGCTCTCCACACAACGGTACGTCTCGATCCTTACTGTGTTCCATGCCACAAAGTGCCCAATACGATACGTGGAAGCACGCTTCTCTTCATTATTTCTATTTTCAGCTCATAATTTTCCTGCTAAAATTTACACCCTGGCCAGGGTCTGTGCTCAAACTGAGCTTATTCACGACTATGTTGTCTATAGCTATAGTTTTACACTTATTTCTCATCTCTTTAAGCACTAGACCTTTCTTTTCTTTATCTTCTGCACATTTCTCCCGCACTAGTCCCCATTTACTTAGTTCCTATTATATTTTTTTCATTTATTTATTTTTTCTAAATACTTTTTCTAATGTTCTTGCATAGTGTGGTTACTTTGACACATTTTAATGTCTTAATCAATCATTATAGAGGCCTCTTGTTTAAACAATAACTGAAACTAACACAGGCACATTTTCCATGACCAACCAGAGAGCAGACCCACACGCACAAGCTCTCTTTAACGACGCCAACAGCCCCGACCGCTTGGACACAGGCGCACAACACCCATTGTGAGTAAAAGCATCTCACCGAAAGTTCAGCCGGCCGGCTGTTGAACGCCTGCGCCCCAGCACCCTGAGACCCTCAATGGAGCAAAATGCCAAAACGGTGGTATATTTTGTTGTTGATGTGTGGGTCTGGCTCAGCTTCCCTCCGGACAGGTCGCGGAGCATGGCAGAATTGGTGATGGAAAAAAATTCTCTGACACAGCCATTTGGGTTAGAAAGAGATTTTATTCTCGTCACATGCTGATGTCAAAAGAAGTCTCCCCAAAAAGAAAAAAGGGAAAGGTGTCCCCTCTCTCCGGCCTTCCCTTCTTATAGGGAGTGGCCACACCGGACATGAATATTGAAGGTTTGTACAGTGAAACCCCGCTACTTCGCGGTTCACCTTTCGCGGGTTCAGTGCTTCGCGGGTCTAAAAAATATTCGGGGGCATTGTAGTTTCGCCGAGCAGCACGACGGGGCGCTGGAGCGGTTAGACGGCCGGCGTGCGCCGAAGAAGAGCGTGGGAGAAGAAGAGAGTGGACAGAGAAGAGCGACATTTCGCCTCGCTCGGGGCCTTGCGAGAGTTCCGGAGGAGACCGGCCGGCGTGCGTGCGTGGCAGTCAAGCCGTAGAGGAACAACCTCCGCCCGTTTCGTTCGGGACCGGTGTCGTGCCAAAGTACTTATTACCCCTGCCAAAATCTGCATCCCCTGTCGCGGGAGCGCGCACGCATTGACTGAAGGCGGCGCGATGTTACTACGTTTGTTTTCATTGAAAGGCACGAAGAATGTATGAGTTTGTGTTTTTGATTTGCTTTCATTTAAACTAGGGTTTCCATCAGTGGTAGTCTTAATCGGTGTGGTTTTCAGCACACCATTCGCTACAATTCAACACGTCAAGTAAGCGTTAGACTGCGCCAAAATCGGGTGGGGTGGGGGGGGGGAATTCCCTCCATTTGCATTCGTTAGACCAAAGAAATTTTGCAATCAATGAAGCTACCATACGGGAATTTAAGTGATCAAAACACGATGGAAAGGGGAGAGTATGAGTGAAGTGGGCTATATCGTGTTTCCAGCGAGATCAAATTAAGTGTCAACATACACATAGGTGGTATCCTGTTAGAGAACACGTAATTGTATTCCAATTGACTGATTTGTTTATTTTTTATAACCACCGATAGCTGCGTCAAGAGTAGCAAAAGAATAAAAAAATAAAGTCACTCGCGTTCTGCGTCGGACTCGAGGTGCATTCACTGACCACTTACGCAGTAGGAAAGTTACCAGGGGTGACTGATTCTGGCAGCCCCCCCCCCTGATAACTTTGCCTAGAAAAGAGGGATCCTGCTCAAATTTGCCACACATACTCAAAATGACCCAATAGGTACACAGAATAAGTCACTTGATGGTTGGGGTCAATTTTTGAGATTAGAGGGGGGGTACTTATTGTGGCAGAGGCTGCCAGAATCAGTCCCCCCCTGGTAACTTTCCTACTGCGTATGCTAAATTTGTATGACTAAGTTTAAATGTAAGACCTCAAAATTGCACACATAGTATTTTCATGACCCACACTCTCATTCAGAACAAACAGATTCAGTCTGCTCAGGTCAAACTGATGACAAACCAGATAGCACTTCGTGGACAAATACGACAAAACACATTCTCCACATAGGCCATAGAAGATACAAACATATCAAGTTGGGCAGGGGAGGACGTCACAGGGACACTATCAAGAACACCAAAAACATAACAATTTCATCTGTGAAAACATAGACCACACAATCTGTACACTGACGAGATTACAGGGGAAGGAGAGACTGAGAGACTGCCGCCTGCCTGAGAAGGTCAGCCTTGGACGTGGGACGTGGAACGTGGGAAGGAGCAAGGACGACAGATTCAACCTACATGTCCCTTGACAAAGAAAACCTCCTAGAAAATGTGAGGCTGGGCTGAGATCAGCGCAACATTTTTTGATTGGGCTCGTCCGAGTACAGTTTCTCGTCAGATTAAGAAAAAGCCGCCTAGATATCTGTATTTGTACGATTACCTGAACTCCAGAAATCGAAGAAACTAAAATATCGCAACCCTAATCAGCTGTTGTTGAGTCTTTATTTGGCCCTTTTCTTCTTGAGTACAAAAAACGAACACGCATTGGAGTAAGTTTGGCTTTGAAGATTCATTTACTAAATGTTTCTCATTTTCTCAGTGGCTCAACTCCAACAGTGGATATAAAAATACACAACATCTGTCAGCATAGTTTTGAAACATAATGACATGACAAACTTAATTTCTTTTGCAACATATAAATACCGGAATATGTAAAATGTTAAATAATCAGTTCGAATTTTAAAATGGGGAAAAAAAACACGGAGTTTACCCCCCACAAATGGTTATTCTTTGGCATATATTTTCGGCACTGATTTCATTTGGCATAAACAATTGCTCAGCAGACCTGCAAGTAAAAGGCAATATTTAAAAATAAAACGGCAATAACCTTGAACGATTTCCCCAAACAGCTTAATGTTGTGATGCATATTTTTAACGATAGAAAGTCGTTCTTTACAAAGCAAATGAGAGTAAAACGTGTACAAACCTGCTTCGTTCTCTTCTTTTATTCCACAAAGTTCCTCTTTGTACTTGGGTGTCGTTCTTTCACACATTTTCAAACGTCAATCTCAACAAATCCGCACTTGGTCTCTGCTTGGCGATAACTCGTGTGCTTCTCTTCGTTCGATGAGATGAAAGAAAGATGGCATCGTTTTTCAAAGTCCCACTGAAAGGATTTCCTGTTCGTCACGAAAGCGGAAGAACAGGACACACCCCGCTGTGATATGATTGGCTGCTGGCTGTGTGGAGCACTGTCACCAACTCACCGACAGATGTCGCCATTTGCGATGCAAATCATCGTTATCTTCTTCTAAACAGAGAAAAACCTAAGACGCACATGAACAAACATTTTAGTTCCCAAATATGAACTTGAGAGATGTATTGAATTTTACTTTTGTTGCTGGTTTTGTTTTCACATCTGACACCATGTTGTTGGTTGGACAGTATTCCAAATGTATTTCTCTATTATTAACAGTTGACATGATAAAGTGAAACTTTATGTCAACATATTTGCCTTTTTACAGGGTTTTTCGCCAGCGACGTGGTTGCGAATTTTAAATTAAAATACATCACTGTTTTATTCTCTAAATGTTAGAGTCTTAAAAAATGGTTTCAGTGTTTATAACTTAACTAACTTAAATATTTCATTATTCGTTTCAGTATTCATTAAATTACGGTGATTCATTATTTATTTCAAGATTCATTGAACTGTTTTAGTAATAATTTAGTATTCAATGTTTACTCGTTACTGTAGTTACTTTTTCAATATTTGTGTCACTATTTTGTTCAATCTTAATATTAATATTAATAAGGCTTTGGCCTTACAGCAAGCAAACCAACTTGGTGTAAGGCCTCAACCGCAGAGAGAAGAAAAATGGTCGTGGAGGAGGTGCGCCGCCAGGAAGAGGCTGAAAGGTCTGCAAAGGCTGTCTCGCTTGCCAAGCAGGGACAGTGGATGAGGTGGGAAGGCCTGGAGAAAAGAAAGCTTGGCTGGAGGGATCTCTGGGAGATGGAAGCTAGCAACATCAGCTTCATCATCAGAGCTACCAATGACGTGCTCCCATCCCCAAAAAACCTCCACCAGTGGTATGGCGAAGATCCAACCTGTGCCCTCTGCCCAACACCAGCAACTCTCAAACACATCCTGACTGGTTGTAAGACCAGCCTCACACAAGGCCGCTATACCTGGAGGCACAACCAGGTTCTCAAGAGCTTGGCAGCAGTGCTTGAAAGCAAGAGAATTACCATCAACTCCTTGCCCTTAAGAGCCACCACTACCATTACAGCACCAAAATTTGACCGAGAGGGACAGAAAAAGCCCAACCATGCTTTTCTCAAGACAGAAGTTGGTCAGCTAACCAAAGGCCCGGGATTGGAAGATGCTGGTCGACATAGGTCAGCAACTAATCTTCCCAGCAGAGATTGCAGCCACCACCCTAAGGCCAGACTTAGTGCTGTGGTCACCTTCACTGAAGGCTGTCTACATTGCAGAGCTGACAGTCCCGTGGGAAAATGCAGTTGAAGAGGCCTATGAGCGTAAGAAGTTGCGCTACACTGAACTGGCGGCGGACGCACAACAACGAGGGTGGAAAGCCAAGGTCTATCCCGTCGAAGTTGGATGCAGAGGGTTTGTGGCCTCATCAACCATCAAGCTGCTGAAAGACCTGGGCATCCATGGACAGGCTCTGCGGCACACAGTCAGATCGTTCTCTCAAGCGGCTGAAAGAAGCAGCCAGTGGATCTGGATGAAGAGGAAGGACCCCTATTGGGCTCATAGATCAGCAACATGACCCCCGCGCCCCCTCCCCATCCCACCACTAATCTCCGTCATCCCACTTGAGTACCCAGGGCAGAACCATCCACCACAGTTGATTGGGCATGGGACACAAGCGCGGGCGTGATCAACCCGCCGCTGGCCACCATCGATGAGGGTGTCTAGTGATAAAGGCCGAAACACCCAGTGATTTGATGGAACACTACTGACGATGTGTCCCAAATTGACATCTCTCCCATCCCAACCATGAGACACAAGCCCCATGCCACTCTCAACAGCAAGCCTAACCTCATGCGAATACCATCTATCGGCACAATGGACAGTTTACCATCACGTGCAGTGTTTTATGATTCTATATATATATATATTTATATATATATATATATATATATATATATATATATATAATTTTTGGGGGACGAAGAAATATATTTCAGAAATCCGTGATTAAAGCGTGACATCATCAGAAGGCGCGAGGGCCACCGAAAAACCCTTTTTTATCTCATCTTTTGGCGGATCATATCAAATATAACGAACTAAATGGGATCAACATTTTAGGCTCAGAGCTGACTATCACTCAGTTAGCAGACACGGGGAGGACATGCAAACTCCACACAAGATGGCCGGAGCCGGGATCGAACCCGATCAGCTCCGGCCATCTTGTGTGTCCTCCCCGTGCCTGCGTGGGTTTCCTCCGGGTACTCCGGTTTCCTCCCACATTCGAAAAACATGCATGGCATGCCGATTGAACACTCGAAATTGCCCCTAGGTATGAGTGTGAGCGCGGATGGTTGTTCGTCTCTGTGTGCCCTGCAATTGGCTGGCAACCAGTTCAGGGTGTCCCCCGCCTACTGCCCGAAGATAGCTGGGAAAGGCTCCAGCACTACCCCCACCACCCCCGCGACCCTAGTGAGGAGAAGCGGTTCAGAAGATGGATGGATATATATATATATATATATATATATATATATATATTTTTTTTATATATATATATATATATATATATATATATATATATATATAAGTGGTGTCAGAAAAACGTGTTTAATCCAACACCCCTCTTTAACGGCGTCAATATTTTTAACGAGCGATTACGACTCATCTTGGCCTAATAAACAAAGTAGTCCTATGACGTAGCACTGACGCTTGCGAGACCGGAAAAAAAACATCAAGCATGCGAAATTTAGGACACGCCTGCATGGGCTTGCTGTGGGGATTTTTCGCCGGTTTATAGAACTAAAAGCATCATGGCGATTGGTAAAAATGACGCAAATTCAATTCTGAACGGCAATTTTTTTTTTTAACTTACCTCATGGTGTCATTGATAAGAGCAAAGTCATTTGTGTGTATTGCCATCGTGAACTGAACTCCTATCGCAGCACGTCCAGTTTAAAATACCATTTGATTGCCAAGTACACCGCTGATGCCAATTCTCCAGCCCCTTTTCAAACCCAGGCATCCATGGATAATTTGCAACTGAAACCGATGGATGGATCAACTAAATTGAGACTCACCAAAGCCATAGCGAAGTCGGTGGCCACTGCGTGTAAGCATCGTGGAGGACGAAGGTCTGGCTGAAATACTTGGCATTGCGTCTATAGATATCTTCATTGTAACCCTCATTCAAGATTTGCAGGAAGCGGGGAAGGCGGAAGCGGTCGCGCTCATCGTCAGGAGAACGTGATGATGTGACCTCATTATGTGCTTGTGACCCCCAGTGGTCTTCATCACCCTGTGATAACTTCAGCTGCTGCTTGGAGGCTCCGCCCCTTTGGCGCCCTTTGTTGTCCTCACTCTCACCCTTGTTTTCATCTTCAGTCTTTATAGGGACACAATTCAGTGGTGACTTGTTGATCTCCTCCTCCTCCTTTTTTATGTGAGTCAAGTCTGGCTCCTCTTTCACAGAACAGAGATAGTAGGATAGTAGGACACAAAAAGACAAAACACACATTTGGTTTGGTCAAGTCAAACCTCAGGCGGTGACTTAATTGTTTCTACACTGCTACCTTGACTTGTGCCTGCCTCACATAGAGCAATGCGTGCCACCCGGATTTGGACCGGTCCATGGGGTAGGGGGGAATTTCACCAAATTAAACCTCCCTTTCATAGCAGCACGGCAGTGATAATCGAGCATTTAAATACATAAACACCCCAAAAAGGCCAAAAAATGGACAAAGCTGCATAATATGATTTTATTTATTTTTTTTACATATGCTTTAGGAATGTTTATATTTGAGAACGCTGTTTTTTTTGTGTCCACTGTGTGAAGGTTCATTTGTTCTGACATACCTTATGATCCTAGGATCTGGTTTTTAGGAGATGTTGATATGATTCATGTGGATTGTCACAAATATAATTTGTTAGCCAGCACTGTTGGGAAAAAAATAGTACTCGTCAATTGGAAGTGTGAGAAGTCACCATCTTAGAGTCACAGGTTGAATGAACTTTCTTCTTATTGTACGGCAGAAAATATTTTGTTTGGAGTTCGGAGGAAGCCCACAATCTTTGGAAAAATCTGGGGAAATTTCCTTTACATTATGCCAACGTTGTCTCCTACCGGGTAGCATTTCTGTACTTGACAGAGGTTGTTCAAATATTTTTGGTTTAGCGGTAATGTAGCATAATATTTATTTATTTATATTTTTCATCTTGACCCTTAGTTGGATTTTTATACTTGCAAAAAAGATGTTTGATTGGTTTGTGTGTATGCTGTTTTGATGTTAATAAAAGCTAAATAAAAAAAAGGCAAAAACCTTGAACGCATTTTCCTCTAACAAATGGATGTGTTGATGCATATAGTTAACGATAGAAAGTTGTTCTTTACAAGTAACCAAACCTTGACCCAGAGAGTCTCAACAACTATAGCCCGGTTTCAAATCTTCCGTTTATTGCAAAAATTCTTGAAAAAGTCGTAGCGCAACAACTTAATGAATATATGACTGCTAATAATCAATTTGAACCTTTCCAATCGGGTTTTAGAGCCGACCACTCTACTGAGACGGCCCTTGCTAAAGTTACGAATGATCTTCTCATAGCTATGGACGCCGACACCTCATCAATATTACTCTTACTCGATCTTAGTGCCGCTTTTGATACCCTTGATCATAACATATTAAAACGCCTTGAAACGTGTGTTGGCATTTCAGGTTCAGCGCTTTCTTGGTTTAATTCGTATCTGTCGGAGAGGACGCACCGTGTAATTCATGGCAATGCGACTTCGGATCTTTGTAAGATCACATGTGGAGTTCCGCAGGGATCGGTACTTGGACCTCTATTGTTTAGCATCTGCATTCTACCGCTTGGTGATATTATACGGAAATATAACATTAGTTTTCATTGTTATGCTGATGATCCGCAATTATCCATGCCGTTGGATATAACGAAGCCGCGCGATTGCTATAAATTAGAGGCATGCCTTGCCGAAATTAAACAATGGATGTCTTTCAATTTGTTGCGTCTTAACTCAGATAAAACCGAGATGCTGATCATTGTACCAGCGCGTCATCTGTACCTTTTCAAAGACACCACTCTGAGTATTGATAAATGTAATATTGCCCAAAAGGATTCAACAAAAAATCTCGGTGTTATATTTGACGCAACTATATCATTTCAAATCCACATTAAAAATATTACTCGAACTGCGTTTTTTCATCTGCGTAACATTGCTAAAATTCGCCCAATTCTATTAACTTGTGATGCAGAAATCTTAATCCATGCGTTTGTTACGTCTCGCCTCGACTATTGTAACGCTTTGCTCTTGGGTCTCCCCATGTCGAGTATTAAAAGTCTGCAGTTAGTTCAAAATGCAGCAGCTAGACTCTTAACTAAGACGAGAAAGTTTGATCATATTACCCTGATATTAGCCAATTTGCATTGGCTTCCGGTCCACTTGAGATGTGATTTTAAAGTTCTGCTACTTACTTTTAAAATATTGCACGGCTTAGCACCTTCCTATCTCGTTGACCTCGTGGTACCATATGTTCCGTCCCGAAACCTTCGCTCACAAAATGCTTGTCTTTTCGTGATCCTCCGAGCCAAAAAGAAGTCTGCAGGTTCTAGAGCGTTCTCTATTCGGGCACCAATGCTTTGGAATGCACTACCCTCAGATATTAGAGGTGCCACTTCAGTAGAAATGTTCAAAACACTATTAAAGACGCATTTATACTCTTGTGCATTTAGCTGAAATATCTGTTGGCCTGTTTACTGCCGCTTCTTCTCTTTTCTGCCCCCTCTTCCCCTGCTTGGGAATTAGGTGATGGGGACATGCTTTGAAGATTACGGCACTGACCAACCGGGAAGGGACCTGCTCTGCCGAAGTCGTCTTCATGCAGCGCCTCTTCTGATTTCCTTATATTTCAGAACTTCGTTGAACTACTTGTTGGCCTGTTTACTGCTTCTGTTCTTTGGTTTTTTTTCTGTTCCCAATTCCCGGGCTTGGGAATTAGGTGATGGTGATTCACTTGGAAGTGGCTGTTCTGAATTTACACCAACTGACCGGTACAAGATCGAAGGCTCATCCTCGGATATGCTGCCATGGAGATTACGGCCCTGGATGAGGACGCACTCCACTGAAGTCATCTTCCTGCAGCACTTCTTTTGATTGACTCTCAGATTATCTCATCTAACATTGTATAGCATCATTTTATGTGTCAAATGTTGCCCAGTTGGCATCCATTGCAGCCTGGAAGGGGGATTCCCCCATCTGTGGTCCCTTCTCTAGGTTTCTCACTTTTCCCCTACTGAGGTTTTTTGAGTTTTTCCTTGCCCTCCTGGGGGTTAATATCAGTGGATGTCGATTGTGGTTATGTAAAGCCCTTTGAGACTGTCTGTGATTAAGGGCTATACAAATAAAATTGACTTGACGTGACGCATATGCATTCCCATCACGCTAGTCTTTGGGATTTCCCTCCAAAAGTCCCCCAGAGGGAGAGCAGATGCGTCTCCCCGTTGATACGACCAGTCTACTAGTGACCACCTTAAATTACTCTCATACCCTGGAAGGTCACTGACCTGGCGAGAGAATTGCCACCACCATAAACAATGCTCAGGCCTATTTTCTATCTCTTTTATTCAGAAAGTGAAATATTAAATGTATGTGAGGGGATATTTGAAGACTTTGAGTTTTGTTCAATGGACCATACATATACGACCCAGCCAAACACACAGAGAAAACCAGCGCTGACTCCAGTCGCCATCATGTTGCCAACTCCTGACATACCAAAACCTTTGAGAGAAACTGAGCCGATTTGCGTTTCTCTTTCTGGTTCTTTTCATAGTTCAACTTCTAGTTTAGTTTTTCACCTTTTCACACTGCGTAATGAAGGCCAGTTGAGCAAGTGGAATAAGTGATTTTATTGATGACTGTGGAAGGTACCGATTTCATAAGCAGTTTCTTCTCACACCTTTTCCATTAAGTACGATTAAAAAGACAACTGAAAAGCATAACGTTAACAAATGTTATTCCAGGCAAAAGCAATTAATTTTATTTACATGTTTGAAGTAAACACACAAAAAAAAAAAATCATCACTCAGACACAATGGTTCTTCTGGCAATGATCACATTGGCTTAGTGTCAATAAAAGAGCTATGCAAAACTAAATTTATCATATTTCATTCAAAATCACATTTACATCTTACCACAAAGAGTCAGTTCCTTCAGTTTTTTGTTTTCTTTTTTTAAGCTTCAAGGATCGCTGCTATTCTCACCAGCACAATCGTGTCTCTTAGCACTCCGTTTAGTGGAGAATTTTTTAGCACAAACGCTGCAACTGAATGGCTTGTCTCCACTGTGCGTTCTTGTGTGGATTCCTAAATTTGACTTTACAGAGAAGCTTTTGCCACAAACTGAGCAGGAAAAGGGTTTTTCTCCACTGTGTATTCTTCTATGTTTAGTTAAATCTTGCTTTTGAGAGAAACTCTTGCCACAAACTGAGCAGGAAAAAGGTTTTTCACCACTGTGTGTTCTTGTGTGTCTTGTTAAAGTTGACTTATTCAGGAAGCTTTGGCCACAAACTGAGCAGGGAAAAGGTTTTTCACCACTGTGTGTTCTTGTGTGTTCTGTTAAATATGTCTTTCTTGAGAAGCATTTTCCACAAAATGAGCAGGAAAAAGGTTTTTCACCACTGTGTGTTGTTGTGTGTTTTGTTAAACTTATCTTCTGAGAGAAACTCTTGCCACAAACTAAGCAGGAAAAAGGTTTTTCTCCAGTGTGTGTTCTTGTGTGCCTTGTTAATTGTGCCTTTTGAGAGAAACTTTTGCCACAAACTGAGCAGATTAAAGGTTTTTCTCCAGTGTGTGTTCTTGTGTGCCTTACTAAAGACTTTGGAGAGAAGCATTTACTGCAAACTGAGCAAGAAAAAAGTTTTTCTCCACTGTGTGTTCTTGTGTGGTTTGTTAAATGCGACTTTTGAGAGAAACTCTTGCCACAAACTGAGCAGGAAAAGGGTTTTTCTCCAGTGTGTGTTTTTGTGTGCCCTTTTAAAGACAACTTTGAAGTTAATGAGTCTGTGTGACATGCCCTTTCACCTTTGGCTTGCCCATCATCATCATCATCATTTTCATCATCATCATAAGTATCATCATCGTGATGAGCATCTGATAATGTGTCCTCATTATGTACTTGTGATGGTCCCCATTGGTCTTCATCACCTTCTGTTGTCACGTGACTACTTGAGATGCTGCTTGGAGGCTCCGCCCCTCTGTTGTCCTCACTCTCATCCTTGTTTTCATCTTCAGTCTTGATTGGGACACCGTTCACTGGTGACTTGTTGATCTCCTCCTCCTCCTTTTTGATGTGAGTCAAGTCTGGCTCCTCTTTCACAGAACAGAGATTGTATTCACTGACGTCTGTCGGACACAAAAAGACAAACACACATTTGGTTTGGTCAAGTCAAAGCTCATGCGGTGACTTTGTCTTATATTGTTTCTACTGTGCTACCTTGACTTGTGCCTGCCGCATACGGAGCAATGCGTGCGACTCCAACTTGGACCGGACTATGGGGGCATTTCACAAAATTACGTCCGACGATGTAAACCTCCTTTTAGCAGCACAACAGTGATAAACGAGCATTTAAAAAGGAAGCACGTTGCGGCTGATGCCCGATTTCATTCCTGACATTGTCACAGACGTTTCTGGAAGCGAGCTGAAGTTCGCACACACAGGCTATTGTGTGCGTCTGATGGAACACCTGTTGTGGGACCCTAACATCTTGATGCAGACCACTGGGGGCCATCGCAACATAATGTCATCGATAAAATAGGAATCCTTCAAGTGAAATATGTTTACAAGTATTTCATTTTGCATTTAGAGATAGTTTCATCGTGGGTACTTTTTGCTTCCATTATAATCTGGATCCGTAAAAGAATTAAAGGGGCCCTGGAATCAGAGTGGCTATTTATTGCATGATTTACGTTTGGGGTTTTTTTGCCCAAAATGACATTTAGCCTGCTAGTACATTCTGACATTCCCCTTTTTCCTTTTTTTAAATAAAATTTCTGTTTCTAAATCAAATTTAAAACAAAATTATGTTTGAAGAGACAAAATCCCTTCACATAAGCATTAAGCAACAACACTTTCACTCTGACTTTCATGTTGACATATTTGAATAATGACTGTTTATATTAAAGTTATCCAATATGTATTCAAATTCGACGAAGATACACCATTATATTCACTGAATTATTTTGGAACTGCAATGATGTATAACTGCCAAAGGGTGTCAGTAATGAGTAACAAAGGAACACAAGACCTCCCACTGATGCATCATCATTGTCATTGGGATAAATTACCAGGAACTACGAGTTGTGGGGGAGATGCAAACCACCTGGGCCACAGGAACTTTATTACCAGGAACTAAATGTTCCTGGACTTGTTGGTAGAAAAGGGGGTTTTGACGTTCTCCCTTTTTAAGCCCATAGTAAGCCAAAGATGCAGATGCATTCCTTGCAGCATGCGCTTGTTCACTGATGAGATCCGTGCAACCCTGGATGGATGCATTCAATGTATTTTAAATGATTGGATGGGGTGAAACTACGCACATATGCACAAAACAGTGCAGAGCCACCGGAGGTTCATTGACTCTCACCCGACGAAGCCAGTTCAAAGTTAATAAATAAATAAATAAGACCAATACATACTTGATTTTTTTTTAAAAACTTAATATTTTGTGTTTTATCCACTAAAATTGATCAACCGCCATTGAGGTTTTCGCGGCAGTGTGCACATTTTTAGAATTCCTTCCGTAAGGAATTGCTTGAACAAAATATAAAAACCAGAAAATGTAAAATGTTAAATTATCAGTTCAAATTTTATACTGGGAAAAACACGGAGTTGACCCCCCACTATTGGTTATTCTTTGGCATTTATTTTCTGGACTGATTTCATTTGTCATAAACATATGTTCAGCAAACCAACAATTAAAAGGCAATATTTAAAAATAAAACGGCAATAACTTTGAACGCATTTCCCCCAAAAACTTAATGTTGTTATGTATATTTTTAACGATAGAAAGTCGTTCTTTACAAAGTAAATGAGAGTAAGACGTGTACAAACCTGCTTTGAGTGGCACAACACGAGGCTGCTTGCTAACTTCGCCCAGCAGTTGATGATGTTGCTCGTTCTCTTCTTTTATTCCACAAAGTTCCTCTTTGTACTTGGGTGTCGTTCTTTCACACATTTTCAAACGTCATTCTCAACAAATCCGCACTTGATCTCTGCTTGGCGATGAGTCATGTGCCTCTTTTCGTTAGCGGCTAGCTAGCTTACAAGCTAAGCTAACAAGCTAAGCTAACAAGCTAAGCTAACTGCACCGAAAAGCATCAACGCGCGAAGATGAGGTTATCGGGACACAAAGACTTAATGAATTATGTCGAAGTCCTTTAGAGTAGAATTGGACATCCTGTAAAAAAAATTACAGTCAGTTCCACACTAAATCAGAAGAATTTAGCGGTGGGTGTTTTTGTTCCGGTGTGGACGGGTCGGTGGATGTGGTCGAGGTCGAAGATACGCGCTTCCTGATGACGTCATGCTTTAAACACGTATTTTTCAAATATATTTCTTTGCCTCTGTGTATGTTTTTACACCTGGCTGTTCTATTTCAATATATATTATATATAATATTTTAATTCGGTTGATAATTTTTTTTCAACAAAATTACTGCATACCACCATGATGGCGCGTTGGCCTTCACGTCACTTCCGCCTTTGGCCCGAGAAGCCGCTGCTGCTCCAGCAGTGGGACGTTTCCGTTTCTCCGACCGAACTTGCAACAATGCTGTGGTTCACTCGGGCTGCAAGATTGTTTGAATATAATGTCTGCATATACTCGCAGTGCTTCTCAATTATTTCACGCCCGCCCCTACCAAGAAGAGAAAGATTCGCGCCCTTCACCACCATTTTTTTTCTGTCTTTGTATATTGATGTTAGATTGTCAATAAAATATCCCTTAACTAAGCTAAATTGACAAGAAATATAATTTTGAGAACTATTATAGTGAGGTTCTCGAAACTCAGTACTCTGTTGTGCAAATATTGATGAGATGACAAATATTTGTCATGTTATTGTTGGAGTTGGGTCACCGTGGAAATGAGAAGTATTTAGTAAATCAACTTTTAAAAGCCAAACTTACGCCAATGCGTGTTCGGTTTTTGTACTCAAGAAGAAAAGGGTCAAATAAAGACTCAACAACTGATTAGAGTTCTGATATTTAGTTTCTTCAATTTCTGGAGTTCAGGAAATAGTACAAAGACAGATATCTGGGCGTCTTTTTCTTAATCTCACGAGAAACTGCAGTCGGGCGAGCACAGTCGAAAAATGCGCGCCATCTTTCAGCCCAGCTTCAGTTTTCATAGGAGTTTTTTTATGTCAAGGGTAATGTAGGTTGAATCGGTCGTCCTCGCTCCCTCCCACGGCACGGGTCCACGTCCAAGGGAAGGTCCTCCCCAGGTTAGTCATCGTCTGGATAAGTTGATTCCCGTCTGGTCCCCAAGACTGGCACGCCAAGGCTGGCCTTCTCCGGCGGGCAGTCCCTCCGTCTCTCTCTCCGCTGGCATTCTTCTGTAATCTTGTCGGTGTGTGCGCGTGTATGTGCGTGTATGTATATGTCTGTGTGTGTGTATGTGTATGTGCATGAGCTCCGATCTCCAATTGTTCTGTCTTTCAGAATGTGTTTTTTTTATAGCGTCTGTGTGAGTCCTCCAGTGCCCAATTTGGTATATTTCCCTCTACAGCCCATGTGGAGAATGTGCTTCGTCGTATTTGTCCATGAAGTGCTGTGAATGTGAGGGCAGCTCATGGAAATGCTATGTGTAGAGGTTATTTTAGTTTCAATTAGTTTCTTCTTATTTTCGTTGTTCAACCTCTTCGTTTGGTGGCGAATAAAAACAACTTTTTACGCGTGAACAAACACTGATGGTCGAAGCACGGCAAAAAGATCGTGTTGCTCCTTCGCCATCATCTTTATTTATTCTTCAACCAAAAAACACTTTCTTCTTCGTGCATTACAGTAAATAAAGAATTGCGCCCTCTAACGTTGACACATTTCACTCCTCAAATCAAAATAATTACAAAAGACAAAGAAATGTATAATTTCTTCTCACAAACATATAAATGGCAAAAAACAAATATTTGCAATCATTATCCATAAAAATATAAACATTTGGGAAATGGCGCTAACAACTCATATTCAGAGACACAAAAGACAAGGGCCTGGAAACCCTCAGTGTTGAGAGAACACTATATCGGCAAAGGTAGGCCCCGCATTGTCTCCCTATACATTGATGACGGCGCTGAAGAAAGCGGACACAGAGACCGTGACTGAATAAGTCATTAGAGCTGAACAGAATATCATTATATTATATGGCGAGCGAAGGGTTGATGATGGCAATGATTATGAGAGGGCTACCGGAAAAATATAAGCCTTTCACGTTAATGGTGACGCACGGCTCAACGGACGTTTCGCTGGGGGAGTTCAAGGCCAAATTACGGAACTTCGAGGCAGCGGAAGACAAAGGATCGCTCGCCGAGGAGGCGGGAGAGAGAGTGATGAAAGCACGGGCGGCGCAAAAGAAGAAAAGCAGACGGGGCTGGCGTGTTGGCGATGCGGCGAAAAAGGTCACCGTAAAGATAACTGCTCAAAGACTAGTTGGTGTAGTTTCTGTTAACACACAGGACACGCGGACAAAGCATGCCGGAAGAAGCGCGGACAAAGCGCTCGGTACGCGTGCGTCCAAAAAGGCGGAGACGATGACGGCGGTGGCAGCCATGAAATGCAACATGATGACGCCAGGAGAGCAACCGGAGGTGAGGATTACTCCTTCAGGACGGAGACTGAGAATACCAGCTGGACAGCACAGCAGATGCAACAAAAGGTACTGACTGTGGACACAGGTGCATCGTCCCACATTATGAATGACAAAAGACGGTTTAAGAACTTTGTGAGCCATTTCAGGCCGGAGAAAAACAGCATGGGGCTCGCAGATGGGAAACGTGTTTTTGGGCTGGCACAAGGCAAGGGAAACGCACAGGTGTGTCTAATAGACAGTAAGGGGCGTTGGTGTAAAGTTACGTTCAAGAACGCCCTCTACATCCCATCCTTGCCTCAAGAACTGTTTTCCGTGAAGCGAGCTACGGCTAAGAGTGCCAAAGTGTTCTTCAAGGAAGGCGAAGACGTTCTTACAGCGCCTGATGGTCCAACATTTGACATTTATATGTATAAATTAATGTACTACTTGAAAACAGAGTGTCATGAAAATGGTGTGTGTAAAGTCAGCCATGATATTCAGACATGGCACGAGATAATGGGGCACTGCAACTATGAGGATATATTGAAATTGCAAAATGTAACAGTTGGCATGCACATTAGTGGTGCGAAACACAAGCCTGATAAAGAATGTGATGTATGCATAAAAGGGAAGTTCACCCAAACGAGAAACCGAAATCCAACTGACAAGGTAAAGACATTGCTAAAACTGGTGAACACAGATTTAGCTGGTCCGATTAGCAACAAATCCATTGATGGTTTTAAGTATGTGCAATCTTTTACAGAAGTGTATACAGGTGCGGTGTTTGTTTATTTTTTGAAAGCAAGGATGATGGCGATGCTCTTCAAGCTACCAAGAAGTTAAGATTCCCTTTATTAGTCCCACAATGGGGAAATTCGAGGTTCGAACCCAGGCCTCCTGGGGAGACTGTGACCAGAACGCGGCGCCTTAGACCACTCGGCCATCCAGTTCTTATCTGATGTAGCACCATATGGCACTGCGAAATACATACGGTCAGACAATGGAACCCAGTTTACAAACAGAGACTTTAAGACACTGCTACGAAAGAACAATATGAGACATGAAACCTCCTGTCCTTATTCCCCACACCAGAATGGGGTAGCTGAGAGGGAATGGCCGACTCTTTTTGATATGGCCAGGTGTAAGCTTATTGACTGCAACTCACCAAAGAGCCTGTGGCACAATGCTGTTCAGGAGGCGGCATATATAAGAAATCTGTGTTTTAATAAGCATACAGGCACCACTGACAGGAAAAATGTGTCATTTATCAAGGATGCACAAGTTCGGGTCAATATGCTATGCCTATCAACAAGACAGGATTAAACTAGACTTTAAGCGCGAAAAAGGACACTTTGTAGGGCAAGACAAAGGCAGTCCAGCCTTTCTAGTTTATTATCCAGTGAGGGAAAGGTGTTCCCACAGACTGGTAAAGTTTGTCACCAAGACAACATGTGAAAATGAAACGCTGATTTATGAGTTAGACCTGCAACCTAGAGTGAGTTGTGAAGTCAAAGACACCACACAACCAAGTGTGAGCACAGACATAAAAACTGGTGGTTCAAAACTACAGAAGGACGATGATGACAAGCACCCTAAAGGGACACCACAGGTCCCAAGTAGTGGGAGATATCCTACCCGAGAACATAGACCACCGGGTTATCTAAAAGATTATACTCAAGACAGCAGTGAGGAGGATGACAGTACACTCGTTAGCACAGACTACTGCAACAGAGTAATGTGCAATATTCCCCTAAACTTTAAAGAGGCCTGAACATCAACTGAGTCAGAAAAATGAAAGAAAGCAATGGACAAGGAGATGAAGTCCTTAGAGGACATCCACACTTTCACTTTGACTAAATTGCCAGATGGCAGAGAGACAGTGGAAGGGAAGTGGGTCTATTCAATCAAGGAAGGCAGTGATGGACGTGAGATGTACAAGGCCAGGTTTGTAGCGAAAGGTTATAGCTAGAGAGCAGGAATAGACTATGGTGAAATATTCTCACCAACAGCAAATCTGACTCGTGTACGGGTGGCGATGCAAAAGGCTGACGTAAAAACAGCTTATTTGCACGCACCCATTGATAGAGAAATATACATGGAACAACCAGAGGGTTATGAGAAAGGAAGAGATGGGCTAGTGAATAAGCTGGAGAAGTCCATTTACGGCCGAAAACAATTTGGACGTAATTGGAATTTATTACTTCACAAATACCTAATCGGGAACAAATTTATCCAGAACCCAGCAGACCACTGTGTATACACGAAAGAGTCTAAAGTAGAAGGGAAAGTGATCATTGTTATCTGGGATGATGAACTTATCATTGCTGCCAATAACACAAAAGTGGCTTCGAGCAAGTGAAGAGCATGCGATCCACCAAGTTTAAAATGAAGGACCTAGGCAGGTTAAAACATTTCCTTGGCATGGTCTTCAGCCACTCGGAAGGCCGTGTAAATGTGACACAAAACAAGTATGTGGAAAAGATCCTAAACCATTTTGACATGTAAATGTGTAGAACAAGGGAAACACCCTGCGAACAAAAACTAGACTACACTGAAGATGCGCCGAGAATGACTGATGTAAAAATGTACAGAGAAGCGGTTGGCAGTCTCATATATTTGGCCACCGGCACACGCCCTGATTTATGTTTTGTGGTGAGCCGACTATCGCAACATTTTTCTGAACCCCCAGATGAGCACTGGATCACGGTCAAACATGTCTTGCGTTATCTCAGAGGTACAACCGACGGACAGCTCTGTGTCCAAAAGAGCTGCGAGGGTCTAGGCCTTCGAGCTTACAGTGATGCAGATTGGGCGTCAGACGCTACTGACGGACGCAGTACCACGGGGTATTGTGTGAGCATGTGTAAAGACAGTGCACTGGTCTCCTGGAGGACCAAGAAACAACAAACAGTAGCACTATCTACCTGTGAGGCAGAATACATGGCTTTAGCCCTAACAATACAGGAGTGTATTTATTTGGAACAACTGTTAAAAGGTATTGATGACTATGTGTACACGAAAACTATCATTCATGAGGACAATCAAGGGGCTATCGCACTTGCGAGGAACCCTGTGTACAGGCAGAGGTGTAAACATGTGGACATCAAATATCATTTTATTAGATCCATTATAAAAGACGAGAAGATGATACTTGTTTACTGTCCCACAAATGACATGGCAGCAGATGTTATGACCAAGCCTGTTACCAAATCTAAATTGAAGAAATTTACAGGGGTCCTGTTTGGCATGTAAATATTTGACATTCAAATGTCATGTTCTTTTTTTTATGTCTTCGTGAAAGTTGTACAGTATACAAGCCATTCATAAGTGGGAGTGTTGAGCGTTATTGTATGACTGCTTGTTACTGTAATGTGCTTATTTGCCACAAGGGGTGCTGTCGCTAACAGACGATGCCATGTTAGGCAGGTGTTCAAGCCTTATTTCTCTCTCTCTGCTTTTGGCTCTGGAGAAGAGCAGTTCGTGTGTGTTGCTGAAATAAACTACGCCAGTTGGCTAACGAGAGAAGTTGTCTACATATCAGAATTATTCTTCTGCTGCGACTGGGCATCAAGGTATAATCCTATGATGCCACATGACCATGGATTTTATCATATACTAGCGGCAATTCAGGCTCTATCTGCTAAACACGATGAGACTTTTCAGAAAATTTCAACCATTGAGAAAACAATGGAGGCCACTTCACAAGAGGTTGCAAAACTAAATGCGACAGTCCAACAACTAACGTTAGATGTTAGACAACAAAAAGAAAAAGGAGTACAAATGGAGAAGGAAATTAAGAAACTCCAGGCTGAAAATAAACTCCTGAAAGCAAGTATTGCAGAGAGCCATCGCTACAGCCGTCGCTGGTCATTGAAGATTCACGGAATAAAGGAAGAAGACAACGAGAATATCAGGTCCAAAGTTATCACCATCCTGGAGGGAACTGCACCATCCACCCGAGGTTGCTTGAAGGAGGGGATTGACATCGTTCACCGCATTGGACAGAGACGTCCAGACGGCTCGACTCGCTCAACTATAGTCCTGTTTGCTTTGCGACGACACCGGGATGCTGTTTGGAAGGAGGCGAGAGGTTCCAAGTTTCTTCTTGACAACAAGCTGAGGATCACCGAAGCTTTGTCCCCAGAGGATAAAGCTGCAAGAGAAAAGCTTTGGCCTTTGGTTCAGAAAGCAAGAGAAAGAGGGGGAAAAGCTGTTTTCCGTGGTCCTTTCGTCTTCATAAATGGGAAGAAGATGGACTTTCCACAGGTAACTTAAAATAAATTGGTCTTTTTGACTAAAGTGGGCTAATCCGGAACAAAACTGTAGAATGTTTGAGACTGTGCAGACTTTCATGGGACCCCTTTTGGAGACAATTATTATTTGATGTGAACTTGATTTTAAATAATTTGTTATTTTAATTATTTGGTTGTTTTATAGTTTATAATTTATTTAATTTCTACACTAGTATATTTCGAATACAAGGTTGTTTTGAATTTTATAGAAAAGATTCGTTTTGATTACAAAAGGTTCCTTATATTTATGTGCGTGTGTGTGTGCGTGTATGTGTGTTTGTTTGTTGTTTTTTTTTTATATATCTTCTGTCTTACTTATTTATATATATTAATATACACATTTTATTTAATTATTATTCATTTATTTATTTATTTTCTTTTTATATATTTATTTATTATTACGAAACTCTTTTTTTTCTACAAACCATTCCTATACTTTGTTGCACTAATCACTCGTCCTACAACTGTCTGACATCTTCAATCACTAAATAGTCTACACATACTTTAGATCCTTTATTCTTCAAATTTGTTTAACTCACGATTGTGCTGTGAGAGCAACATGTTCTTTTACTAAATGCTTAGATAATTTAAATGGTTGTTCATCGCCACCTCTTAAGATCTTTATTTTCTAAAAGCGCATTTCTTGTCTGGTATTTCAAAATTTCAAGTGTTCTACTCTGTTTTCATGGATCATTTGTTTAAGTCTCTTAATGTTGTGTCCTTAAATGTTAAAGGTCTGAGGGATATTACTAAGCGGAAGGCAATTTTTTTGTTTTGTAAAAAATCAGAAGCTGACTTAATTTTGCTTCAGGAAACACATTCTGGCGAGTCAGACGTTAATTTTTGGAAAACACAATGGGGGAATCTATCTTATTTTAGCCACGGCACTAATCATTCTGCAGGGGTCTTGATTTTCTTGCATAAATTCAAGGGAGAAGTTCTTGAGACAATATCTGCTAGTGATGGTAGATGGATTCTGTTGATAGTTAAACAAGACAATGCTAAATTTATCATTTGCAACATATACGGATTTAACTCTCACAGTCTTAATAAAATATTATTTGAATTAATAAATTTAAAATTAAAGGACCTCAACAAAAAATACCAAGGAGCTGTCACCATTATTTGTGGAGATTTTAACGAGTGCCCAGACGACACAAAGGATCGATATCCTCCTAGATTATTCCAGAGATCAACAAATAACCTTCTGTCATTACTTTGCTCTAATCTCTCCCTGACTGATGCTTGGCGTTTTTTTTAACCCCAATGTGGTGGAATTCACTTGGTGTAATAGAAATGCAACACTGAAATCTAGAATAGATTTATTTTTAATATCATCATCTATTCTTCAATTTGTAAAAGAAGTTCATCATAAATATGCCCCATTAACAGATCACATGCAAATAATTTTAAAATTGGGTAAAACCCAAGAAAACCCTGGTTTAAGAGGATACTGGAAATTTAACAACTCTTTACTTAGTGACGATTCATTCAATAACTCCATCAAATCCTTAATAAATGACATTCTAAATGATCGGGCGGACAACAACTTTAGTAGGAAATGGGAGTTTTTCAAATTTAAGGTCCGCTGTGTTTCTATAAAAAGAAGTAAAGAATTAAAGAAAGAGAAAAACCTCCATGAATCTGATCTGCTGGATAAGCTTGACTATTTATTAAAAAATAACAATCTAACCGAAGAAGAACAACTTGAATTGAAAGAGATTCAACTACAATTGGACCAAGTATATTTAGATATGGCAAAAGGAGCATTTTGGGCCCGGTGGTTAGAGGATGGGGAAAGAAATACTAGTTATTTCTTTGCTCTTGAGAAAAGAAACATTAAAAGAAACTCAGTTACTGCTCTTAATATTGATGGAACTCCCTCCCAAGATCAAAAGTTGATATCTGATTTTATCAGTAAATTTTACAAAAATTTATATGAAACGAAATTTAACGAAAACGACTGTGAGAGGTTTATGAAGAAAGTCCACAGTATTCCTATGATCAAAGAGGATTTTAGATTATCTTGTGACTCAAATTTGTCCTTGGCAGAAATTCAAGATGCTCTCGTATCCATGAAAAAGGGGAGATCCCCCGGAATTGACGGACTCTCTGTTGAATTCTACGTCCATTTCTGGGATCACATCAATATTCCTTTAAATTTAATGTACAGCGAGTGCGTCAGTCGGGGAGAGATGACAACTACAATGAAGCAAGGAGTTATATCGCTTATTCCCAAACCTAATAAAGATCCTTTATTAATAGAAAATTGGCGCCCCATTACACTATTAACAATAGATTATAAGATCTTGGCTTTAGTTTATGCAAACAGGCTGAAGAAAGACCTGAACTCCATCATTGCAGAAACACAAACAGGATTTATGAAAAATCGCCACATCAGCTGTAATATAAGACTAGTCTTGGATTTGCTAGATGACGCCGATGATGTCAAATCTAAGGCTCTTATTTTGTTCCTGGACTTTTATAAAGCCTTTGACACGGTTGAACACGCATTTCTTTTCCAATCTCTTCGGGCTTTTGGTTTTGGGAATAACTTTGTTAACGTTGTCCGTATGTTTTACAAAGATATCAATAGCTCTGTGATAGTAAATCAGAAAACATCTAATAGATTCTCTGTCAACAGAGGGGTCAGACAGGGCTGCCCAATTTCCCCCTTCTTGTTTATTATTGTTACAGCGCTATTATCTATTTATATTCGTAATGACAGAATACTGGAAGGGATCACCATTTTTGGCAGGGAACTTAGAATCTCTCAACTTGCAGATGACACCGCCTTATTCCTAAAAGATAAAAACCAGATAGCTCATTCTATAACATTGATTGATGACTTTTCCAAGGCTTCGGGATTAAAACTAAATAAAACCAAATGTGAAATTCTACCCTTACAGGACTACGAAGATTCTGTATTGGATGATATCCCTTTGAAATCGTCAGTTAAGTATTTAGGAATTTTCATATCTAAAAATCTTATAGTTAGACAGCATTTAAACTTTTCAGACAGACTTAAAAAATCTCGACAGATATTTGGTTTTTGCCTCCAAAGGGACTTATCTATAATAGGAAGGGTACTCCTCTCAAAAGCAGAAGGTTTATCTCGTCTTGTTTATCCATCTTTGTCTCTTTTTGTGAAAGAGTCAACAGTCACTGAAATAAATAAGATATTTTTAGATTTCATTTGGAAAAATAAATCCCACAAACTCAAGAATAGAGTACTAGCTAATTGCAAAGCGGAGGGGGGTCTTTAAGTCCTGAATTTCTGTGATGTTCTTAACACATTTAGGATCACCTGGTTAAGGAAGTGTCTCTCGAATCCAAATTCAATCTGGTATTTTATTCCTAATTACATCTTCAGCAAAATTGGAGGACTTCACTTTCTTCTTCAGTGTAATTTTGTGCCAACCAAATTACCTCTCAAACTCTCCAAATTTTATCAACAGGCCCTGCTTGCGTGGGTATTGGCCTTTGTCCACAATTTCTCACCTCACAAAACTCTCCTTTGGAACAACTCCAATATACTTGTTCGAAACAAGTCTCTATTTCTTCCCAAATGGCACGAAAAAGGAATTAATCACCTCCTAAATTTATTTGATGAATTGGGTAATATGCTATCTTATGAGCAATTCATGTCTGTACACAACTTTCCAATTCCTTTCAAAATCTTTAATTTAGTAATACGTGCCATTCCTAATGGTCTGATTCATCTTATGGCAAACCACTTAAAATATAATAAAGCTGTTCCTACGGATTCTATTTTAACACTAGACGGAATTGAATTAATAGACATAAAATGTCATAATCAGCATATACGTCGAATTCTATTAAAAAATAACAAAATTGTGCCCAGAGGGATATCTTTTTGGAATTCTCAGATTATGGACGTAAATTGGAAAAAAGCATGGTTTTTACCTTATAAATACTGTATTACTAATAAAGCCAAGGTGATACATTTTAATATCTTACATAATATATATCCGGTTAATTCCTTAATTTCCAAATTCATTGATATTAGCAATATTTGCTCTTTCTGTGGGAATGAAACTGAGACAATATCTCATTTATTCTTTGACTGGATGATCACAAAGCAATTTTGGGCTGATTTAACGTTTCATTTCTTTAAACCATCTGAAACCCCATGTGTTCTTAATCTGAAGGATATTGTTTGCTATTATAGTAACCCAAACGATAACAATTTTGAATACTTAATTAATTTCATAATTCTTTATGCAAAAATTTTTATCCACAAACAGAAATTCTCAAAATCCTCTCCCAGATTTACCCCTTTCCTGATCGAATTGAAATCCATATTTAACTCGATTAAATTAATTAACAACAAGAAAAGCAACAAGATATTGACATTTTTGAATGCCTTTTTCCTTTAAAAGCCTTAATTACATATATCCAGAGACATTGTTCCTGTTTTACTGTGTATTTTTATTTTATTTTATAATATACATGTTTTTCTACATTCATTACCCTTCGTTGTAAATTATATTTAAAGATGAAAATGTATATGTTAGTTTAATACCTGAAGTGAACTTGTGATACTGTTGTGTTGTACTGTCTATTTAAAATGTTCAATAAAGTTTGTTATTAAAAAAAAACAAAAAAAAAAACGACGCCATCTTTCATTCGTCTCGTCGAACAAAGAGAAGCACACGAGTTATCGCCAAGCAGAGATCAAGTGCGGATTTGTTGAGATTGGCGTTTGAAAATGTGCGCAAGAACGACACCCAAGTACAAAGAGGAACTTTGTGGAAAAAACGAAGAGAACGAGCAACATCTTCAACTGCTGGGCGAAGGTTGGAACCAGCCTCATCTTGTGCTACACAAAGCAGGTTTGTACACGTCTTACTCTCATTTGCTTTGTAAAGAACGACTTTCTATCGTTAAAAATATGCATCACAACATTAAGTTGTTTGGGGAAATCGTTCAAGGTTATTAACGTTTTATTTTTAAATATTGCCTTTTACTTGTCGGTTTGCTGAACATTTGTTTATGCCAAATCATCAGTGCAGAAAATATATGCCAAAGAATAACCAATAGTGGGGGGTGAACTCCATGTTTTAACCAGTATAAAATTCGAACTGATTATTTAACATTTTACATTTACTGTTTTTTATATCTTGTTCAAGCAATTCCTTATGGAAGGAATTCTGCTTGAATCTAAAATATGTGCACACTGCGGCGAAAACATTAATGGCGGTTGATCAATTTTAGTGGATAAAACACAATAAGTTAAAAAAAAAAGTACGTATTGGTCTTAATTATTTATGAACTTTGTACTGGCGTAGTCGGGTGAGTGTCAATGAACCTCGGGTGGCCCTGCACAGTTTTGTGCACATGTGCGTAGTTCACCTCATCCAAACATTTAAAATACATGCGCAGGCTCGCTCGCTCGCAATCCTTTATATGAAAAGAAGCAAAAAGATTAAAACAATTATATCTTCATTTTCACACACAAGAAAAAAAAATGTGGACTTCCATACTTTATACTTAATTTTTAAATTATCCCATTTTTTTTTTGCCTGCAGGGGCGTAACTTTGCCTTGCAGCTGAAGTTTTTCCACGATGGTCCTGTATTAAATAAATAAAAATACATGCAAAAATAAAGGAAGAAAAAACGGGTAAAAAAGATGCAAATATTAGTCAGAAATCCTGGTGTTATGGGTAACATGCAGATTATATCATTCATTAATATCAGTAATTGGGGAGCACATTGTCGGGGGTACATGGAATTTATACAGGGCACATTCTGTGCTAGAATAAACAGCTGCGTGTTAGCGCAAATCTAATTCAAACACAAATGGCTGATGAATGGAATAAAATTGCTATAGTGGGTCTCACCATTCTTATGCGTTTTCTTTTTGATATTTTGAGTTTAAATGGATGGAAATAAATAAGACAATAACCCGTCAAATATTTTTCCCGCTAGAAATTGTATTTTTGCCTCCATGCTGTGGCTGCGGAGAACTTGGCCCCTGTAAAGAGGCTGTCGTACTCCCCGCACAGCTTGATCAGCCGCGGTCATCTCCTTGCTCCCTAAAACGTAAGGAAAAGATTAAATAAAATAATGCTAACATGCAGAAATAAGGCAATTCAAATGTTTCAGCCGTACCTCCTATTAGGGCTGGGCGATATGACCTCAAATCAATATCGCGAGAAATTGACCAATTTTACCTCGATAACGATTAATGCACGATAAATTCCCCCTGTGGACTAAAAAAAATCAAAATAAATGCAGGAAATGCATATTGACTGTTTTTATTATTGACCAACTGGTACACATTACTTTCAATGAAAAATAAAAGTACAAAAATCATTTGTATAAATTCCAAAATAGCTTGCTTTGCATGACTTGAACAATGTCACAAAAAAAGGGTACCTCTTGCAAAATCTTTTTCTGCAAATAGATTGCGCCAAGATGCTCTCATGATGTAAATAATGTCAAATAAAAAAATGCTAAATAAAATGAAAGAAAATGTCAATGCAAGACAAATAAACAAGTGTGCATCATCGGGGAAAATGTGCCGTCTCGAGTACTCTGGTGCGCAGTCGCCACTTGTCGTCTATGTAATGCACAGTCAGGCTCAATCAGGGATCCATGTTGCGACCCGACCACAAGTCGGATGTAGATGCAAAATGCTTGACATGTCTAAGCTTCCGGCCCGATGTTGTCCATATCGGGAAATATGGCTTCCATGGAGCGTTTAAATCCTGTGCGCTCCTCTGTAACTAGAGGAGCTTTATCTTTAGCTATGTGCTAGGCTATCGCGTCCACCTCTGAGACGTTCTCTCGTATGGTGTCGCCTCCGTTCATGGGCTGTTGTCACTTGTCGAACCTTGCTTCTCACTTTGAACTTTCAGCACAGCATGGTTGTGTTGTGGGTGGTGAAAAAGCTTCTGGATTTGAATCCCAGCTACGACAGCGACGTCTGTTTTCTTTCTCGAGCAGACTGTTGGAGTCACGTGACTAGAGGCGCTGTTGCGGTCTTAAAGGGGCATGAACATTGCCGCAGACAGAAAAGGCTTTTCTTTTTTCTTTTTTTTAAACACCGAATTTACCGACATGGGCAAAATGATTTCGGTCATTGTACTAAATTTCGGTAACGGTAAATTTTCGGTTTATTGCCCAGCCCTACCTCCTATGCAATAGTTCTTAGAGCTACCTTAGTTACATTTGGCCGATATCGCAACTAATAAAATTATCTTAATCTGGAGCTAAATATCCAAACATTGCTGCCCAATATTTCTCATGAGTGATGTTTTAATATTGCATATAAATAACTTATACTTACACCTGAAAGTGCACTCCGATGAGGCGGAACACGTGGCTTCGGTAGTTTGCATCTTGCGAGTGTAGAACGGCGTAGAGGAAGAGCGAGGATTTTAAGGCTGCGAAGGTTGCATTCTCGTAGCCTTCACTCAGGGCCCGTCTCCATGGAAACTCCATGGAAACGAGGACAGATTATAAGGCTAGTTCTCGGAGGCCACGTGAATTTGGACACTTGCGTAAAGTGTATATATGCAGGGTTCGCGGTTAACTTTAAAAACTGCTTGCCCATAGGGCAAGTGCCACTAAAATTTGACTTGCCCGAGTGGCCAAATTACGTGCCCGACTTGGCCAAGTGACAATTTTTTTTCTCTAAGAATAAAATGTTTATGGTTGTAAAATGTGCGCCACAAATGTAAATAAACATATAATCTGATAAACATAAATTAATCTTGTTTTCATCATCAACCATGAAACCCTACTCACAACAGCATGTATCATCCTGTGCAGTTATTGAAAACGTTAATTGTAGTTTTAATAATTAAAATAAATTGGGAAAACGATATGACAGCAATCCCGATTATCAATTTTAAGTCCAGGAGAGCCTATTAATTGAGTAATCACATGAGTAAATTGTGAGTGTGGGAAATTTGTGTATTCCTTTAGGACCAGTGCCTGTGGCGCTGCCTCCATAAGTTTCATAGCATAAACAGAACACAGTCACTGACACTATGTCAGGTCACATCATGGAGCTAATGAATTAACAGCCAATAATCAAATATTACTCCCTTCCTTACTCACAACTGAATTGTCTACTTAAAAATATTTGAGCTATTTTAGTCATGTCAGAGGAATCCGAAATGTTCGGACGAACTCGTCGCCACTTGTAAACATGCGCAGAAGGGAAGAAAACTTCCGACTGTCAATTTTCGGCCGAAATATCGTAGGTTTTTGTTGTGTTTTTCAAACTTCAAATGAGGATGCAACTACAGCGAGTTCCAATACTGCGGGATTTATTGTCGTCCACTTTAACTCGACATTCACTGAACTAACTGATCCCTGTAGCGCCCGCCCATTGCCCCCGATAAGGCCAATGGACCAAACCACAACATAAGGGGGTGTCTGGGTTAAACCATCACCATACAGTGCACACAAACAGATCACGTCACAGTTTTCGTCGGAATTAAAGATATTTGGCTGCTTTAAAAAATGCTTGCCCGGTCGGGCAAGTTGCCCATAATTTTACCTTGCCCG